>NC_080074.1:36189719-36497799 GCF_949987535.1 Balaenoptera acutorostrata
TGTTTAGTTTTAGTTTTTGTTTTTTTAAAGAAACTGCCAAATTATTTTTCCAGAGTTACTGTAACATTTTACATTTGCAGCAGCAGTATATGAGTGATCCAGTTTCTCTGTGTCTTTGCCAGCAATTGGTACTGTTACTTTTAAAAATTTTAGTTGTTCTAATAGGTAATTTCATCATAGTCATGATTTGCATTTCCCTAAGCTAGTTATGTTGAACACCTTTCCAAGTGCTTATTGCTATCTTAGTGTCACCTGCAGTGAAATATCCCTTCATGTCTTTTGCCCATTTTCTAATTGGATTGTTTGTTTTTAACTGGTGGGTTTTGAGAGTTCTTTAAATATTCCAGATATGGATCCTTTATCAGATAGGTAGTTTGCAAATATTTTCCGCAAGTTTCTTGCTTGTCTTTTCATTTTCTCATTAAGGTTTTTCACAGAACAGAAATGTTAATTTTGCTGCAGTCCGAGTTATAGATATATATATATTTTTTTTTCTTTTGTGGATCATGTTCTTTGTATCAAGTGTAACAACTCTTTGTCTAACCCTTGCTCCTGAAGACCTTCTCCTGCTTTCTCTGAAAAGTTTTAAAGTTTTACATTTTACATTTAAGTCTGTGATCCATTTTGAGTTTATTTGTATAAAAGGGGTAAGGTTCAGGGTGAGGTTCACTTTTTTGCTTATAGATTTCCAGTTGTTCCAGCACCATTTATTTAAAAGGCTATCCTTCCTCCATTGAATTACATTTGCATCTTTGACAAAAATCACTTGGCCCTACTTCTGTGGGGCTATTTCTGGGTTCTTTATTCTGTCCCTTTGATCTCTGCATATATATCTCTCTACCAAGAACACAGAATCTTGATTACTATAGCTATAGCATGTGTCCTGAAATCAGACAGTGATTCATCTCACATTTTCTTTTTAAAATTGGTTCAAAATTGTTCCTTTGCCTTTCCATACAAATTTTAGAAAAATTTGTCTATAACTACAAAAAAATCTTGCTGAGATTTTGAAAGAAATTGGTGGGAGTGAAAGTCCAGGCTCCTCAAGGTCTCTCCTTACACTATAGAGGGCTGGAGGGATCTTACTGTCCAGTGGGGAGAAAGTCCCTGCTCCCCAGTAGACCTCCTCTGACACCGGTGGTAGATTGGGATATGTTATTACAGCCTAGCAAAGGTGAGTAACTAGGCTCTCTTCTCAGTCTTTACTGGCAAAGTTGTAGGGGGACACAGTTTTTTTCTGTGGTGTTTAGCTAGAATAAAGCAGTTATTTTCTAAAAGCTTTCTGTCTTGCTAAGCTCCTTTCCTGGTCTCATGGCTACAGAGAACAGGTTTACAGGTTTTTGTTACAGTGATTTTATTTTTTTTCTCTGTGCTATTGGTGTTTTAGGGTTCAGCTTATTCAGACCCAAGTATGAGATATATGAGGCAAAAAGAAAACGCATGATACTCACCACTGTGCATTCCTTGGGTGATTATCCCATAGGTCTTCTTCTGTTTACCTTTCAGATTCTTCTTATGGTTGCTTTATATATGATGTTTCAGTCTTTCAGTGTACCCAATAGGATACAAAGGAAAAGTACATCTATTCCATCTTCCTTGAAGCCAGCGTCATAAGTTTATAATTTAACATCTCTTATGTGCCCTGTATTGTGCTATACAAGGAAAGTTTAGACCTCAAGGAAATTATTTTCTACTAGAGAAGGAACAAACCTATATATATTATTCCTCAATGATGTAAGTGGGAAGAAATAGATATGTATACTTGTCTAGAAATCAGGGGAAGGAAAGCTACTCAGCTAAAACCAGAAGTTCAGAGCCTATTTGTTATAGGGTATGATACCTGAAATGAGACTTAAAATATAAGCAAAATTCACCAGATGAATAGAGTAGAAAAAAAAATCCAATCAAAAATGTACTTACATGAAAAAAAGATAATTTGGCACAATTTATAAAAAAGCTGTTTCAGAATATGAGGATGAAGAAATAGGTAGAGATTAGGCTTTGAAAGTCTTTGAATTATGTCATAAAGATCATATATATGTTTTTCTGAAAGCAAAGTTGAATCACTGAAATGTTTTATAAAACTTTAGGATAGGCCAGACTTCTTTTAAATGAAATTATCTAGAAGTTAGGTAGAGAATAAATAAAAAGGGGATGATATTAAAGACAAGGTGAACAAGAATGAAATTTTTGCAATATTTCAAGATATGTATAATAATGGTATTAAACATAGAAATGGAAATAGGAATCTTATTAAGGGAAAATAGAAATATTCCATAGGTAAAATTATCTGTATTAATTATTGATTTTTCCCTATCCACTGCTATAAGAAAGTATGATATTAAATGTGAAGTTCAGAGGAGAGGCCAAGATTTTGAAGGCCTCAATAATAAAAACAAAATAATTATAACATTGTATGGTATACAGAAGTAGAAATATAATGTTGTACATATGAAAGTTATATTATAAGTCAGTGTTACCTCAATAAAAAAAAGTAATTATAGTGAAACACACATTTTAAGGGGAACACAAACCAGGAATTTTAGAGTGAGAGTAAGCTAGGACAGAGAACTTTGAGAGAATAACATCTCTGTACTTGTGGGTATAGAGATATTTAACAAGGCAGTACCTATTACAATTATGAACATAGTATAGAAGCCCAGTAGGAAACCTGAAAAAATATGCTTGTTCATTTTGCCAATAAGATAGTTTTGGTGTTCCTCGTAAGAGCAGTTTCTCTGGTGGGTGTGTGTGTGTGTGTGTTGCAGTGGGGATTGCTTTACTTTGAGACAGTGATTTTGACTTTATGAAAATTGAATGTTAAGGGACAGAATAGTCCAATAATGTGGGGATAACATGTATAAAGTTCACATCTTTGTTATTTGAAATCCCAGACAATAAATAGGCTTACTTACAAGCTGATATGAATGACTTAGCCGGAAAAGGAAAGGAATAATTAATTCTGAAGAAGGCTGAAGGAAGAAGGCAATCCAGCTTTAAACAGTGCTCCTCACAATGTGTGGCACAGAGCAAGTGCTTTTGAATTCCTTCTTGACTAAATGGAAAGTGATTTCAGCCCTCGAAACTGTAGAATAGGAACTATTGATACTTTAGATCAAGTTCCAGATAAATATGTAAGGGTGAGTGGTGTGGCCAGGAAGTTAAGATTGTCCGTATCTAGAAGCTTCAATTTCTCAGATTTCAATGGAAATCTTAGTCATCTGTTAAACGTAAGAAGCTCGGTCTTGCATGGTAGTCTTGAGGAAAGAGGTTACATTTATAAAAATTGAGAGGAGGCTAAAAAGAAAAATGATTAAGAACAAGGAAAACAAAAACAAAAACTAAAAGACATAGGGTTGTTTAGCCATGTTGCAGGATCAGTTGAAATTGAGAGAGTAGCAATTCATAAGTAAAGCATTCACAATATAGATTTGTCCTTCCTTTGTTCTTATATTTTAACTAACCAAGACTAAATTTTTTGAATAAACTATTACTGGGTTTTATAAAAGAAAATTAAGAAATCCTAATTTGGTTTTTTTTTTGTTTGTTCAATTCCAAACATTCTCCCTCATGAAAAAGCATTGTATTAAAAATTTAACTAGCATCTATCAACTATCAAAGTGTATTAATTATAGCCACTTAATATTTGTTGAGCAGCAAATGGATCATTGAATGAATGGGTTTTTGACATTGTGAAATGGACACAAATATCTGTCCAGTACCAAAATGTAGGCTTTTCATCATATTAATAGTTTCAAGGACAGTGTTAGCCTCTGTTTCATCTATGTCATCCCTTCCTACTATTCATCATTTTCCAATGTTCAATTATTTTCTTTAGGATGGCAACTTGCCACTGTAATATTAAATTTATTAGAAGAGGCAAATCTAAGCAGTCATCTCATCCATCAATCTGTCTTCTGATTAGATTACATCTAAATTCTATTTATAAACACCTGCAAAAGTGGAGATTCCACAGCTTCTCTTGACAACAATTTAAATATTTAATCTTCTTTGCTGCTAAAAAATATCTTCCTTAGACATTTTCTTCAAATGCCACATGTTCAAAAGGGAGCCAGCTTTCTTTTCTTCCATGTGTGTTTAAAAGATTTGGCCACCATTATAAAAGAATCTTGAGTTTATTCCTGAGAACTGAACCATAAGCAATCTGTAAGTGAACCCTGACTAACATGGTAACTAAATGAACACATTTCAAGGACATATTGTTTTATTATTGACTTTTACTATTTTTATTAAAAGACTGTATATTTTAGGATGGTTTTAGATTTACAAAAAAAATTAAGCAGATACTACAGAGAGTTTCCCATATATCTCCTGCAGCCAGTTTCCTCTATTATTAACATCTTACAATAGTATGGTCCATTTGTTACATTAATGAACAAATTTTGATCCATTATTATTAAACTGAAGTCCATATTTTATTCAAATTGCCTTAGCTTTTCCAAATTCTCTTTTTCTGTTCTAGGATCCCAACCAAGATACCACATTATATTTAAAAGTCATGTCTTCTTAGGCTCCTCTTAACTGTGACAGGTTCTCAATCGTTCCTTGTTTTTGATGACCTTGATAGTTTTGGGGAGTGCTGGTCATATATATCACAGAGCCCCTCTATTGAAATTTGTCCAGTGTTTTTCTCACAATTAGACTGATGTTATGTGTTTTGGAAAGGAGAACCACAGAGTTATAGTGTCATGTTCATCACATCATATCAAAGGTCCATACTTATCAAAATGATTTTTGACTATTGTTGCTGATGTAGGACAGAGATGAAGCTTAAGAAAAATGACGCTATTTAGCCCGATAAATTCCCTTGTTTGAAGTTGGCTTTGTCTGAAATTAATATAGCTATACTAGCTTTCTTCTGATGAGTGTTAGCATGGTGTATGTTTTCTCCTTCTCTTTACTTGTAATCTGTCCGTGTCCTTATGTATTTAAAGCCGGCTTCTTGTAATCAACATATATTTGGGCCTTGCTGTTTTATCCACTCTGCTAGTCTCTGTGTTTCATTGATGTTTTCACACCATTCACATTTAAAGTAGTTATCCATACAACATTGGCCTGTGAGACTCCTCAATTTTACTCCACCCCAGTAGCACCACACAGAGCAGATTCAGAGGTCCCCTTTACAATCCAAGGGATCACCCTTTAGGATTGCAGTCATTTTGCTTTTTAATCCCTCAAACCCAAGGAAAAGGCTCAAACGTTAAAACCATTCTCTCTGTGAAGAAAAAGCTACTTGAAATGCACAAGCCTCTTTACTCTACATTGGGTTTGGCTGAGACTTAGAAAAACTAGGGACATAAACATCCCTATTCCAGGTCAGGCAGGAGAGCTTTCTAGAGGTTTTAAAATAAAGCAGTGAGAATAAATCTTCAAAATATCTCTCTACTAATTTAGGGTTTCTGCCATAATTGCATTACAGGTGGTTAAACAGCCAACTATGCTGGGGCCTGCTAAACATAATTTTAGTGATGCAACTATCCACCTCACATTATCATGTAGTATACTTTTTTCTCAAGTAACATGGCAGAAATATGAAATCTAGACTTTCCCTCACCTGGACACAAGCACAGACATCCCCTGCAACTATGCACCACATTCTTTTCTTCAGTAGTTGATTCAATGTCTTTCTTTATCTCAGAGTTGAACCTCTTGACCATACTTAACTTCTCAGCCAATCTCACCACAAAGCACGTACACAATGTAATTTAGCAATATGTGTGAACTTTTACTAGCTTTAGATATAGTTCATATATTGTCTAACAAGCTAGGTGGCTTGTTTATGAACTATATTAGTATAACCCTTTCATGCCCTTTATGAAAAAGTCCTGTGCCTAGCTTCCAGAGCAGGAAAAAGCATGCTATTCTTGACCAATGCCACGTACTGCTATAAAAGAAAAGGGAAAACGAGCAAGGAAACAGCCTATTTTGAAAAGCAAAGGGATGCTTAGTACTGGATGGAGGGGAAGCTACATGGAAGTCTAGTATGTAAATACTGAAGAATGCGCCTGGATTTATCAACAAGGAAGCACTTGGTAACCCCAGAAAGGGCAGATTCAATGTAGTAGTAGAGTGAGGGTAGATTGTAATAGAGGAATGAACATGCAGTGAAGCAGTGGAGACATTGAATTTAGGGTTACATTTCACCCAGGAGTTTGAGTTTTTAAGGATCTTTTAAGTCAGGGTGCAAATATTGAGGAAAGCTTATCTCTCTTGTTTCTTCATGTTTTTGTTTATTGAGTATTTCCCTTTAAAACTTTTACTTTCTGTCTTTGAATGCAACCTGCCTCAAACTCTTTTTTCACAGTAAGCACAGCACAATGTATGAAAAAATAAATGAGTTGAAAAATACCCTTTCATATGAGTTGTAGTCACTGTAAGGTTTCAAGTATTTTATTTTTAAAGTCTCTTGTTCATCTTCTTTTTCTTTGAGATTCAATTATCTCTCTACTTTGAGAGAATCAGAAAATCTTAATATCATCATTTAATGACAATTTTATGGTTACAGGTATTTCTACATAGAGGATTTCTCCTCGAATGTCTAAATGACTTCTTTCTCTCTCTAGATCTGATTGATAATGTAGGAAATATGAAATAGACCTCATTATATTAAGCCTAGAAAAAAAAGCACTCTCATCAGCTAGCTGAATGTAGAAGCATAAATAAAGAATATTTATTAAAATATTTGAAACTATATTCATAAATAAACTACCTTTGGGTGGTGATATATTACTCATTTTTCATGATGTAATCAGTTTTAAAGTTTGAATAATCACCAGTAGGGCCATCTGGAGTTACTTCCTTTAAACAGTTCTGTCGATGTGGTTTAAATTTCATATTTCAATTGTTATTCAAGTTGATTTACTAGCATTATTCAATTTACTAGCAATTATTCAAATTGCTCTCACTAGCATTAGAGAGAGAAAAAGAAAAAATGAAAAGAGTAAACTTCTAACTTCTACTAAGCTATACTGTTTAAATAATATATATACATATATGTACATATATATGTAAAACAGAGTAAAACGTTATTTACTAAACCAAAATTACTTAGTGCCAGTTATAAACTGTATTTAGCAGAACTAGAAATAAGAATTGGATAAGCAGGAGAACTAAATGCCATCAAAATAAGATTCATTAATTAACTAAATAATAGATTTTTAGTTCTTCCTGAAGATTGAGGAATAATTACAATCAAACTCTGTTCCATGAAATTTGCATGATTTTGAATTGAAATTTAATCCTTAGAGCAAGTAAATTCTAATTTGTTTGGAAGCTGATTTTGAAGGCTATACAACAAGTTATGAAGCACAATTCTTCATTCTTAAGTGCACAGTTTTTCTGTGGTACATTTTGTGGATTTTATGTATTATCAAGGATTCATTTATGATGATAACTTAATTTGCATGGGCATTAAGATAACTTAGTTAAATTCTTGAGTCAATGAAATTCTCCAGTTATTTCATTTTGTCTTCATTCTTTGCCCAGAGTTTTATCTTTAGGCATGTATCCTTTTCCAAATGAGGGGCTTATTTTATAAACATAGAACTAACTGTCCTTAGTGTTTTCCTTACTGTTTTAACACTAATTCTGCAAATGGCACCTGAAGCAATGCTTTGATAACTAAAATATAGAACTAAAGTCATGTTCTTCAAACATAGAATTTAAAAGCATGCAAATAATATATATTTATTCTGCTGTTACTCATTACTCAACATCTTATCAAGCAAACTAAAGGTCAAAAGAATCAAAATTTGCAATTTAAGAGATCAGAATGAATACTATTGCTTTAATTTAACAACTAAGAAATACAATAGACCAAATGTTGATTAATTTTTTAATTAAAAGATCAAAATAAAATATTAGTACCTTTATGATTATGAAGGTTATGTTTGTTTAATTGGTTTTCCCTTTATTTTGTTTCAGTTATCTTTAACAATGTAAGTGTGATTTTTCTACTGCACTCAGAATTCAAGTTCACGATTGATTAGAGAGTTTGCTCGCTGTATTTTTTTAGATTAAAACCTGCAGTTCTCTCAGTCATTGGACCAAAGGGAATTCTGTTCACTTTTGTTTTCCAAGAGTCACCAGATTATCTACAGTGCTCACCTTTCCACTTTCTGAGGATTCCATGAAGAGAATGAAAGGAGTCATGGGAATCATTAGTGATGCCCAAATTCTAAAAGCACGCATGAACACATACAAAAATCATATGAACACAAACACTGTCACAGGCGACTAAAGAATTCCAAGGCAAATAATAGGTACATATTGCCATTGAACTGGAAAAAAAAAAGCAACAGCTTAATAAGCTAAAGTCATTTTGTTGTCGTTGTTGTTGTTGTTGCAGTGTATATTCAGAAGTCACAAGCAGTATCCTAATGCTTCCTGAGAATTCTCCCCAAGGACTGTTGTTTAACTAGGTGATATGGTCACCTTTGTCATCCTATCCAGCCTTGTTTCACATAGCTTTTGCCTAACAGCATCCTGCGTTTGTTGAGACATTCATGCCTCCCCTATGGAGGTCATGCCTGGTATTACTGGTATAATAAGAAACAAAATAGTTTTACAAGTGCTATTGGATTCCAGAAAGGAGAGATTATTTGTATTCGGAAGAACATAAAAGGTATTACAGAAGATATAATATTTGATCTGAATGCTGAAGAATTTACTGAATTTATGGGATTTTGATGGGAGAGGTTAGAGAAAGAGCATTCCTCTTAAAGGGGAGAATATTGGCCAAGGAATGGTGTAGTGAAAGTCTGGGTCATCACCAGGAAATAGCAGATAGTCCAGTTTGTCTAGATTACATGATATATCCAAGGAAAATGTCTAGAGGTAAGACAGATATTAATTGGCCTTGGGTAATTGGTGAAAAATTTTGGATTTTATTTTGTAAACAATTGGAAGCCATGTTTTAGAAATATAAACCTACACTAAGGCATCAGTAAAAGACATATTAACATATCCTGAGGTTGGATTCTATTTTGTAGTCACTAGGAAGGTATATAAAAGATTTATTAGTCTGAAAGTTTCTTTAACAAAAGTCCATCAAATCATTCCATCACTTCTTTTTCTTACTGCTCTTATATCCTTTGTATTGTATTTCTATAAATATTTTTCCCTGAAATCAAATTATAAGACTTAATGATAGTTGTTTTCATTTATATGTATTTCTTCTTTAGCTCAAGTCCCTAACACACTCTCATATATACGAAAAAAAATTACTTTCTCAGTAATTGGGAATAATCGCCCCCAATTTATACTAAGGTCCAAACATGCAGTACTCTAATTAAGAGTACAACTACTAAAAAACTGCTTTAAAGTGTATGATCAATAAGTACCTGCTAACAAGCTAAATAAAGGCCCAAGGCTTGTATTTGCTGTCCTTTATTTTGCCTCTAGAGAGACTAGAATTGATTGAGGGAAAGGAGAAAGCTAGACACACTTATTGTATAAGGCAATCCAGATACATGTCTTTTTTAAAAAAAATTTTGCTGGTGAATCTGAGAAAGGAAAATGTTAAGTCCCTTGCTTAGAATAACATGTGAGTTAGAAAAAAGAAAAAAATAATAATATTAGCTGTCTAGAAACCTCCTCTGGTTTATGTTAGCTCACATCAAATTATATAGTCTCTCATCTATAGAAAGAAAGATTTCTTGAGCTAAATCAAACATCAATATTTTAGTATTCAATATAGCTACATGAATTATTCTCATTTGTGATAAAAGGACATCCTTAATTTTCTTTCAGTCTACTCATACACTCAGCTCAATGCCATGCCCTGCACTTTACACACATTCACAGTGTTTGAAATCTTTAAGCAACCAATCAGATATTGTGAAGAATTTAGCCTTCTCTACATTCTATCATAAGAACTACATCAGGCCCAAGAAAAATAGCAGGCCATTAAAAAAAACGAAATAGGATGCCCTGCCAAAGGAATTATATCTCCTCTGCTATTATAATTTATTTGGCCACTGGAGGACATCAAATATTTGTTAAGACTGTTTTCACTTGTCTCCCATTTCTTGGGTTAGAATAATATTACATACTCTCATAGCATCAAGTTTATTATGAGCATTGTGATGTGATAATATTTGCTAGACCACTAGGAAAAAAAGAAAACTGCTTTGACAATCCATTTGAGATTTTGGAAGAGGTTTATTTATATTCAAACTGCAATTTGTTGGCCTTATGCCAAAAATTGATGCCATGAAACAGGAGGGACTCTACTTCAAAAAATACTAGTGTTTTTACTCTAAATATTAAATACTTGGTGACAGTTATAAACAAAGATCTTTAGGGATGCTTATTTAACTCCAAGTATATAAGATTAGGAAATGCTTATGAACAGTTATCCCCTAATTTTTTCCATAGGCCAGCCTAGAGCTATCAATCTAAGCATATTTCTCCCAAATTAAAAAAGTGCATCTCTAATAAACTCATAAGTGCCAGGCTTTCTGCCAAATCAAATGTTTTGGCTGGAACAGTGATAGATTATGCTGATAAGAACCTAATAAATTACCTGGTGAGGTGATCTGTCTCACAACCAAGTCACCCAGCTAGATTCTCTCTTTATGAAAAGGAAATGCAAGAGCAAGACAATTAAACTCCATGTTAATTTCTATGTTTGTTGAACCTGAAGTATAATTTAGTTTCTATTTCCTCTAGAGAATACTTCCATGTGAGAAAATATTTCTGTAGAGTGTTTGTAGGTTACATATGTCAATAGGTCAGTGATAAACTCTTGAGTATATTCACCCAGGTAATAAAAACTGCTCTTTGATCATAAAATGATTAGTAATATTGAGATGCTTACGCAGCACTGTGGTGTATAAATGATGATTTCAAAATCATTATTAAACCAGTAAACTAATACTTTTATAATGAGGAGTGTTGTCACATCAAGAAAGCCATGTGTTTATTCTTAAGGAGTATATTAATATTTTGAGTTCATAAAGTCAATAAAACATCTTAATATAGAATAATTCTTTTCTTGGACTGGCTGACTTCAGATTATCAGTGCATATTATTTGCTGTTCTTATATATAACAATGAATTCATGTTGGAAATACACAATCATTACAAACAGTGCTCAGCACAATGTCATAAGAAGCTATTTTTCATTAAATCTCTGGAGTGCTGCTAACAGATATTAGGCAGTGTGTGTGTGTGTGTGTGTGTGTGTGTGCGTGCGCACGCACATGCCCGCATGCACGTGCTTATACACAAAGGATAAGGTAGAAATAGTAAATACATTTTTAGCCAACAAGGAAGAGGAGATATTTTAATGTACATGTTCTAAAAATGAAGTATCTTTACTTACAGAGCCTCAATTTCCTCATCTGTAGAATAAGGATTCAAAATAGTTCCTATATTATAGATGTTTTGTGAGGAATAAATGAAATAATGTATATGACATGTTTAGCACAAAACAGTATAATAGGCATACAATTAATGTCCCTTTTTCTATTATTTTTTATCTTCATGTAATTGGTTAGATTCAGTTCACATATTATGAAAAGAGATTATTTGTCTACCATATATCTTGTGATATTTTCTTAGTTTGTAGCTTTCCTTCAACTTTTATTAGAGTGTTTATTGCTATACAGATGTTTTTAGTTTGTACATAATTAATTCCGCCCAAGTTTTCCTATATGGCTTCTGGGTTTGTGTCAAAATTAGAGGTTTCTCCTGTTCAATTTTATGAAAATATATTTTTTATATTTTCCTGTAGTCTTAAAATTTAAACCTTCAATATTTAATCCATTTGAGATTTATGAATGATGTCTGATGGGTATATAATTTATTTTTCCAAATAGTGAGTCAGTTGTTCCAAGTCACTGAAAGGTTAATTCATATATCCCCATAGATCTGAATTGTCATCTTGATAATATACTAAATTTCTCTAAATAATAATAGGCTATCTTCCTGAACTTCCTATTCTGTTTTGTTGACACCTTCTTTACCTTCATAACCAAGCCATCAAAAATTCCTACCAATTCTATTTCTAAAATACAGCTGGAATTCATCTTGATCCCCACAGACATCACGCTAGTCCAAATTACAATCTTTTTTTTCAAGTTGGCTAAATAATACCTTTCTAAACAATGTCCCCCATTCCAGTCTTGCCCCTACCCATGTCTATTTTCTGCAATGCGTACTGCATGATTTCAAAACACAAAAAGTCAGATCCTTTGCTTTAATTACTTCAGTGGTGTACCATTACAATTGTAAGAGTCAAACTCTTTTTTAAGACCTACAAGGCACTAAAGTCTAACCCTAGACTTCCTTCCTCTTTGAATTTATCTGGCAATATTGCTCTCACCCACCAAACTGGCTTTTAATGGTTTTTCAGGCAGGCCAAAACCTTTTCATTTTCAGCACCTGTTTTCTTCAACTATGGGGCATTCTTTCATTAGTCCTTCTTTGGACTATTTCCTAGTTATAATTCTGTTTTCATTTCAGATGCCCTTCCCTAACTCATGCCTTCAAATCTAAATGAACGCATGCTCTGAATACAAATCCTATTGACAGATTTCTCTTAAATGTCAAAGACTTTTCAGTTAATTTTAAAGATATAATTGTTCCTTCTTCATAGCCGAATATTCATGTTTTATATTTATATTCATAGCCGAATATTCCTACCTCTCACTTAGGATACTACTTTAATATTTTCAAAGTACCAGCTTATTTCCTGAGTTAGTTCTATTTCAGTGAGAAACGTTTTCTCTGATAACTTGTTCTCCTCTTTTTGGAAGTAAATTTTCTTCAGTTGTTATTTTCTCATAGTCAAAAGTTCAGATTTAGATTAAGAAATAATATTAAGAGGAATGGGCTTCCTCAATATTGACATAGGGCACTTTTTAATTTACCCAGAACAACTCCCCAAAGCACTGCAGTTGACCAGAGAGGTCAACAGAAGGAATCTGCCCTGGGTGAAGTGAGTGGGTAGGAGTAGGCATCATGTAAGCTTCCTTCAAGTGTACAGCTTAATCCTTGTGATGGTTCATTTTACGCATCAACTTGACTGGGCTAAAGGATGTCCAAATAGCTGGTAAAACTATTTCTGAGTGTGTCTGTGAGGGTGTTTCTGGAAGAGACTAGCATTTGATTCAGAAGACTGAGTTAAAAGAAACGCCCTCACCAAAGTGGGAACGTCATCCAATCCATTGAGTCTGAATGGAAAAAAAAAGAAAAAAGGAAAGGTGAATTCTCTCTTTCTCTTTTCTTGAGCTGGGATATTCATCTTTTCCTGACAATGGAACTCCTGGCTCTAGGGCCTTCAGACTCCAAGACTTACTTTACCAGCTCCTCTGATTCTCAGGCCTTCAGATTCATACTGAATTATACCACCAACTTTCCTGGTTTTCCAGCTCACAAATAGCAGATTGTGGGATTTTTCAGCCTCCAAAACTATGTGGGCCAATTCTTATAATACATCTCACACACAGGCATACCTTAGAGACATTATGGGTTCAGTTCCAGACCACCGCAATAAAGTGAATATTGCAATAAAGCAAGTCACACAAATTTTTTGGTTTCCCAGCACATAAAAAAGTGTTTATACTATACTGTAGTCTGTTAAGTGCGCAATAGCATTATGCCTAAAAGAAGCAATGCACATACATTTAATTAAAAAATAACACACCATTGGAAAAATGGTGCCAATGGAGTTGTTTGATTCAGGGTTGCCTCAAACCTTCAATTTGTAAAAAACACAATATAAGTGAAGCACAGTGAAATGATACACAATAAAACAAAGCATGCCTCACAGGCATAGTATTTGCTCATTTCATATCTGTGTCACATTTTGGTAATTCTTGCAACATTTCAATCTTTTTCATTATTATATTTGTTATGATGATCTGTGGTCAGTGATTTTTGATGTTACTATTGCGAAAAAAATTACAGCTCTCTGAGGGCTCAGATAATGGTTAGCCTTTTTAAGCAATAAAATAATATTTTTAAATTAAGGTATTACTTATATATGTATACATATATCCTATTGGATCTGTTTATCTGGAGAACTCTGACTAATACAATCCTCCCTTAAATAAGGTGGAAGACAGACCTTTTGACTTAGTTTCAATTATGTTCTTTTTCTGAAAAGCTAAGCCTGAGTCCTATGCCTGGACAAACTGCTCCACTTTTAAAACTCTGTGGAGTTCTGAATGCCTTTCAATATGCCACCCAGCATGTTCTTGAAATATTAAGAATGTCTGCATTTAGCTAGAGATATAGTTACAACTGGGGAAAAGGAGATTTGTCTGTAGAGTTAGTAAAACCATTTTTTTCTTTTATCTCTGTTATTTTTGATAGAACTAGTCATAAACAATTATAGGAAAAATAATGAATGATTTTGGTGGAGGAAAGAGAAATGAATAAGTGCCTAGTTAACTCAAATGAGTTCATAAATATAGTACATTTTTCACATTTTTTTACTTTGGCTTAATAAGTAACCTTAGGTTGTATTGTAATTAGCAAACTATATACCAAGCCAGAACTTGTGTGGAAAATAAGGTGCTACTAGAGAAAGAGGTCTGTTGATTGATGAAGAGACTCCAAAGGGACTGAAAACAGAAAAAGAAACATATAAAAAGATATGGCAACACAGTACTTAAGTTAGAAACAAGTTAGAAGCTTGGAAGTCACTACTCCACACTAAACAAGTTAAAACTGAACAAAGTGAAAAATCAACAACTCTTCTTACATCCATAAGAGAAGTGAGATCATGAGGCAAACAACTGCCCCCCAAGTTAGAGAGACCTACAGGCTAATACAGAGAATCAGTTTATGAGAGAAGAAACCCACAAGCCTCAACCTCACCAGGAACCAGAGCTGGGGTAGGAAAACCTGAATTGTAATTGACAAAGTGCTGAATTTAACAATGACATACCACCCCTGTTAGAAAGTCCAAAATCCAATAATACTGAAACAAATGCTGGCAAGGATGTGGAGCAACAGGAACTCTCATTGCTGGTGGGAATGCAAAAGAGTACAGCCACCTTGGAGAATGGTTTGACAGTTTTGTACAAAACTAAACATACTCTTATTATACAGTTCAGCCATTGGGTTCCTTGACTTCAGTCACTGTGAGTTAGTGGAAGGGTGACTTTAGCATGGTTTTGATTGTAAGGAAAAGTTGACCTTCACGTTATCTACTAATTTTTCATGTGCACATGTTTGTGGGGAGTGGGCTTGGGTAGGTGCTTTATAAATACAATTATATATAGCAGCAATGTCAGGATTTTTTTATATTAAATAACAACATTGAATTTTACCTGAGCCCTGTGCTCTTGGAAACAGGAAAGGTTAAAAGAACTACTGTTCCTGGCGAATTAAAGTTCTTTCTTCGTCGCGAAAGAATTTGGAGATGAAGCAGAGAGGTTAAGAAAGTATATAGTACGAGTTTATTTAAGCAAGGATAGGCTCTCAGAGGGAGAGAGGGCAGACAGGTGAGGAACTGCTGCCCTGTTTCTTTGGCAAGCTGGTTATGAGGGGCACACAAATGAAGGGGAGGAATATTCACTGGGGAAAGAGGAGTTTGGGGGTTGTATTCCCTGATTTTCATCTCAGCTCCGTCTTCCCAAGCGGAGGAGGTATTTTTGTCGTTATTTAGCTTAGGTCAGAAGTGTCATGGCGTCGGTGCATGATGGGTACTTCTTATCGGTAAGGCTAATTGTATTGTAATGAGAGATTAATGAGAAACAGGTTACATACGGATGCAGGAGATTCCCGCCTTTCCCCCACCTTTCTTTGTCTGCTGCCGACACTTATCACCCAGAATGTGTGGTTTCCTGTCAGTCTGGAGGTTCCTGCTTTCCTTTGTCTGCCTATGGACCCCCGCTGCTTACAAGCTGCGTGATTTCCTGCCACCTGGCTCCTGCCCCCATTTCTCTGCTCTTACCTAGCTACCTGCCTGCTGTAACACCACCACCACCCTCTCCACCCTTTGTGTTCTGGAAAATAGCTTCCTGCAAAGAACTACACTTCCCAAAAGGACTTAGACTAGATGCCACCCTTGTTTATCTATGATAGGACGAGATACAGACTCTCAATGTTCCCTTTCTTTGCCTCATAAACGATTTTCTGAACTGCTTGTCCCCCACTGATCAATTACAACAAAATGCTTTCAAACCGAATTTTGGTTAAGCTTCTCTCCTTCCTTCAGGACCCTGAACTTTGGCTCACTCTCAGCCTGAGCCAGCATACAGCCCCTCCTGAAAACAGGCTGTCCTCAAGGTAAAATATTCTCTGATCTACTATCAATCCTGCCACCGTTTCTTTCCTCCCACTTCCTCACACCTGTTTTTTCCCCCTAGCATTATTTCCTCTCTATAAAAAACCAAACAACAACAATAAAAAATTTTTTTTCTAACTCTTGAGCTGCTTGCAGACCTTGTGGTCAGAGCATTCTCCTTGCTGCGATTGTCCCTTTCTCCCCTTGCAATAATCCTTTTGAATAAAAGTCTCTCCTTACTAAGTTTAGACTTGTTTGCTATTTCCATGAGGATAAATACTAAAATATTTATTGTAAATATCACTCTGTCATAATACCTGGAGGTATTAGTTTTTGATGTGCATTCTGAAATCTGAAATTATAAATATTACTGTCAAGTAAGTTGGTACCTCACTCAAAATATTCCTTCGGTTTTGCAAAATGTGCAAAATAAATAAATACCTATGAACTTTTGCTTAATAATACTTACCCACGTGCAGCAACCAATTACCTGGGAAGTTTTTTGTTTGTTAGTTTGTTTTTCTTTCAAATTTACAAATCACTAAAAGCATTTGGCATATACCGGGCATGATTTGATTTTATGGAATTTTGCTACTGATAATCTGTGTGATTTGAGATTTTAGGGCTAGAATCCCTAGGTACAGGTTTATTAATCAAACAACTAGTCCTTAAGGAAAAAGAAATTGAAAAATATATCTCATCAAAGTATCATTTCGATTAGCTATGGCTTTGGCTTTTTCCCATTCCTCACATATACTCAAATAATAATTTATTGTTTTATACATTTTTAAAAATAGCATTACTTTTTAAAAGCCATAAGTTGGAAGAATTTTAATAAACTGAGGAAAAGTTCACAGTATTTAAGTGGAAAAAATGGTTACAGTAAGTTGTAAATAGGAAGGTCCAGATTGATTCCAGTTGTGTGCATATTTGTGGATATAGATATAGATCTACATTAAAGAGAATATTAGCAATGGTGGTTATCTCTATAAAGTAGAACTTTAGATATTGATCACGTAGTCTTTGACTTTTCCATATGTCCCTAATTTTCTTCAATTAATATATTTTTAATCTATAAAAGTCTAAAAGGAATGCTATTCTTATTAATTTTAAAACTAATCTCTAAAATTTTATTTTTATAACAATGATTTTTTTCAAACATTTTTAGTTCATGTAAATTTGATGCAATTTTACAACTATGGAGTGTTTCAAAATGTCAATATTATTTTCTTGTATAGGGCGTGGTAAAATTTTAATTTTGGATTACTGAGAGGCTTAAATGAGGTGAGAAATATCATTAAGACAGTCTGGTAGGAGATTCTACATATATATGTATACATAATTGTTTAATATATGTATAATTGATTCATAGTATATATATATATATCTGGTATATACATAAACGTTAAGACAAAATGATTTCTGTGGAGATATAACAATTATAAAAGCATAGATTCTATCTAAAAAAGAAGAACAATTTACTTTTCTGGCAGAAACTGTTCTACATTTCTACTGGCATGTATGGATGAGCCATCATGTTTTCTTTGTGGCCCATGTGTACCAGATAAGCTTCCTGTAAGAAAAATCGAAAATACATGGAAATGTATAAGGTTAGAATTTGATGCAAAATCTCTTAAATAAATGGTATGACTGGGGCAAGACCACCCCTACTCTATTAGATAATACCTGTGGATGAAGGGAAAGGAAACTTAGCTGAACTTAGAACAGAGACCTATGCTCTATGAATGATTACAAGACCACAGAGAAGAATATTTTCTAATGCATGTTGTGGGGTGACACTCAAATAACCCCTGACCAGGAAATGAGATGAGTTTCTTGACATAGGAAGCTGAAAACAAGAGAGCAGTAGTCACGTAAGTGGAAGGGTGCTTCAGTCACTTCTGTGAAGCAGCTCAGCAGTGACATGAGGATTGCAGTGGAAGACTGGCAGTGACAGGAGGAGCCATGCCTCTGTGACAACGAAAGGAGAGCTATGTGCCAATAGCAATGTCAAGCATGAACCATGAGGCGGAACTTGTAACAGCTGCTGAAGACCTAGAGGCAAATAAATGTATGCAGATGAGCACCAAGGACTGCAGCTGATTTTAATTGCTGTCAAGGCAACACTGTGGATTTTTTTTTTAGTTTCTTACAGAGACAAAAATAAATAATAAATTTAAGATTTGAAATCTTATCAATTCCAAATGGCATAGGTTCAAAATAAAAAAGTGTTATTGATATTACTACCAAAATGAATATTTCCTGCATTCATTAGGAAATTAGAATCAAAGGTTACTAAAGGGAGAGGGAATGGGATGTGGAGATGGGAAGGTGGTCAGGGGAAATGTTCTGAGATTCAAACTAGACCATTATTAAATTCGGTTAATCCAGTACCTTGTGTTGCAGTATGTCTCAATGAAGATTTTAGCATGTCTAATTTTAATTTTCTTCAGCAATGCAAGATATCACAGAAGGAAGGAGAGGTCAGTTTCCCCTTTTCCTTCCAAGAAGAAAAGTTGAGCTTCGAATGAGAAAGGAATAGGGTTCCTTTGCACCAAGTAGAAAGATAAGGGAGTTTTGTTCTTCCAAGACTATGATCAAAAAAGCAAATAGTTGTATTGTGCAAGATAGGACTGTCTCATACTAGCCAAGGATTCTGAGCCATGAGAAATAGAGAGAGGAACTCAGACCTTGGGAAGGAAGAAGAAAACTTTGAGGTTTTCCTCTAGTGCAGAGACCAGGACTCAGCAAATCATAAACTGATTATTTTTGGATGCTGATATAAAAAGCATCACGGACTTAGAATGTCATTAAGGGCAAGGACAGATGGAGAGTTTGTAAGTCGAGAAGCTTATACAAAATGCAACAAGGAAACTCTTCAAGAAAAAACCGAAAATTATGAACACAGTACTAAAATACATGTTTATTTAAATAAGAAAAAGAATCCCAACAAATTATAAATTTTTAAAGAACTGACAAATAGCATGATACAAATTCAAAATAAGAAAATAAGATTTTATTAACTACCCTGTTATATCTCTGTAATACATTTTTGGTCTTTATTTTTGGCTATATACTCTAGTGTGTATGTGTATATATATATATATACACATACATACATACATATATATACATACATATATATATATTCTCCTTATATAAAAACTATTTTAAAATATGGTTTCTGTATAGAGAAAGAAGTTAGTCTTTCTACAAGATTGTCAATCAAAATTTAATTTTTGTCATTGGTAGTTTAATAAATTCTTCAAAACTTGTTATTAATAATAGTATCTATATTTTTAGGATTATTGTCAAATCTGGGAAACCTTTACCAAGATGTAAGATATTCATGTATTTCAAGTTCATTTTGGCAGTGAATAATTCTAAGTAGTCTTTAAATTGGTAACATTCATTAACCTGTTTATCATAGATGTCTGTGTTATAGAAGCATTTTTTAAATTATACAAATCTCTATGTCAGTATTTCATGTCAAATCAATAAGAGTTTATATTTTTAATGTGTTCATGTGATTCACTCCTTAATTTTAATTGGCTTATCAAACAAACTGACTTTACATTTTATTTCATTGAAATATATTCATTTCACTGAAGCAAATTCCTCTTAATTATTATTTACCATGTGACCTAAAATACTTTTGTTGCAAATAACTTCTTGATATCCGTATTAACTTCCTAAGGCTACTATAATAAATTGCCACAAACTTGATGGCTTAAGACAACATAAATTTAGTGTCTCACAGTTCTAGAGGCAAGAAGTCTAAAATCAAGTTTTCAGCAAGGCCACAGTCCCTACAGAAACATTAGAGGAGAATCCATTTTGTGCCTCTTCTAGCTTCTGGTGTTGACAGCTTCCTCAGCTTGTAGCCACGTCTCTCCAGTCTACCTCTGTCCTCACATCACCTACTCCTCTATGTCTGTCTTCTCATCTGGTATTTGACTCTTGTAAGAACACTCGTCATTGGATTTAGGGACGACATGGATCATACAAGATAATCTTGTCTCAAAATACTTAATTACATTTGCGAAGACCCTTTTTCCAAATAAGGTAACATCCACAAGTTTCAGGGATTAGGATGTAGACATATCTTTTTTGGGTCACCACACATTCAAACTTTTCTTATCTGAAGACCAGTAATTTTCATAAATAAACACTTTTCCACTATCTCAATCGCATCAGTCTATTTACAGAGCATCATAATGGTTGATTTGATAGTTTTATTCAAATTTACAGTTGCTTTTTGGAGAAAGAATTTTTAGCCTCTTCACTCCATCATGCCAGAGCAAATCTCCAAACTTTGTTTTTCAATTTTCTCCCTATTTTGCATTGTTTCTAAAATCTTCTTGATGCTTAAGATAATAAAGAGAGTTGTTATTCTGATTAGTTTTTCAAGCACATGTACTTAGTAGTCCAAAAATTAGGAGCAATTAGATTTTTGTTGTGTTCAAGTGGATAGTTTAAGTTTAAAATCTAGGCAAATGATACATCATATTTTACAAGATGTTTCTTAATCATTTCAAAATCAATTGGTTGCATTATGTATTCCATACAGGTGCTGAGTCTTTATAAAACCCAAAGCGCATTCATTTTAATCAGGTTTTACGTCGTCTACTAGAGATTTATTTATTTATTTACTTATTTATTTATAGTTACAGCCTTGTCTCAATGTTATATGTCATTAAAATGTGATCTTATTTTTCTGGTTGAATTTAAAGAATACATCATTTCTGTGATGGTCAAGGTGAAAAATAAAGAATGTTAAATGCCAATGCCATTCTCACACATACTAGCTATAAACTATGAAATACCAGTGTGAAGATCAAGAAATAACAGCTATTTCACTCAGGGTCAGTAAGGTATCTCCAGGAAAATATACCAGCAAAGATTAGGTGTCAGTGAGGGTTAGGTTGCCTTGGTGGGAACCTTAGAATGGTTTCCTAATGGAAGTAAAAAAAAAAAATTCTAAGGGAGATGGACTCTTCTGAGATTTCATATGTTCATGAAAACATTATGTTTAATGTAATTAGCATGTGGAAGGAGAGAAAATTTATACCAGACATTGCAGAACAAACTTAAAAAAAAAAATCAAACAAATAAAAATGATTTTTCAGGAACATTATTCCTGAGAATAATGTTCCTGAACACCATTCTATAATCATGGACAAAGGACTGTGGTAAAATCAGAGCATAGCATGGTGGAGAGTGTGTGGGAGTGAGGATGAGGAAGTCTTTGTCTAACTACAGGATAGAAGAATTAATCCTACGCACCATCAAAAGGAGAATTCTGTGTCTACACAAACACTATGCTTTTAAACAGGAAAAATGTTTTTCAAAATTAAACAAACCAAAAAAAAAAAAACCAAACAAAACTGTGCTGTGAAAGAGGAATCCCATGGAAAAATATAAAAATAAGTACCAAGGGAGAGGAAAGAGAGACACTATATAGACAAGGGAAAACTTTTCTATGTTTTCACAGTGGAGGTGGGTAAAAATGGGTACAGCTATTATGCTGGGCATAAAAGTTGGGTACCTTCAATGTTTGCTCAGATTGTGTTAATGGCATGCATATGTTTTTCTACTTCATTCCACGCTTACAAGATTCTTTCTTATACCTGAAATACACTTTTCCTAAGTTCTATCCATTTTTATGCATGAATTCAAATGTCATCTCTGTAAAATTTTAATATGCTAACCTAAAAGTATTTAACCCATCTTCTCTTCTCTCTTCCTTTCAGACTTATCTCCCATTATTCTGCTCTATAAACTTTGCGATCCTGCCTAATTCATTACTTGCTATTCCTCACTTTCTCTGTTGTCTTCCCTTTCCATAATCTATGCCCACTGTATGGAGTTGTCTTTCTCTGCCTCTCCTTGATTCTCTAGCCTTTCAAATCCTTTCAATATATTTTAAGACCTATATGAATTAGTAAATTCTGTTTGTGAAAAACTCATTGGGGGTTTAAATAGTGAGGGAAATGGGGCTGAGATCTTTTACTGAAAACAAAATGAGAAATTTCAGGAAAGTTTAAATATTCTAATTGGGAAAGATACAGTAAACAAACAAATGGATGAATAAATATAATAAAGTATACTCTAATTTTGGTTAGTAAAGAGTGATATGAAGAAATAAAAGAGGGTAATGGGTAATAATATAGGAGAGTAATATGACTGAAAGAAACTCAGACACAGGACAGACCAAGAGACAGGGTGGTCAGCTCATCTTTGTTAAAGAGATAATATTTGAATTAAGGCATTAATTTTGAAAAGGAGCCAGCTGAGCTGAAACTGGTAGTAGAGGTGGGAACAGAACACATTCCAGACAGAGGTTACAGCAGTTACGAAGACACTGACATGGGAACTAACTTGACCTAACTCAGTATCAGAAAGAAGATATATACTATTGGAACATAATATGGAAAAAAGTAGCAGAAAATGAATTCAGACAGACAGGTAGATATCACATCTTCTAAAATGTGTTCAGTATGGTCACAAAGTAGGGGTAGATGCCATATGAGTTAAGTCATTCTCCAACATCATCAAAATTAAACTTCATAGTTATTTGTTGATATAGTGTCTTCTATCTCTTGAACCCTTCTATCATTTTGCAATTTAATTATGGATTTTACTGGTCTCTACACCATGTTATTCATGCAGGGTTTTAAGTTATTTAGCAGATCATCTCCCTGAACCTGAGGACCATATCACTTATTCATGTATCCTTGAAACACTTAATTTGGCATCTTTATCATGCATTAGTAATTGTTTTTTGCCATGTTTAGTATCTTGCGGATATATTGCTACTTATAAAAGTAATCTGAAAAGAATTTTTGTTGCATTAACTGGCATGATTTACTATATTCTAGCAAGTTGTTATTCAATGAAGAGTTTTTTTGATGTTATCCGTGATTCTTTGTTTACTTTAACGTATAGTTGAGGTTCTTATAAATGACACTGGTAAAATAGTATCTAAGGACACATTAGGTTTACTGGAGTATGGGACTTTATCTCATCAAACTTCATTAGCATACTTACTTTAGACATTAAAGCAATTTTAACAGTTAATAAATTCAAATGGAAATCTGCGTGTTGCAACTTCTATAAAATTAATTAAAGGAAACTCAGGGTAGTAAATACCACAGATGCAATATATCAGATCTGAAGAAGTACAAGGAGACTAGATTATTGAATGCCAAGAACTTGCTTATATTTCAGGGATGAGGTAAATCAATGATGTGGGAAATAAAACTTTACAACCCTTGTTGTCTTTAGTGTTCAGATTCTTTGTCCCAATCTTTAAGAAGTAATGATAAGAATACTGCTATATTCTTGAAAGAACACTAAATTTGTATTTGAAAGGTTCTACTGCAAGGTAAGTCAAGTCGATAGAGCTGTATATGAGAGACATTAAGTTAAATGCATTTAATAAACATGGAAAAATTTAAGAGAAGAGTAATAGTATTTTCTTCCAGTCTTGTAAACATGACTGACACATACAGAAGTCTCTAAGTGTGGATTTCAACTATATGGGCTTCAGTGTGTAGTATTTTATTTCCTGATGGTTCATAAAACTTTGTTCTTTGGGTCATTGTGAATAATGTGAAATAAATCACCTTTAATAAAATAAGTTCATTAAGTGACTTTTCTCCTTCCTTGTGTTAAATAGAAAATGGTTTCTCCACAATAGCATGTAGTTTCTCAAAAGAATACAAAAGGAAAGCAAGCCCTATCTTTAGTTTTGTTGGTGTCCTCTCTGTCAAAGAGTATCTTAATGTTAGACCACCATTGGTCACCGAGGAAATTAACAGCTTTTGTAAGGATTTTAAAAACATAACAAAGGAATTGTGAATGGCAAGTGTACATTTCTATATGTTTCTTTTGCAGTGAATGAAGTAAATAACATTCCTCTCTAAATTATAAAAATCTGCCAGTGTCAAGTGTTCTAAGGAAACATGTCTTTATTTCTAAATATTTACTTTTTGAAAAGTCCCATGTAGTCAAGCTGTTTCTTCCTATTTACCAGTTTACTTATTCTTTGTTAACCTGAACATATAAGCATAATTTTACAATTATAGGATTGGAAAAACTTTGTGTTCGAGTGTCTGTTGTCTTTTTGTGTGGGTTTCTTACCCTTTTGAGAATCTGATGAAAGCTGTGTACCCTCTCCTCAGAATAATGCACTAAGACTCCCACCCACAAACTTCCGTATACAGTTTCAAAGGGTTTAGGACCTTTGATTTTGTCCATTCCATTGTCTGATATACAAAAAAAAAAAAAAAAAAAAAAAAACAGTTTTCTACCATGTTCCTAAAGCTCTTAAGAAAAGATATTTCATAACATCACTCGGTAATGCATTCCAAATGCTTCAAAAACTTTCTTAATCAGTACCATATCTCAGAAGGGATCAGATCTCATAAGTCACTGTAGACAAAAACCAATTGCCCTCCTTTTCACTGTTCTTGGGTTAACTTGAACTGGTAAAATGATAGAAAAGTAACTAAAAGTAAAAATCCCCAAATCCAGATTTTCTTTGTGCCACATTGTCGAATGAAACTTTCCCTCTGAACTATTGAAAAACTGATAAATATAGAAATTACATGGTGACCTGTTTTATAATACAGACATATGTATTAAAAATTTCCTCTACTACAGTCAGGGAAATCTGGAGGCATTTCCCAAGACTACAGATCATAAAGAACTAAGGGTTGAAAGCAATGACTTTCTCAACAGATTTGAACATCTGCTCACTGTCAATAATCTCAACATCTCATCTATTCTATATCCCCACTATTTTTCCTTGGTTCTACCTGAAATATAAGTGGAAAGCAGCCTTGACACCATGCAATCTATATTTTGTCTTTACACTTAAAAGATTTCAGCAGCATAAATTCAAAAAAATTATTTGTTTACATATAAGCTTATTAGATTTTTGCCCTCCATAAATTACAATAGTTTCTTTAGCCTTCTCCAATCTCTATTTTTTTTTTAATTGTTGGTTTCAAAAGTCACAGATTATCCTACAGATTTCCAACCTTGCCAAAAGAGGACAAAAAGAAAAGATTTAACTATCCTTACTATTACAGGCAGACATACAAGTGAGGGTAAACCTGATAGTGTAAAAAAGTGAAAATGTATGTCATTATCATACGCTATTGAATAATATGTAGCATCGTTACCTTTATGTAAGACAAAATGAAATATTCTAGGACACGTCATTATTTCACTCATTTCTACCATTTCACCCACATTCTGTGTGATTCTATTTAAATCATATTTTGTTTTTAGAATTTGCAAGCATTCTTTTTTTAAATTTATTTTTAAATTGAAGTATAGTTGATTTACAGTGTTGTGTTAGTTTTTGGTGTACAGCAAAGTGATTCAGTTTTATATATATTTTTATATTCTTTTCTGTTATGGTTTATTACAGGATATCAAATATAGTTCCCTATGCTACACAATAGGACCTTGTTGTTTATCCACTCTATATGTAACAGTTTGCATCTGCTAATCCCAACTCCTAATTTATCCCTCCCCTCCCTTTCCCCTTTGGTAACCATAAGTTTCTTTTCTGTCTGTGAGTCTGTTCCTGTTTAGTAAATAAGTTCACTTGTGTCATTTTTTATATTCCACATATAAGTGATATCATATGATATTTGTCTTTCTCTGTTTTACTTCCTTCACTTAGTATGATAATCTATAGGTCCATCCATGTTGCTGCAAATGGCATTATTTCATTCTTTTTTATGGCTGAGTAATATTCCTTGTATATATGTACAACATCTTCTTTATCTATTTGTCTGTTGATGGATATTTAGGTTGCTTCCATGTCTTGGCTATTGTAAATAATGCTGCTATGAACATTGGGGTGCATGTATCTTTTTGAATTATGGTTTTCTCCAGATATATGCCCAGGAGTGGGATTGCTGGATCATATGTAAACTCTATTTTTAGTTGTTTGCGGAACCTCCATACTGCTTTCCATAGTGGCTGAACCAATTTACATTCCCACCAACATTATTGGAGGGTCCCCTTTTCTCCACACCCTCTCCAGCATTTGTTATTTGTAGACTTTTTCATGATGGTCATTCTGACCAGTGTGAAGTGATACCTCATTGTAGTTTTTATTTGCATTTCTCTAATAATTAGCGATGTTGAGCATCTTTTCATGTGCCTGTTGGCCATCTGTATGTCTTCTTTGGAGACATGTCTATTTAGGTCTTCTGCCCATTTTTTGATTGGGTTGTTTTATTGTTGTTGTTGTTGAGTTGTACAAGCTGTTTGTATATTTTGGAAATTAAGCCCTGTCAGTTGCATTGTTTGCAAATATTTTCTCCTGGTCCATAGGTTGTCTTTTTGTTTTGATTATGGTTTCCTTTGCTGTGCAAAAGCTTATAAGTTTGATTAGGTCTCATTTGTTTATTTTTGCTTTTATTTCTATTCCCTTAGGACACTGACTAAATCATATTTTTAAATACAAAATTTAAAATACTTGTGTAATTTTAATAAAAGTTTAATTCTCATGCCAAACAACTTTCTAGGAATGACTAGAATGATGATGCATAGACCATGGGACAAACAGGGGCTGGTAATTCACTGAGATATAACCAACACTACTTAGAGAAATGTGCTTCTCAAAAACCCCCTAAAATGATGAACAAAATAATAAAATAACATTTAAATCCACAAGGAGAAGGATAGAGTGCAAACTATAGCCTATGAGAGGTACAAATATTTTTTTCCCTTTTTTGAAGACTGATAACTGATTGAAAGTTTTCTAGTTTCTGGAACATCAAAATCTACCAAAAAATTATGTAAATGCCTTAAAAATAAAAATGGCTAAATATAAAGCTTTGTTTGAAAGAAAGCACAGGGAATCCCCTGGAGTGCATAGGAATCTGAAAATCAGAAGAGTAAGTACAAGATCCAAAACTGAGAATGCCATGTGGAGATGTCAAAGGAAAATTAGACATTTGGAAAATTTGTATCTACCACTATGACCTTGACATAGTCTCAATACTTAAAGACTATTCTGATGATATCAATAATTATACTAATACAATTTTTTGAAAGTATGTAATGAAATGTGGCAATGCTTGGAAGATATACATGATTCAATAAACCAATATTTTCCAAAATCATACATAGGTAAAGAATTCATTCAAACTGTAAGATAGACTGATGAATTTAAATATAACAGTAGGAACTTGTCCTTCATATGGTTTCAGTTTCCATATTGCAATTCAGAAACCATTCAGAAACTATATATAGTGAGTTAAGGTTTAGTATTAAAGAAGAATATCTATAATCATCTGAAAACTGTATATCTGTGGGAAGCTGAATTTATTTCATATACTCCAAGCAAAATAGTATTTTCCAACACAATAAATACCAACACAGATATGGCAATATATTAAACAAGACATTCAAGAGATTTGGTGAAAATAAAAAGCAATGCCACTTTTCTCATTAAATTTTTGTGGGTTTGGAAAAGATTATTAAAATGTAATAAGTTTATTATTGTCATTTTAAAATGAATTAATATATAAATATCTTTTAAATGTCTCTCTTTTATCTTTAACATAATAACTGTCAACATAGTACCACACATCAACAAAAATTCTCTAGGGCTCTCAGTAATTTTACTAGTGTAAAAGAGTCTTGAGACCCAAAAGTTTGCGAACTGTTGAGTTAGAATGCTACGTAACTTGTCCAATGACACACAGGAATAGAAATTAGTCTGACACTTCAAAACCCATATTTTTCTGACTCCACCAAGCTATTCTACCTCATCTCCTAATATCACCCAGATCTTTTGGGACTCAGATAGTCACCAAACAGAAAAATATAGTGTATGTATATACATGGGCAGCCATGTCCTTTCCAGGTGTTGGTGTGTGTATGTGTATGTATGTTGTATGTTTGTATGTGTGTAGTTTGTGTGTGAGAGAATTCATAGATGTGTGTTGACAAAGGTTAATGGCTTTGCTCAATTGTTCATATACCAGTAGCTTTTTCTGAGATATCAAAAAAATATATGCATTTCTTTGAAATGCCAATCAGTTTTAAACTTTTTCTTTTCTTCACTATTGGTCTTAATTATTTGTAATTAAGTAAAGAGAGTGAGATATTTGAAAATATGCCCTAGAAGTTGAAAAGTTTAATCATATTTTCTTTATTTGTGCTGTTTATTAGAATGCAAGCTCCGTGAAGTGTTTTTTGTTGGTTGGTTGGTTTACCAATTTTGTTGGCTACCTTATTAGGTAGTAGCTAGAAAAATCCATGACATTCAATAATTGTTTTATAAATTAACAAGTAGTAAAAATATATAGCAGAGAAATTGTAAAAAAAAAAAAAAAAAGAATCACAGATAAAGTGACATCTACATTTCTCACTATTGGATATTTCTTTCTATTTTTTTCTTTCTAAAGATTTTATTTCTTTAATTGGGTCCCTTTCTCTGGCAATTCAGTTCTGTCCTCTCTTGATTATACTTTTTTTCTCCAGTCAGTTCCAGGGTCCCCAAGCCTTGTTAACACAACCTCTAAGCAGATAATCAAAATTCATATAACAAAATTACTATAATATCAGTGCAATATTTTGTTATTGTTGGCTAAGCCTCTTTTATCTGGGCTTGTCTTTCATGACCAAAAGCACTAAATAAAGTTATTTTTCTTTTTTTCCTGATGAAAAGAGTAATTAACCTTTATCATATCATAAAATACAGATTTTTATCTATAAGAAATGGGGATCCTTTTGACACTTTAATTAAAGGTATGACATCATGTGATATGTCTTTTAGAAAGATAATTGGCAGCATTTAGAAGAGAGACAGACTGGAACCAGCGAGACTTGTTAGGAAGCTATTGCAGTAAATAGGAAGAGTAAGAGTATGAACTAAAACGAAAGCAATTAGCTTGGAGCAAAGGAGATATAGATTCTAGAAACATGCAAGAGAAAGTAATTACATGTGAGATAAGGGAGAACTCAGGAATGACTGAAATAATACGTTCACTTTCTGGGAGAATAAAAAATGTTATACTTGAGATACTGGCTATAAGAAAAAACCCATGTGTGTAGAAAGAAAAAATTAGTTTGGAAATCTTGACATGTGGTGCCTGTGAAGCAGTGAGATGAAGATGTCTAGGGAGTATTTAGAAATATGTGGTGATGACATTTAGGAGAAAGACCAGAGCTGGGGAAAGAGATTTGACTATCACATATTACAGGTGGAAGGAGGAGCCAATAAGAAGGATGAAATCAATTAACAAAGCAGAGAATGAGCCACAAAAGTCCCTAAGGGTAGAGACCTATGGCTCAATGTTCTCAAATATTTTTGGAAAGTTAAGTAGGACAAAGAAATATATTTTAAAAACCAAAAATGCAAAAGGACATTCTTTGTATCATCTATCCAATTGCCTACAATTCAGCGATTCCCAACCTTTTTGGCACCTGGGACTGGTTTCGTGGAAGACAATTTTTCCACAGATGGGAGAGGGGGGAAGGGGGAATGGTTCAGGTGGTAATGCAAGTGATGGGTAGAGATGGGGAGCAGCAGATGAAGCTTTGCTGGCTTGCCTGCCGCTCACCTCCTTCTGTGTGGCCCAGTTCCTAACAGGCCACAGACCTGTATCGGTCCACGGTCCATGGGTTGGGGACTCCTGACCTATGTCAATCCCAAAATATAAATTAAGAAAACTAAGAAAATTTTTGTATATCAAACTCCACAGATCATAATTGAATCATAAAATGACTGTACACTATATATTCATTAGGAAAATATAATACAAGACTAAATATAACACGGAATCATAAAATACTAAGTGCTATGTAGTATGTAATACTATGATTACACTGTATAAAAATGTCATCATATAAATAACTGTTGGGAAGCAAAAGGGAATATTTCAATATGGGCTCAATTACCAGATTATCTGGATTTGAATACAAACTTTGACAATATTTTCTGACTCCTGTAGGTGTTTTCCTATTTCTTTAAGCCTCAGTTTCCTCTTTTGTAAATTGGGAATAATAATAGTGTATCTATCTTGCAGAGAGTTTTAAATGTGATAATTTATGTGTTTAGAACATAACTAGCACTTGGCAACTGCTAGATATAATTATTAATTTTGATTAGTGGAAGAAAATAGAGAAAATAAATTGCTATTTTTGGATGGTGGAATGCTATTTCTGAGAGAGTAGACACTGTGGTCAGTCTCTATTAGTTCAATTTCTGCATCCTGGGCAAGTTACTTAATCTCTCTCAGCAAATAATAAATAACAGTAGCATTTACCCAATAGGAGTGTTGTGAAAATTGAAGAAGATAAAACCTAGAATTGTGCTTTTACATATTTAGAACTCAAATTTTGTGTTAATGTTCATAAATTTTAATTATTACTGTAAAATGGTCATTTTATGCATTTCTTTATTTTTTGACTTAATGTTTTAAAAATACACACTGTTCTTGAAATACAAATTAGAAGTAGAGAAACATCCAACAAAAACAGTATCAATATGAGCTTTCTGGACCATAAAAGATAACCAATTTCTTTTTACCAATTTCATTAATCAACAAAAAATAGTATATAATTACTATATTGTATAATATTGTGCATTGATATTTAAGCTTACTATGTGTTAGAATATATGTGAATATCTGTTCTTCAACTTGGGAGATCACAGACCATTTGTTTTCATATTCTTGACATTTTGTGCATTATATTTTGACTTTTTTTTTTTTTTTTTAAAGGATTTTCTTATTTATTTATTTATTTATTTATTTATTTTTGGCTGTGTTGGGTCTTCAGTTCGTGCGAGGGCTTTCTCCAGTTGCGGCAAGCGGGGGCCACTCTTCATCGCGGTGCGGGGACCGCTCTTCATCGCGGTGCGCGGGCCTTTCTCTATCGCGGCCCCTCCCGTCGCGGGGCACAGGCTCCAGACGCGCAGGCTCAGCAATTGTGGCTCACGGGCCCAGCTGCTCCGTGGCATGTGGGATCTTCCCAGACCAGGGCTCGAACCCGTGTCCCCTGCATTAGCAGGCAGATTCTCAACCACTGCGCCACCAGGGAAGCCCCTATATTTTGACTTTTAATGTTTATGAGTTCTATGATAGAAAGTAAGCACATACCATCTTAAAAATGAGAATGAATACTCAAGAAAATGCAGTCTCAGAGTTATATAATCTTAAGTTTAAGCAATATAAGCTCTCCACAATTTCCACACTCGAATAAAAAAATAGGAAATGAGAAATGTCAAGGGTAACCAAGTTTATTCACAACTACATATAATAAACTAAATCCTTCAGAAACTGAGGAGTAAAACTAAGGTACAAAAATAGGAAAACAATGCAAAAAGCAAACATATCTGTGAATGTACAAAACAACTCTGTAAAATTATTGTTGTCACTATTGTTTGTTTGTTGTTTGTTTTCAAACAAAATAAGGCACCCTAGTGGTAAATCATGTATCTCAAATGCTTATCCTTCCCTTCACAGTAATATGAATCCTACCATTTCCTGAAGAATATATAGAAATGTTATCATGTCAGAGAACAAGTTCCCTTTAGGAATTCCAGGTCAAAATCAGATATACTCATTGATATTCTACTATCATTGCTACAATATTATTTTAGTTATTGTGATAAAATTATATATTCTATAATAACAGAGCTTGCTTTTCTCTTTTATGGGCAGCAAGAAACCAAGAGATAAGTATGATTTCACTGTGTTTAAGAAAATGGACCTTATAGCCAGAGTAGTGTCTTTGGATTTAACTCTGCAACTTAGTAGTTGTATGACCTTGTACAAGTGTCCTAATCTCTCTGCAACTTGGTTTTCTCACGTGTAAAAGGAAAATAATTATAATTACCTATAATAGTAATGCAACTCTTGGAACTATTATGAGTATTAAATGAATGAATGTATACGTAGCACTTAAAACAGTGGCTAGCAAACAGTAAGCACGCAATAATCACAATAAGCATGATCTTCTATTAATATATACAAATGCATATGTGCACAGGCTTTGAAGCCTATGAATTTTTGCAGGTAATTTCTTCTGATGAACTAGTAATCCTTCCATAATAAAACTTCCACATCACATTTTAAATTATGGAATTTATGGACTGCCACAGTTAATACATCTTTAGAAGAGGTGTCTCTAGCTGATGTTGTGAAAGTCTTGGAGCAGGTCAATAAGTTAATGTTTTCCTTCAGTCCAATTATATTAGTGAATCTATAATAATAGCCTTCATGGATAAAAGATTATGTCATTTGGGGACTTCCCTGGTGGTCCAGTGGTTAAGACTCTGTGATTCCAATGCAGGGGGCGCAGGTTCGATCCCTGGTCAGGGAACTAAGATCCCACATGCTACACGGCGCAGGCCAAAAAAATTAAAAATGTTCCTGGTTAAATATCAAGGCATATTGTACTGAGCCAATTTGGTACAAAGGATGTAACCATAATTCCTCATAAGTTCATGAGATGTGTCTAGTGTACCAAGAGTAAACCAAAAAAAAAAAAAAAACTATTAAAAAATTGTAGAAAAAGACTATGTCATTTGATGTTTTTGAACAATGTGGTAGGAAATAAGACAGCAGAAATATTTTACAAGAGCAATAGAATATAACAAAATGTTACATCCCTCGTTACCAGTTGAAAGCAACTTTCTCTCCGGGAGAAATTTTTTTTTTTCTCCACTATTTAGTGTTTGTGTGACTTTGTACTAGTTGTTTTTTTTTTTTTTTTTTCTATATCAGTTTCTCATCCAAAAAAAAGGTGATAACATAGGATGTTTCTCATAATGTTGTGAAAATATAATGAGATGACACATGTAAACAGTTACCAACTCTAATATAGCAACATTCAATTATTGAACTTGTTATTCAGACCCAAAATTGAGTTGCCATCATTTACTCCTCTCTTTTGCTGAACTAATCATTTTGGATCTATCTTCAAAATATGCTCTGAACTCCACTTTTCCCCACCATTTCTACTGAAATATCCCAGTTCAAGCTTCCAACAGCTTTAAGCTGGGCTCCCTGCAAAGTTGTTCTGACAGGTCAGTTGGTTTTGCTCCTGCACCCCCTCCCTTTTCAGACTATTCTTACACACTAGCCAGAAAATGGTTTTAAAATATGAGCTGAATTGTTACTCCACATCTCTTCTCTAAACTATTCATGCACTGCAGTGCTTCCTCACTGCATTTAGAATAACACTGAAAGTCTTTAATAAGATCTGGCTCCTCTTCCACTTGTTTATGACAAACCATCTACCTTCATCTTCTTGAGCTTCCTTGAATAACTCAGACAAATTTCCACTTCATGACCTTTGCACTTACCACTTTTGGTTTGGTTGATTATTGCCCGGAAATAATATATGACTCATTATTTCAGTTCATTCAGGCCTCTGCTCAAAATTCATACACTCTCTTTTCCCTTACTGTTCTCTATCATTCTATTTATATGCCACTGCTTGACATATATTGTGAGCTTAATGAGCAGAAGTACTCTTTTTTATTCAAAGTTGTATCCCAGTGCCTAGAACAGTGCCTGGAATGCAGTAGGTACTAATATTAATTGATTAATCTAATTGTTATTATAATTATTATCTAAATAAGATCCAGAGTGTATACATTTCTTTTTCTGATTGTTGAATTGTAACTGCTAATAAATTTATAAATTTCAGAAAATAAAGTATGTGGCAAAAATTATATTGTCAAGAATCATCATTCCCCACCCTTACTCCAAGAGATAATATTATTGAAACTTTCTGACATACTTTCATTCAGAATACTTTTAGTATATTTCTATTTTAAAGAATTGAGATGAAAAGTAAGTCCTTTGTGCCAGTAAAACAGAAGTCATTAGAGCTATTTAAAACAAGAATAGCTTTAATACAGGTAATTAGATGTTTATAAAATCATTGAGTAATGAATATATAAAGGTACAAAAAGTCACTGTTTAATCGTATTTTCTTTACAATTTTCCCAGTTCGCTGCTTCCTCCCAAGATGTCAGGCTGTTGCAGGAATCACAGGAAGCTTCAAAGGATGTTTATAGCTGCTTACACCAATGAGGTAGGCAATATGGGGAAAACAACCAGAACCACTGCAAGCCTTGTGTCTGCTGAAGTCCATGCTTGTCCACTAATGCTGGAAGAAAAATAATAAGCCCCAAACTGTTTCTCCCTAATTTTTCTCCCCCTTAATCAATGCTGTTTCTCCAAGTTGCCCACGCCAATAATCTAGATGATATTTATTTTATTTTTTATTTTATTTTTATTTATTTATTTATTTATTTATGGCTGTGTTGGGTCTTCGTTTCTGTGTGAGGGCTTTCTCTAGTTGCGGCAAGCGGGGGCCACTCTTCATCGCGGTGCGCAGGCCTCTCATTATCGCGGCCTCTCTTGTTGCGGAGCACAGGCTCCAGACGCGCAGGCTCATTAGTTGTGGCTCACGGGCCTAGTTGCTCCCCGGCATGTGGGATCTTCCCAGACCAGGGCTCGAACCTGTGTCCCCTGCATTGGCAGGCAGATTCTCAACCACTGAGCCACCAGGGAAGCCCTAGATGATATTATTAACGTTTAATCTCGCTTCTCCCAAATTTTTGTCCTACTTGAAGTGCTATTTATTCTAATTCCAAAATTATCTTAAATGTCCCCCTTTTTTTGCATCTTTACTTGTAGCAACTCATCTCACCACTCAATTGCTGCAACGTTCTATATTCTAGCTCCCCTCAAATCTATTCTCCAAATGGGAGAAAGAACTTTTTGTGTTAACTTAAATGAGAAGCACTTACATTACACTTAGGGTAATATTAAAATTCTATTTGTGAAGCACAAGATACAGCAATTGACTAAAGTGTGTAAAATTTTAAAAGAAGGTGGGAGTGATTTATGCACTTTAAAAGTAGACTGGATAAAGGTATCAAGTAAGCATTTGAATTGTGTGTTTGGAGCATTGGTTAGAAATTGAAAATAATAATGAAAAAATGGAAATCAACGGAATTATTTCTTCTAAGTCCAACCTAGTGATAATAACCTTCCCAATACACTGAGTTCTTAGTGTATTAAAATGAAAGTAAGATTCAGTGATTAGTTCATGAAATGAAGCACAGGAAAACAGACTAAAGGTGAAGAAAAAAAGAGCAACAGCAGAAATTTGTAAAAAGAAAAAAAATAAGATCCAGATGGTAAGCCTCTTTTTCAAAGTGAGTTAGATACTAGAGAAAAATCCATAACTTCATGCAGTGATTCTAGAGCTAAGCACTTCTATATGCTAATAAACTCTCACCAGGGGCTTCCCTGGTGGCGCAGTGGTTGAGAATCTGCCTGCTAATGCAGGGGACATGGGTTCGAGCCCTGGTCTGGGAAGATCCCACATGCCGCGGAGCAACTAGGCCCGTGAGCCACAACTACTGAGCCTGCGCGTCTGGAGCCTGTGCTCCGCAACAAGAGAGGCCGCGATAGTGAGAGGCCCGCGTGCCGCGATGAAGAGTGGACCCCCCGCTTGCCGCAACTAGAGGAAGCCCTCGCATGGATCGAAGACCCAACACAGTCATAAATAAATAAACAAATAAATAGCCTTCCCTTTAAAAAAGAAAAAACAAGCTTCACCACCCCTGTCGTTCTATCATGAAAAAAAAAAAAAAAAAAAACTCTCACCAGTTTTAGTCTTTACCATTGGGATGTTGGAAATCTGCTACACAACACAGATACATACACACACACACACACACACACACACACACACACAAAACCTCAATTTAAAGACAACCTTAAAGAAAAATTATCAGAATCTATTGATTATAGTTCTTTTTATACTGTTTATTTCTGTCTTCTTCCTTAGATATTTGATCAAGAGTTTTAGCACTCCAATTAAGTAAAATGTGTAGTTTTTAAGAAGACATTCCATAGAATAACACATAAAAAGCCAAAATGATATGAAAGATATATTCGTTACCAAAAATATGCTGACCTATATGTAATCGTATTATAATTTTTAATTTTCTTTTGTCAAACAGGTTTTTTGTATTTTTAACATTTTACAGAAGCAGTGTTTTAAATCCATCTGCTAATGCCTCTAAGGTCAAAACCTGTTATATCTTTCTCAATCCTTTGGTTTTAATATGTTATTTAAAGAAACCGGACATCAGCTTTAACATATCAGATTAAGCCAACTATGATCCAGGTATAGGCTTACCCTTTCATAGTCCCCAATTCTCCTATTTTATTTAACTCAGAACATTTGTTCAGAGATAATGATAGAAAACTGACAAATGTTAACTGACAAGCATCTGGTACTTATTAAATAAGATCTACAATTAATCATAGATCATATACCTTTTTTTTCAGTAATAAAACTCAGCACAAAGAAACTGACTAAAGCCATTTTCAAATATAAGAAAATATTATTATGATGGAAATATAAGTAAATAAACCAATGATTTTTCTAAAAAAAAATAAAATTTAATGCTGTCAATGCCCCCCCCACTTTTACCTTAGGAACAACCTCTTAATTTCATCAGGAACAATTGCTGCTATCATTAGCTCACCAGCTAGAATGACAATCTCTTCAGCAAACCCATTGCAACTAACCATTATCCACCCAATGCAATCTAGTAACAAATCAACCACACGCCAATATGGAGATCACCATCACTGAATGTCTAAACGTTCTTCTCTCTAGCAAGAAACAACTCAACTGAGATAAAACCATGATTTTTAAAAGTCCATCTACCCAATCAGAGAGTCATCCTTTTAGTAAATTGGAAGCAGTTAAATAGTGGTCTAATAGTTAAAGACTAATTAGTACTAGAAAAAGAAAGAAGCTGAGAGTAGAAGTAGAACATTGATTTACCAATGGCATCTAATATACACACTTATGGAACATCTGCTCTCTGGAAGTTCTGCTTTTCCAAATGAACCCACAACTTCTGTTAAAATTGTTCTGATGTATTTCTGCAGATCAAGGATGCAACAGAATTGCAGTCAAAGGATATTTATATTTATGCAGCAATCTCAGTTGAGACAGATTGGGGCACATTTTATCTAGAAAGGGAGGGAGGGAGAAGGAGAATAAATTTTCTCTGCCCTAATTACTTGCAAAAATATTCCTATATATGGCATTCTTAAGATATTTTTATTTGCTGTCTTCTACAAAATGACATTTTATTCAGTTACATATAATCTTTAGAAATTGACCAGCTTTAGCTTGCAGTTAATGCTCAGTTCTAAGATATACAAATATGGAGATGATAATTCAAAACATCATTATTAGCTTTCTTTGAAAATAGTCCATTCTCCCTCAATATCTGTGAATAACATATACCCCAACTACATGCCCTATTGCATTGGGAGGGTAGTCCTATACATACCATCATCTGAATAACCCCAAGTAAAGAATTTTGGGGGCACACAAACATTCAGTCCTTAACAAGTATGTTGTGGGAAATGAAAGAAATAATGAGAGGAAAAAAGAAAATTCAGGAGTTCTGTTTTAAATATCATTTAAAGCAGTGCATGCTTTCAAATGAAAATATAATACATTCAATTATCAACCCAAGAAGTGGAAAATAACATGCAAGCTTTGAATATGAGAACATTTTTACTTTAATAAAGCTTGTCTGCAAAATGTTATTATAACATATGTACGATGGAATGAATTTCAGCAAAAATAGGTACTTTTCAACTTAAACATAAGGATGCAGCATTTGGAATTTTTGAATTCTATACTAATTGTTTAAGTAACACAAGTCACCAAAATAAAATCACAGCAGAATGAAAGAATAGGTTTTTATTTATTTATACAGCAATATCAGCAGCAGTCCTCAATCCATGCAAAGGTCAGATACAGGTTATTATGAATCATGCTGGTGCAGTTTTATGAGTAAAATAACCTTTGACCTTCACGTTTCCAGATGTTACTATTTGCTGTTTAATAGTCAAATCAGCTCTAACACACACTGAGAACTGGCAGGCATTCATAGTATAGTAGGTTGGGGCTATTTATTTTACATATCAACAGAGTTTGGGCGTGTCCCCAGTCAGTATATTCTCATAAATCACTATTCTACACATGTTTTCTAAGGATTCTTTGAATTAATGGCTGTGTATTCGTCTCTTTTTTCTTTCCTCCCATCTCACTGTGAGTAAATTGTTTCAACTGCATTAGCAGAGAATACAACTTTCATTCACTTCATTCAAGAAAGATTGAGAAAAACAGATAACATTAATTCCTCTGATTTCTGTGTATCAGAAGAAAAGTTTTGAGCACTCCACAAGTGTAGATGTAAAACAGAATTTTTTTTTAATAAATTTATTTATTTTAGCTGTGTTGGGTCTTCATTTCTGTGCGAGGGCTTTCTCTAGTTGCGGCAAGCGGGGGCCACTCTTCATCGCGGTGCGTGGGCCTCTCACTATCGCGGCCTCTCCTGTTGCGGAGCACAGGCTCCAGACGCGCAGGCTCAGTAGTTGTGGCTCACGGGCCCAGTTGCTCCCCGGCATGTGGGATCTTCCCAGACCAGGGCTCGAACCTGTGTCTCCTGCATTGGCAGGCAGATTCTCAACCACTGCGCCACCAGGGAAGCCCTGTAAAACAGAATTTAAAAGTAGTGCTAAGTAGGGCTTCCTTGTGGTGCAGTGGTTGGGAATCCTCCTGCCAATGCAAGGGACACAGGTTCAAGCCCTGGCCTGGGAAGATCCCACATGCAGGGAGCAACTAAGCCCATGCATCACAACTGCTGAGCCTGCGCTCTAGAGCCTGTGAGCCACAGATACTGAGCCCGCGCACCACAACTACTGAAGCCCATGTGCCTACAGCCCGTGCTCTGCAACAAAGAGAAGCCACCTCAATGAGAAGCCCGCGCACCGCAAGGAAGAGTAGCCCCTGCTCGCTGCAACTAGAGAAGCCTGCGCACAGCAACAAAGACCCAACACAGCCAAAAAAAAAAAAAAAAAAAAAAGTAGTGCTAAGTAAATGTGATGTAACATATTTTATTTAGGAAAATGGGTTTGAGATAACATTATTATCACTTGCCTTTTTAACGTAAGAAATACCGTCCTAAAAAACAGCATGGAGTTTATCATTAAGAATTTTTAATTTGTAAAAATAGTCACATGGGAAGTGAATTTGTTTAATCCTTTCTATCTATCTGTAATTGGGGGCAATTTTTTACTTCTTTAAAGCTAGTAGAATCTTCATTCTCAATAACCTCAGATTGAAATCTCAAAATTGGGAAAAAATGAGAAATAGTTACCACATATTAATATATCATATGTATTTAAGCCAAAGAAAAGATTTTCATAATCATTCCCATACTTAGAATTTATAATATATTTATCTCAGTGTATAAGGATTATTTGCATAGTATTTGCTTAGTTTTATATAGTATATGCAATGTATTTGTAAGTTTAATAAAAATGTTTAATCACTGCTTTTACTTTTATAGAAAAAACTTTTAGATTTTTATTAATACTATTATTTACTTTTAGAGTGCAGAATTGGGTAAGAAATATAAAAGTGCTGCTTAGTGTTTTCTGAAAAGTTATAATACTGTGTTTCCTCTTGAAATTAATGTGTAGCACATTGAATGTTTTTCCTCCTAATGCTCTCCTTCTCTTCCTCTTTCTTTTTCTCTTCATCCTCTTACCAGTGATAAGTACATATTCTGTGGCATCATTTCAAACACTTTATGTGGAGTCTATTATTAAACCTCACCACATGTACAAACACTAACAATCCAGATGTATCTTTCTTCTTTTATTGAGAAGGAAATCAAAATTTGGGGAGATGAACTCACAGCCCTTTGAATAGTTGCCAAATATAAATGAACTCAACTTGTGAGCAATATTGCCTCATTGGAGTTAACAACATTCCCTGTAAGATACTCAGATTTTACAGATTCTAGGGATAAAATATTCCAGTAAAAGGAAGAAAAAAGACTGTGTTAACGTGGTTCAGAGTGGAAGAAAGAATTAACTCTCAGTGTCCGTGCAGTCATTCTCAGTTCTTGTCCCTGGACCAACAATGTCAGCATCACCTGGGTACTTATTAGAAATGCAGATTCTTGGGCCCCTTCCCAGATGTACTGAATCAAAACTAGTTGCAGCTCAGCAATCTGTTTTAACAAGGCTTCTGGGTGATTCTAGCTAAATTTGAGAACCAGAGTCTTTGTATATCTTTTGATACTCTTCCTAACTGATTGAAATTTGCATCTCATAATGAAAATACTCCTTTTTTAGAAAAGGTTCATTTGGAAGGACTTTCAATACCTGATCCGGGGGGGGGGGGGAAGCTTATAATTAAGGAGAAAAGAGTGGAGGAAAATTAAGTGGACATCTTATACATTCCTTAAGGAGAGAAAGATTCTCACTCAAAATAATTCTTAGCCATTGTTTGTGTCCTCAAATTTATAAATATGAGTCTTTTTTCCATAGGTAAATGAAAGGGATATCTATATTGGGGTAAAAGCAGAAAGGATGCACACAGATGACAATGGAAGTGGATGAGGGCGCTATGTAGTGATGGGAACCTAAAGAGGAGCAAGCCACAGCCCCAGCAGAAGCTACTTCCTAAGGCCATGAGCCATTCCAGGGACTCTCTTGTGAACTATTTTCTTTGGTTAATTTATTTCGTCCTTTTTCTTATTTGTTTTCTGCTAGTTATCCTAGATTATTACTTACCTAATAGGATTCATTTCATTTTAGCCTTACTTCTATTAATATTTGCTTAATCTCTTAATTGGCCTTCTGTGTTTATCTTACTTAAAATTGTATTTCAATTTACCTAGATCAATTTATTTTGCTCCTAATTTTTATTTTAAATTATTCCAGATATTTCTTAGTTGCAGACTAATATTTTTGTTTACATATCTTTCATTTTAAATTTCATTCACTTTAAGACTATATAGAATAATACAAACATTTCTTTACACGTACATTCCAGTCTTGATCACCTGGCATTAAACTTAAGCTAAGATTCTAGTATTTGGGCCAAGTTCACATTTCCAGAAGGAAAAGGACACAGTTTAAAAGTGATGGCCAAAACTTTTTCCATATATAGGTATGTTGGCTCTTTGTCCAACTTTGCCAGTACAGTCCTTATTTTCATCTGTTGTACCAAAATAATTATTAATAGCACCCAGTTCAGTGCTCAAATGTAGCCCGTTTGAACTATAAATTAAATGAATTAAATGAGTATCTGCATAGAAGAAGTTGAGCTAAGCTTTGGGCTCTTCTCTAAATATGTATTGGCCAGTGTGATATCATGATATATGTAAGAAATATGTATTTAGTTTTCGTCCCTGGTTCCTGGCGCAGAGCTCCTAAAACCCTTGGAATTTCCTTACTGATAGGATTGAGAGGATAGTCTTTTGTTTTTTATAATCAGCACCTTTCAACCATTCCTGAGTTTATAGTAGTTAAGTGACTCTTGGAGGATGGGGGCTGGTTACCGGAGAAACCAACCACATGATTAAAGAGCTAGAGATTGATTTAATCACCAATGGCTAATGACAATTAATCATGCCTATGTAATGAAGCCTCCATAAAAAACCTAGCCAAGGGAATTCAGAGAGCTCCTGGGTTGGTGAACACACTGAGGTTCAGGAAACGTTGAGTGCCTGGAGAAGGCATGGAAGCTCCGTGCCCCTAACTTATACCTGTCCTGTGTACCTCTTTATCTGGTCTTTCATCTGTATCCTTTGTCGTATCCTTTACAGTAAACTCGTAAATGTAAATAAATGTGTTCCTGAGTCTATGACCTATTCTAGCAAATTATCAAACCAGGGAAGGGGGTCATGTGCGCTTCCAATTTATAGCTGGTCAGTCAGCTACACAGGTGACAACATAGCCTTTTTTTTTTTTTTAACATGTGTATCACACTGCCTAGCACACATTTGGCACTCAACAAGTTAGGTGATGATGATTCTTGAAAAGATGGGTCTAGTGATGAGTGCAGAGTGCAGGGCAAAACTGAGGGAGGAGACGGAGATGGGCAGTGAAGATACGAGGCTAGGGGGTTTAGCTATCATTTTCAACTGCAGTGAATGGAGGGTCAGGGATAGAGTAATCTATCAATAAAACAGAATAGAAGAGGAAATAAGAGGGGACTTCCCTGGCGGTCCAGTGGTTAAGACTCCCCGCTTCCACTGCAGGGGATGCAGGTTTGATCCCTGGTTGGGTTACTAATCTCCCACATGCCATGTGGCATGCCAAAAAAAAAAAACACACCAGAATAGAAGGCCCAGAAATAGATACAACATAAATTAGACTTTAGTTTATGATAGAATAAGCATTATAAATTAGTGGAGAAATTATGAGCCGTTTAATAAGTATGTTAGGGCAACTGGCTTCCTTTATAGAAAAAAATTACATTAGATCCCTACGTCACACCACACCCAAAAATAAACTCCAAATGCCCTAAAGACCCAGATGCTTGAGAGAATGTTTTTATGACATGGAGACAGGGAAAGATTTGTTTTATAAGACATGAAAATCAGACATCAAAAAGGAAAATGTCAAAATTTAAAGCTTCGGAAAAAATAAAGGCAAGTCATAAGGAAGGACTAATATTTGAAATCTATAAAGAAATTCTTTATGTCAATTTTTAAAAAGGACAAAGAGCCCAGCTAAAATATGAGTAAAGACTATAAACCAGTAATTTACAGAAGAAATCCAGTAATCTGCATATCCAATAAACATGAAAAAATGTCTGGGCCTCACCAGTAAACAGGGGTATTCAATTTAAACAAGGAAATTCAAGTTTTCTTGGTAAAAATGGAAAATTATGACAATACAAAGTATTGGTGAAAATGCAGGGAAACAAGAATTCAGCAGGTAGGTAAAATAACTTTGGAGAACTGTTCTGGCAAACTCTAATAAAATTGCAAATACACATACCCAGTGACTGAGCACTCCACTTCCAAGATATATCCTAGAGAAAATTTTGTACATGTTTTATAAACATTACTTATAGAAACCAAAAGATTTAAAAACCACAAAATGCCCACCAGTGAGATATGGATAAAATGAATAAACTGTGGAGCATCCATATGGTGGAATACTATACAGCAACTAGAATACATGGACCCAGTCTATATGTGACAATGGAGCCAGATCTAGACAACACAATGCTAAGTGATAAAAACAAGTTGCAGAATCTTATGTATAGGAGATAACCATTTTTCTTTTTTATTGAAATGTAATTGCTTTACAATGTTGTGTTAGTTTCTGCTGTACAATGAAGTGAATCAGCTATATGTATACCTATATCCCCTCCATCTTGGACCTCCCTCCCATCCCCACCCCCATCCCACCTATGTAGGTCGTCACAGAGCACCAAGCTGAGCTTGCTGTGCTTTGTAGCAAGTTCCTGCTAGCTATCTATTTTACGCATGGTAGTGTATATATCTCAATCCTAATCTCCCAGTTCGTCCCACCCTCCTCTTTCCCCCCTGCCCCCATGTCTACACGTCCGTTCTCTATGTCTGTGTCTCTATTCCTGCCCTGCAAATAGGTTCATCTGTACCATTGGCTTCTGAAGTGGGGAGTAGTCTTGTGGGACTGATCTGTAGTATTTGTGTTTGTAGTTGTTTGGGCAGTTAGTATCAGAATGAATTAAATTGTAAGACAACCAGCTGGTGTCCACAGAAAGTTGGAGAATCAGTTGGTGTGGGAAAATCCCCACATTTTTGGTGTCAGAATATTGTAAGAGCACAGGAAAAACTTTGCCTTTAGCCAGCAAACAAAGGGGGGAAATATATTTAACTCTCATGGCCACACTTTTAAAACTTGAAGCTCCTTCTGAACATTCTCTGTTTCCATCCTCTGCTTTAATTTTTAACATGGCACTTAGCACTGTATATTTTATTGAAATGTTTTTTGTTACTTCCCTCTAGAGTCTAATTTCTCTGAGGCTAGGAGTTTGTCTCTTTATTCACTTCTCAAATAGTGTCCTCAGCTACTATTTGAGTGTTTTGCATATAACGGATGTAGTCACTTCACCTCTGAATCCAAGAGGAAGATGGCATAGGTTGGAAGAACAGCTAGCCAGTCGATACCACATAGTCTCTAGCCAATAATTCTGTTCTGCAGTTCTTGACAGATTAATCATGCAATTTGTTTCTGTCTGCTGCTGACTTTATGGTAGCTTGCTTCCTCTTGTATTTTGTTATTTTAGATTAAAAGATTATATTTGGTGGGACTTTATCTCAGAAATTCTATGTTGTCTGAGTTCCCAGACCTCACAAGTAACGTAGTATAAATGTTAATACAAAATCCATGTGAAGCATGTGGTCACAAAATGTCATGGGGAATATTTTTTTCTAACCTATCCACAGCCAAAACTGAAACCCACAATGTGTCTTTTCATTTCTTTTTAAAAGTGGGATATTTTTTTTTCTGTCCACATTTACACAGAGGGCAGAGACCCTTTGAAAGTCCAGGCTTCATGCCAAAGTCTGTTTCTCAAATTCTTATATCCTACCTTGACCCTGTACCTGCATAGCCATAAGCACTCAAGCTCTTTGATTATCACTATCAGCAAATGCCACCAAGCACAGCTGAAGCATCAGTACTCACTTTCTGCCCTACTTTTCAACTTACATTCTGTCCTTTGGACCTTTATCAGCCAAGCCTTTGGTTACCACTATAAAGACATGCCTCCTGGCACAGCTGCTGCATCTCACTTTCTGTGTGATACGGTTGTTCTCACTTTCTACTCTAGCTTCCAATTCGCTATTTGTTTTTGGACCCATGATGTTGCACTTAAAATCCTGAGAATTTCAGTATACATTTGCAATAATGTTTACTATATTCTATTCAACATCCTCAGTGTTTTGTCATAAGAGATTTTCAAAGTACCTTGTCTTCTATATTTCTGAAACAAGTTTTTTTTTTTCTTGTATCTTCTTTCTCTTACTTTCGTGATAGTTTAACAACTTCAATGAACATAATTTATCTAACAATGTTTAAAGTTAGCTGTTATTATTAATCTCCTGCCAAGATATACAATATGCTTATTATCTATTACCTCTAATTATGCCACTGCCTCCTGTCTTACACATTTTTCTTGTCCATAATTTTTCATATCTCCAAATTTTAAGTCAGCCTTAATTGGATTTATCCATATATTTAACATATTCTTTGATCATTATTGCACATAGCATCATACTCATTCCTAGTGTATAAAGAATTCCTTCCTCTTAAACATCCTTAGTAAGTTTTTTATGAATGTCTATGAGTGGTGGATTCTCACTCATTGTTTCTTTAGAAATTTTCTATTTCATGGCTACTCTTAATGGTAGTTGACCTGGGGTTGGAATTCTGGACTAATAATTATTTTTTCTGATCACCACGAATATATCATATTGTCTTTTGACACTTTGCTGATGTCAAGTTTAATTTCAAACTTATTGTTCTGAGTAGTTATCCTGTCCTTTTCACCAGTATGCTAAAAAGATCCCTCTGACTCTGAAATATCCATTAGAATATTTCTAGGTATAGATTTACTGTTATTTATCCTTATGGGGACTGACTATACTCCTAGTATTTGACAATTTAAGACGTTCTGAAATATTGTAAATCATTTTTACATCATAAATTGCTACTATCCTTCTCTTAAAGAGATTCCATTAGTCTATGTTAGACCATGTAATTCTATCCCACAAGTCTTTTAAACCTCACACATTTTTTTGTCCCTTTTCACTCTGATCTGCATTCTCCTTAGTCCTTTCTTCCAGTTAACTAATTCTATCTTCAATTGTATCTAAACTGCTATTTTTACCCATGCAATATGTTTTAAATTTTAATAATATTTTTATTTCTCAAATTCTATTTTTAAGCCTATATCCATTGTCTCATGGTATCTTATTTTTAAGATTTTAAGATTGTGTCTTAATCATTTAAAATATTAATTTTACTATCATAACACTTTTATAAATTCATGACACTCTAACCTACTTTTATTTAATATTCATTGCATTCAATCATATTAGATTGTTTCCTAATGGGCTTTGTAATTTCAGTTTTTTTAGCTCATAACCTGTCATGCTTTATCCATGAAAACACTGTATAATACAGCTTGTCAGAGAGCAGAACCAAGAACCCAGGAGTCAAAGCCAAGTACCACAGGGAAAACAAACAAAAAAACCTTCAGAGAGTACAGAGAGTAGGACTGAGTCTTAATGAAAGAATTGCCATCATGTACCTGGATGTATGGACCAATCACTGTTATATAACTTTTTTTGGCAATCTTTTTAAAGTGGGTGTATCAATAGAAGTTATCCATGCCTGTATCACCATAGATATTGCATACATTGAGGAGAAAAGTGTGGGCAGAGAATGCAGAAAACATATCTCTGCTTCACAGGTCTTCATATCAAGAGTAACTGTATCTGACAAATTTCATCTGACCTGGATCTGATTTGGATTTTGAGATCTGGTCCTTGAGCCTGAACATAATGCTATAGTGAAATATAATTTTTGAGGGGTCTTGGGAGAAGTTAGGTATGTTTTTCAAGTGGGAGGAATACAAATAATTTGTAGCCAAAATGCAGACTGTGATAGTTTTAAAACATGTCCACAAATCCTTTAACACTTCTCTCACTGAGGGTAGTTTCTGTGTTTCCTTCCTTTGAATCTTGGCTGATATAAATATCTCACTGTTATAGAATATAGTGCATGTGATGCTGCAGGACTTCTGAAGCTATATTATTATATTATAAATGGCAATGTCGATTCTGACTTGTTTGCTAAGACACTTCCTTTTGGAATCTTGAGGCTATCATGTAGTGGAGAAGCCCAGGTCACATGGAAAGGTCACATGTTGGTGCTTCTGTGAATCTTAGCTAAGTTTCTAGACAACAGCCAAAATCAACTCACAGACATGTGAAGACTCTGGTTGATTCCATCCATCACATGAAGTCACCCCTTCCTGTCAGGTCTTCACAAGCCTATGTCTCAGACATCTTGCAACAAATAAACCTCTTATATTATGATCTTTCTGAATTCTAAACCCACAGAACCCATGAATACATGAAAAGGTTGTTTTAGGCCAATAGTTTAGTGGGAATGTGTTATATAGCAATAGTAACCCTAATAGGCTTGTAAATTTACATTTATGTTATAAGCTAAAAATTTGTAATGCTTTATCCTAAAACTCTTGCATGGCATGGGTTTAGAGTTTGTGCTGCCACAGAAATGCAGTTAGTTTAGAATTTAATTTTATATTTATTTATCAGCTAGACTTTTCCTGAGTAAAGTTGTGGTGTACACTGAAACCATACCTATTTGATGGCACACATGTAGTTACAAATTCTTAGAAGACATCCCAGCTGGAGCCCAAGAAAAAAAATAAATACTTATTTTTTATTTTTCTTGTTTGTGGGTGGATATTTTAGCCTATTTTTTTTTCACTGAAGGTTAGTTTTACAGTAGGGGTTTTATTTTCAAAAACTGACCTTTCAGGGTCCTGACACAGAGTTCTTCTTTCTGTATAGATAGTAAGTCCCAATCCTCTAGATTATAGAAAACTCCCATTCATCTTCACATACCCACCAACTTAGAAAAGCTACAACACAAGCCTCAGCATTGGTTGCTTACTGAGTTTGTTTTGAGCTCTTTCTTCTTTGTAGAAAATGAGGAATTGTGCTTTCCTTTGTAAGATCTCAGTTATGCATGCTTGATATGATTTGTTGTGTACATCCAGGTATTTATAGTAGAAAGTTTTTCAGATTATAAATTCATGCATATTGCTATCCCATATTTTATTTTTTCTTATGAACAAAAATATAGTACTATGCAAAAATATAAGAAATAAAATGATAAAGAGCAGGAATTAATTAATTAAATCGATAAGTAAATAGAATCAACAAATGGGAAGTTGCATCTTTGAATAGCTGGACAAAATTTAACAAACTCTCACAAGAGTTGACAAGAAAAAAAAACAGAAAAACAACAACAACAAAAAAGTTATTAAGAATGAAAAGAGGAGATAACTACAGACACAGTAGGGAAAATAATATAAAAAACAAACAAACAAGCATGGTGAAACTATGTATTATATAATTCAAGTAGATAGGAATCAACAACAGGTAAAATTTATAACATATTGTTTGTTTAAAATGACCGAGATATGAAACAAAATTATAATAAATTTGAGTCAGAGAGAAGGAAAGGGATGAAGATAAGGACATTCAAAAGTTATGTAATGTTCTATTATTCTTAGGCTGTTTGATGAATTCACAAGTATTCATGGTATATTTTATATTATATATTGTACTTATTCTGTTTTGTATATGAGATATTTCATGATGAAATTTTTAAGTGATAATTTTTTAAAGGATAATAGCAGATTCATAAAGTGAATCTCTCTAACTATATGAACATATTTTACTGTCAATTCAGAAAACATGATACTTATATATCTTTCTAATTGGCTATCTAGCTTTGAGGTAGAAGAAAATGTAACTGTTAATATAGTTATGATTACTTGCATTGGAAAAAACAACTTGTATCTTGAATATTTTATCTATGACTATTCCATCACACAACTCCTCTTCACTACAAAAGAGAAGATTTAATTAATTTAAATAAAACTTCTTCCTAACTAAAACATAAATCATATTTTTATTGGGATAGTTCATACAATAAATATTCCACACATAGCATTTTACTATAAAATAAAATAACTATATTTTAATATTTAATATTAACATTATTTAATATTTCTCTGTTCTGTTAGCTCAGGCAATTTCCTATGTGGTTTCAATTGGCATTTTTCATTGTTCTTTGCTTGTCTTAATGATCCAGAAATTTAAAAGGGGTTATGACATATTCATTAAATTTGTTCAGACCTTGAAATAGTCAAATAATGGGAAGTATGCCTTTGCAAAGCATAGGCATGTTAGTCTTTGATTCTTTCTATGGCTTAGACTGCTTTATGACTTTCTCTCAGTAAAAACCATAAAATTAAAATGACCATGCAAGGGTTTATGAAGCACCTCTGACCCAACATAGAGAAGCTAATGGTAGTAAAATTGTTTCCTAAATCTGCTAAAATACCTGGAGGGAACAATTTTACAATACATGTGCAGACAGGAGGTCTGGGAAATCCATTTTTTGGGAAACCCCTCATCTGGCAGCTGCACATAGAAAGAAAAGTGTCAGTGTTCACAAATTATATTTTAAATATTGCAAAATATATGTGAAACCACACCTTAGCTATCATACTTGGGAGAGAAATGAATAAAAGACCTTGACAAAAATTAAAGTATAATTATTACTGAAATCGTGAACATTAATAGTTACTAGAACATTACTCAAGTTCCATCTCTCATTGCATGTCTTTTCTAATAGTAGAGACAAGAAATGAGTGATAAAAACATTGGATTGTTGAATTAAATGCCTCTCACCATTATTTCTTTCCTAAAAATAAAAATCATACCATCCGAAAGATCTGAGTTTATAGGAATGGACTGTATCCTCAAATTATATTAACCCAGTTTTTTCTCTAAGCATCTGAATAGATTTAATTCTCTGCCTTACATAATTTTATATAAGGGGGTTGAAACTTACACATATTGCTCAGTATATAAAAAATTACATACATTGCTCAACACTTGAGACCTTGGAAATCTTAACCATCATTGGTTTTGTGTTATGTTTTGAGGGAGACTGAGATCAGAGGACTGAGAAAAAGAGGCAACATGACATAACAGTGAATTGATGCAGTCACTGTATTTGAGTGCTATCTACAACGTGGCTTTCAAATATTTTATTACATTATTGTTAACTTGGTCTTTATAGTATGTATTATCTTGGTCATTATCAAGAAATCTGTGCCTAACAATGGTTAGGTTTTTTTTTATTATTACATAACAAGAAGAGGTGGTGATGGTAATAGCTGGAACAGCTCAATAATCTTCCAGTCTTCTGTAACTGTAATTCTCATGGCCTTTCACGAACATCCTAAGATGACCACCATGGCTCTAGCAAAAATAATCTTTAAATGGCAGGAAGACAGGAGAAGAGCGGTTCAAGCTATAACTATCCCTTTTATCAAGAAGCAAAAGTCATTTCATGATCACCTCTTGCTCATGTACATCTTATTGTACAGAAAAGTAGCATGCGACCCCTTTTCAGGGCAATAAGTCATAATCGTTTTGCAGTAGTAACATCAATGATCACTGATCACAAATCACCATAACAAATATAATAATAATGAAAAGTTTGAAATATTGCTAGACTTACCAAAGGTGATGCAGAGACATGAAGTGAGCAAATGCTCTTGGGAAAATGGCACCAATAAACTTGCTTAAGGCAGGGTTGACACAAACCTTCAAATTGTAAGAAAAACAATATTTGTGAAGTGCAATAAAGAGAAGCACAATAAAAAGAGGAATGCCTGTATTTTATTCTATTTTGTTTGTAACATCTAAATCTGGATCAAAGGATATTAATTTTAGTCTCTTTTAAAAATATATGCATTGTGCTATGAGTTCCTATGAAGATTTTTGTTTCAGCCTATAAAATTTGATATTATGTGTTTAGTATCATATATAGTCTCTCTGTATATATATTATAAGTGTGATATTTTTATTTAGCACTTGAAGATATTGTTCTTTCTTCTGCCATCTGTGTTTTGCCAAGAAGTCAACTATCAGTCTAACTGATATTCTTTTGTAGGCGATACTGATTTTTTTCTCTGTATGCTATTAAGATGTTCTTCTTGACTTTGATGCAATGAAGTTTCTGTATAATCTGATTTATTTAGGATGTGTTGGACTTTATGAATTTGAGGATTCATGGAAATACCATGACATCTTGCTTGACGTCGTCTTCACTCAAAAGGTTGTGTATTACTTTGGCCAGCTGCCTAGGCAGCTCAACAGCTGTACTCATCTGAAAGCTTACTCCCTCACGTGTATAGTACCTGAATGAGAAGACTTGAACAGTTGAAAACTGGAACAATTGGGACTCCTCAGTTAGCTCTTGACATATGTATGTGTTCTCTCCAGCCTAAAAGCTTCACGGTACTCATATTTCTTACACTGCAGCTTAGAGCTCCAAAGGCACTTGTTCTAAAAGAAAGGGCTAGGTGGAGTCTGTGTTGCCTTTTACAATCTCACTTCAGAAGTCACATAGTATCAATTCTGTCATGCTCTATCACAGGAAGTTTAAAAGAGATACCCAGGTTTAAGAGGAGGGAAGTTTTTTAGAAGAGGTTGTGAGACAGAGTTTATATTGGTGAGGACAAATTTGGAAATTACAATAGAATCCAAACCACCTGATAACTTTTCAGAAAATTTCCTTGGCTGTAGTTTATTTTGGAGATTCAGGTAACATGGATATGAGTTCTGAACCTACTTATGATTTCAAGTTTTCAGGGGAGTCTCGTTTCCAAATCAAGACCAAGACATGTAAGTTTCCTTTGTGGATTGGATTTTTCATGGTAGTGGTGGTGGTGCTGGTTAAGTTTATCATTTCATCAAACAGCAGTCTTTCTTTAGGGAGGGTTGCCTGTTTCAATCGCCCAACATTGCACTAATCAAATTGTAGACTCTAGGCCTTCTTTTTTCATCCTTCCATGCCTTTTAAAACCTAAATGAGAGGTTTTACCCTTGGAGAAGAATCGAGTAGTGACAACTAGGGAACAATGAGAGAGCTTCTGGGCTTTTATAAATGTTCTACTTCTTGATATAGGTATTGATTAAACAGCTAAGTTAACTTTATGAAGACTGATGGGTACATTTATAATTTGTACACTTATATGTATTGTGCTATAATTCAATAGGATGTAAAACAAACCAAAAAGTGAAAAACAAAGCTGTGGATAACAAGAGATTTACAAATAATTTCCTAGAGCTGTCTTCTAGTTTAGCATTTTAATTTTTGTGGTTATTTTCAGTTTCTAATCTACTCTATTACTAAAAATGGATAAATGGAAGTATAAAGTTTTTCACACTAAATTCTTTTTTGAATGTCATTGTTTTTAATTTACCCAAGTCTGACACCATTTAAACTAGTGCATTGCCTCTGTGAGAAGGAATATAAAATTCATAGAAAGTCTGCATATATCAAAGGATAAATCAAAGGATGTTTGAGATTAAACTATCAATTTTCACAAAGAATGTTGTGTTCACAATAGAAGCAGGATTGTCATAGTATTAAAATTAAAGAGTGGAAGTATTAAAATTAAAGAGTGGATCTCCTATTAAAAAAAGAGGAAATTAGATCTCTCAAAAATATGAGATAAAAAAGAAAGTACAGCATTTTTATTTGTATAATTTACAAAATCATTTCAAACAAATTATTTGATTTTGGACTCATACAAAAGTGTGTGACATAGATCTTATTACCACAGTTACCCTATTGGTGAAATGTTTTCTATTACCTCTAGGTAAACACACTGCATTGTCTCTGGCTTGGCTCCTAGGATACTATTATTTATATTATTATTTAATTATTGATACTGCTAATTTCATACCAGACACACGTATAGGACTTAAGATGTGAAGCTCTGAACCCGTAGACACTCCAACAGCAAACTTGCAATTGCTATACTTAGCCACATGGCACTGAAGGAGAAAGTTTATTACCCATTTGGCTTTATCCATGATGGGGTGGCTAACCCTGCCTTGAATTGACTTTCAACCCCACACAGTTCAAACATTAGTACCTTGATGGCCTTCCCCAAAATATAGGAAATGATGCTTAGGTTCTAGAATTTTTAATACTCCTTTGGAAATTTAGGATGTCGGTAGGTGTTAGAAAAAATTTTAAAACTTGGTTTGCTCAACTAGTCAACAAATTTCTCAATTCCTCTCATGTGCCAGGTTCTACCCTAAGTTACGGATGTACAAAGATTGCTAAGACATAACCCATTGCCTTCAAAGAAATCACAGGACTGTTTTCTAATTCAGGAACATTCAGAAAATAAATCTAAAAAACATTTAGTTAAGAAGGTATCCCCCGTATCTATAACTCTGTTTCTGTCTTATGTTTGTTCATTTGTTTTGCTTTTTAGATTCCACATAAAAGTGAAATCATATAGTATTTGTCAAACAGTATTTGGTGGTTGCCAGAGGGGAGGGGTGTGGGGGAAGGAAAGAAACAGGTAAGGGAGATTAAGAGTACAAACTTCTAGTTGCAAAACAAATGAGTCACAGGTATGAAATGAACAGTGTGGGGAATATAGTCAATGACTATGTAATATCTTTTTATGGTGACATATAACTAGATTTATCATGATGATCATTTTGAAATGTATAGAAATATTGAATCATTATGTTGTGTATCAAGACTTAACATAGTGTTGTAAGTCAATTATACTTCAAAAACAAACAAACAAACTCATAGAAAAAGAGATCAGATTTGTGGTTAACAGAGGTGGGGGATTGGGGGAAGGGGCATTGACTGCTTTTTTAAAAAAAGAAAAAAAAAAGACATCCCCCTTTTCTATTCTATTCATGACTTTGTCTTTTTCATTCTTCAAAAAGAGTAAGAGAAAATTGAATTTATGTGTAAATGTGTGTGTAGTTGTTGGGATTACATGCTTTAATCTTTCTGGAGTTTCAAATTACTACTCTTCCCATTATGCAATAAAGCATGTAGGCTTTTCTCAGTGAAGGCCTATGCTTCAAGACAGGAGAAGATGCGGAAAGGCCAGCCCCTATTCAGATCAGCCAATAATTCTAACTAAAAACAAAATATAGTAGACATTGAGATCCCCAGGGAGAACTTGGCATATGCTCTACGTAAAGGCCAACATCAGCTGTAATCAATGTCTTACCATACCCTCAAGCTCTGGCTCCTCTGCTTTTTCAACATGAGCAAGCCACTCAGATCTCATTGGAAACTCTTTTTTTTTTCTGAAATGCTCCTACCAGGGAGATCCACTGTCAGACAAACAAATTGTAGTTGATAGTGGTTGATTTTAAATTGGAATTTTGTACAATTTCAGATATACTTTGTGAATTCTACCGAATGCCCTTGTGCAATTTACAAGTTGAACCCTAGGTATACCACTGATAAAGTAGCTGAAGAAAACATCTGAAATTTAAGTGGAAGAGAAACATTAATTTATGAAGATGAGTAAATGTGTTTATTATAGATGCAGATTGCCCTTTGGATTCTCTGCACTATATATCAATAAAATATATGTGTAAGAAATGCATTTTTGTGTTTATCTTTTCCTGGAAGACAGAGAATATAAGATGCTATTCAGGATTTGTCAAAACAAGTTGCACCCTACACTCCAGCCACACCAAACTACATATGTTTCCTGAATATGGCTCCAGCTCATACTGGGCCTTCTGCCTAGAATCATATTCCCTTCACTCCCCCATCTCTCTTTCACACATACACATACACACAGACACACACGCACAACATGATTTTTTTTCTGCCTTGTAAACAGTGATTCCTCTTTCATTATCATAAGCTCCTTATAGTATGTTGTTTTGTTAATGTTTTAACTCCTTGCTTAGCAGTGAACCTACTACATAGTAGATACTCAATGAATAGCAAATAAAGAAAGGAAGGACAGAAGTAACCAATAAGTGGAATATATTCAGTAAAACACTGTGGTAAGGATTCACGATATTTCATTCTCTCAAACAACAAATTTGGGAATTTCAGGGCACATAAAATCTAACTAATAAGTAAGCAAGAATGTTTTCAATTATCACTAATTCATGAAGAATCTGAATATTGAAAACAATTCTAAACATGAAATAAAAATAGTATGTGAAATCATCATAGTAAAGTGAAACTCAAATCTTATATCGGTTGTGGAAACCTACAGAATGTGTGTGTGTGTGTGTGTGTGTGTGTGTGTGTATCCTTGTTTTATATATGAGAGACAAATTAGTGAAGCCATAGTGATTAAGGCATAAGGCATGTAAACTTTCCACAAAGAATGAGTTTCCAGCAATGATAATATTACATAAAAAGTTTTCTGGCATGATGAAAGGACACAATTTTAAAAGTCACAACAGGAAAAATGATTAGCAGTATAAGTGAACACATAAAGTCAAGTTAAGCATTGCAAGACACATGCACATGGCAGCTTTTTAGTTAAAAAATATATTAAGAATAATGGTTTAAAGAAAAATTGCCATTTAAGTTTACAGTCAAAAATAAATACAAAGTACCATAAAGTTTAAGAAATGTTTCCTTCTTTCATACCTGAATTTAATGATTGTGAAAAAATATATATTGACTCTTTATGATTAAAATTGTATTATTAGGGGCTTCCCTGGTGGCGCAGTGGTTGAGAATCTGCCTGCTAATGCAGGGGACACGGGTTCGAGCCCTGGTCTGGGAGGATCCCACGTGCCACGGAGCGGCTGGGCCCGTGAGCCACAACTACTGAGCCTGCGCGTCTGGAGCCTGTGCCCCGCAGCGGGAGGGGCCGCGATAGTGAAAGGCCCGCGCACCGCGATGAAGAGCGGTCCCCGCACCGCGATGAGGAGTGGCCCCCACTTGCCGTAACCAGAGAAAGCCCTCGCACGAACCGAAGACCCAACACAGCCAAAAATAAACAAACAAATAAATAAATAAATAAATAAGGGAAAATAATTTGGAAAAAAAAAAAAATTGTATTATTAGAAAAAGTCACAGTACCTTATTGATATATATGAGTGACTCATACTATATGTTGTTTATATACATATTTTTTTACTGTTGTTTAAAAACCAGGTTTTTTCTTCCCTTGTTTGTAATTTATTTACTCATTGTCAGCACAAGAAAACTCCGGCGCATGTGGATAAATTTTGGGGAGTACTATATGCTTTAAAATTATCCCAGTTTTTCTTTTTTTCCTCCTTTACTTTTCTTTCTGAATCAGTTGGTGTTTTTGAGGTTCACTTCTAATAGGAACTCATTACTCTCTGATTTCCCTTATTTGTTTCTGTATGCAGGGCTCTCCTGGGCCATGTAAAAACACATGTAGAATGTTTCTATTGTTAATAGGTGCCCTGTGCCTCCAGATCCTACCTAAATCTATGTAATTTACATCTATTATCCATAGAATAAAATCATGTTTTTCTCCTCTTTAAAGAAAATTACAGTTGTCCTCAAGTGTGGCCTCAGTTGAATAGCTCTGGAGAGTCAAGTGTCCCATGTATAAAACCAAGGAAGATATAAGCTTATTATTCCCCACTGGATATTATAGACACAACATTTTAAGTACAAATGTTTCCTGGATTGAAATGTTTGGGAAAACTCAAATATTTCAGTGATGGAAAAATACTCTAATTAATTATGTAACTGGTAATTTGTTTCTATGCAGCTTACTTTTTTATATGTCCGTGTTATTTAAATGTGCTACTATTTACTAGGATTTTATGAAAAGTGAAATGTTTTTATTCAAACCACATATATTCTGTTGCACCCTAAAAAACAACAAAAACACCATCAAAAATAATAAAAGTAAAATAAAAACACTGACATACTGATATTATGCTGAAGGCTGGAAACTAGCATATGAGTCTGTGTTACATTATGGTACATCCTATGTCAGAAACCATTTGGTAAAGAAGAAAGTGGTGTAGTAGAGGGGTTTAGAGATGGGAGTCCCAGAGTCAACTGGTTGTATTGAAAACATCCGAAGTTCATGGGGCTTGGTGTCCTTGTTTACTGGCTTGGACTCCATGATGTCCAAAGTGCACAATCATTGAAACATATGAAGTAAGAATCAGCTATATGCCTTTCAAAACATCAATTTATATATTGATATTCATAGGTTTTCTACAATGAGGTCTAACTTACATTAAAACCTTTACTAGGAGAATGTGCCTACTTCAGAAAGCAAGTTCATACTCATCACACAGCTGATTCTCCGTTTCTCCTTGATAGTTTTGCAGATACTTGGAAACCCTTTAAAATATAATACAGTCATCCCTCAGTATCCATGGGGGATTGGTTCCAGAACCCCCAAGAATATCAAAATCCATGGCTGCTCAAGTCCCTAATATAAAATAATGTAGTATTTGCATATAACCCACACACATCCTCTAGTACACTTTAAATCACCTCTAGATTACTTATACTACCTAATACAATATAAATGCTATGTAAATAGTTGCCTGCACATGGCAAATTCAAGTTTTGATTTGGGGAACTTTCTAGAATTTTTTAAAAAATATTTTCTATCTGTGGTTGGTTGAATTCCTAGATGCTGAACCCATGGATATGGAGGGCTGACTGTATAGAAGTACATCTGTATATTTTCACCTTGTAAAATCAAATAATACCTTTATTCTTCAAACTTAGTGTTTAGCTAATCTTAACTATTAGTCATTTCTTGGTAAAAACTTTTTGCATTTTTTTACTTCATCTTTATCTTTTTTCTCTCTTTATAGAATTAAAAAGGAAAAATCAAACAAAAGAGAAAATAAATATTTGTGATACTTAGCACTGTAATATGATTAGCACTTTCATGTATTTTCTTCAGGTTTATTTTCCTTGGTACAAACATTACATTGTAGGCTTAAAATGATAGGAAAAAAAAAAAAAAAACATTGTGTTCTGCTTTTGGTGACGGTGGAATGGTGTCAAAGGAGATTGGTAGAGCATATGGGGTTTAGGGACTCCACTGCCTGGAGTTGAGACTTGGCTGCATTTTAGAAGCTGTGAAGCCTTATGTAACCTTGCAAAGATTGTCTTCTTGCTTATAAAATTGTGAGGATATATATACATATATATATATACAAGGGTGTTAGCACAATAAGTACTCTAAATATGAAAATGTGATAGCTATTATTTTTTTTTTTTTTAAAGATTTATTTTTTTTTTTTTTATTGATTAATTGATTGATTGATTGCTATGTTGGGTCTTCGTTTCTGTGCTAGGGCTTTCTCCAGTTGTGGCAAGCGGGGGCCACTCTTCATCACGGTGCGCGGGCCTCTCACTGTCACGGCCTCTCTTGTTGCGGAGAACAGGCTCCAGACGCGCAGGCTCAGTAATTGTGGCTCACGGGCCCAGCCGCTCTGCGGCATGTGGGATCTTCCCAGACCAGGGCTCGAACCCGTGTCCCCTGCATTAGCAGGCAGATTCTCAACCACTGCGCCACCAGGGAAGCCCGATAGCTATTATTATTGTTATTTTTTCTTATTACATCATAATATTTCTATGTTATTAAACGTGTTGAAAACACACATAAAACCTACAGAATAACCTATCAAGTGGTTAAAGCTATTTTATTAAGCAACCCTGACATGCCCTTGTATAGAATTTAAATTACATTTAGTTCATCATTATTTTCAATAATTTTACATTAATAGACTTGCATTCATCTTTAATTATTACCTCAAGATAAAATGCTGAGCATTGTATCTGCTCAGTTATTATCTAGTCTCTTCCACTTTTTTAGTTGGGTCGGTTTTGGTTTCAGAGCTATAGTCTTTTAATTACTATAGTGTTTAAAATGTTTTCAAAATATATATTCATCAGATTAGATTCTCTAACCTTATTTTCCAAATGTTTCTTGGCAATCTTCCCATGAGGTTTTCCTAGTATGATCTTATAATTATTTTATGTCCTCTGTATACATCCTGATTCTAATTGTCTTTAATTATATTTTCTCACTTCATTCATTTTCATTATTTTAGGACTTAATTTGTTGAAAGCATATTAATTGATGATCAGGAAGCAATATGCTATGTATCTTATATGCTATTTTGATGGTTTCTATGTTTATACAGATGTTTTACTGGGTTACAGTTATGTCTAGGATATTTGTTGATGGTTTTGATTTGATTGTGACCCATTAGAACATTATAAATTTCAAATAGTGAGAAATAGGAACTTAACATCTTCCTGCAAAGTGACTGATTTTCAGTAATAGATTAAACAGGAGCTGCCTTAGTTATATCATCCAGTCATGAATTACTGTATTCACTGCTACACCCTAGTCCAAGGCATTCTCAACTCTGCCCTGAAGTAATGCAAGAGCATCCTGCTTCCAAACTTGCCCCTTTAGCTTGTTCTCAACCAAGCAGCCACAGTGATTGTTTTGAAATGTAAAATAAGTTAACTTACTCCTCTGCTCAAACACTACTTTGGCTTCCTATTTCACTTTAAGTAAAACCCAAAGTTATTGCTTAAGTCATCTGACCCCCTATGGTCCCTCTGACCTCATAATCTATTATTCTCAATACCCTCTCTCTGATGAAGCCAAGCTGTTTGTCAAACAGGCAAAGAACTCTCTTTACTTGGAGACTTTGTACTAGCTTTTCCCATTGTCTGGAGTGTAATTCCCTTATATATTCACTTACTTCCTCACTTCCATCAAGTTTATTCTCAAATGATAATCGAAGACTAAAGCTTTCCTTGTCCACCCAACATAAAGTAACACTCCTTTCACCAGCACTCCATGTATCCCTTCCCTGCCTTTATTTTAATCCATAACATTTATTACCATCTGAGTACATTTGCTTCTTGTCTGGTACCAGCACCTTTGGGACATATCACTTCCTCAGTGGGCTCCATGGTGCCTATTCCCTGAGCTCCTAAGATACTAGCAGTAGCAGAACATATGGTAGTAGTTGTCTGCTTATTTACTTATTGTTTACCTCTTCCCACTGGAATATAAGCTCCATGAGGGAGAGATTTGTTTTTCTTTACTGTTGTTTTCACTCTTAAAACTGAAAGCCTAGTAGAGAGACTAAAGTCAAGCACAAAGGATCTCAATAAATGTGTTGAATAAGAAAATGCTATCTGATTATCATCAAAAACCCCCTTCCAAAACCCCCACCGTGTATATACAAAAGCACATACTTACTCAGTGCTCCCTTATGCACCATGATTGTTCCACTAGCTACTATGTTCTTAGGGAATACAAAATCAGTGATAAAATTAACTTCCATGATCAACTGAGAAGGTAAATCTACTGAGAGAAAAATACAACGTGATATTTTCAGAGCCTATTCAAGTAATTTGTTTCATTGTCTGTTGTTTGGATTAATTTTCCATCATTTTCATTTGCACAGATAATTAAAGCTGTGAATTTAATTGGTTTACTTGGGACAAGATTAAAGAAAATGAGTTGCTTTTGTAAACTAAAATTGGCATTTATATTATGTTAAAATATTGCATAATTTTAAAGGATTCTCTTAAATTTGTTGATAGAAATTTAACTGCTTTTAGAACAAGTTTAAAATTAAATTACTGTCCATAAATATTTTTGAAACATATGACTTTATATGAAAAAATACGTATATAGAAATATATATTCACTATTCATAAAATACCCCTGACAAAGGGAAAAAAGTTAGGAGAAAGAATAAGTGAATTTCTAGTTTAAAATTTGCAATGCTTTGTTCCATGATCACTTCAGGTCATACATAAGTACTAGATAAATAAAACTGAAGAAAAATATCTTAGTTTAAATTAATAGTTGTATCTCAAAGTAAGCCATTGGTTTGCATTTTAAACTTGAGGTGGAGCAATTAATATCATATTAATTTAGCAGATGGGACATTCAAAAGTTAAATTTTACTCGCCAAGAAAGTATACTAAAAATTGGCTACATACTTAATAAAATCCAATGTCTGAGATGGCCTAAACTTGATAATTAATTAAGATAAGATATCAAACTTGAAGCTCAGGAGATTACTAGAGAAAAATAAGCAAAGCCTCAATAAACTGTTGGACAATATCAAGCAGTGTATTGTATACTTAGAATCCCAAAAGGAAAGGAATGGGATATTGACAAGTTTGTTTACATTGTTTAAAGATGTGTTAATTGATGGCTTACAAATTGTTTTAATTGGTATCTTGATTGGCTTGGCTACTTGACCACTGGATAGAGTTGCCAGATAAAAGAGAGAATACCTGTGAATTATTTTACACTAATTTATATACATATTTTTAAATTGTTGTTTTTCTGAAATTCAATTATAACTGGGATCCTATATTTTATTTGCTAATTCAGGCAACCCCACCAGGAGGGCATCAAAGACCCTACTTGAAATATTTGTCTAAATTCTCCTGAAACAAAGAAGTCTCACACATATCTTGATAGATGATAATCCAGACACAAAGCTCCCTGAAGGAAGTGTCTTAGGACCCCAATTCTTGCCTGTACTTGCTTTTTATGTATTTTAAATCTATTAAAACCTTGTATAAATATGCTCTGTGGAGTCTTGGGAGTTCTTTCCATTATTCCAACCTGTGAATATTTTTTTAATATTTTGGATAGAATATTAATGGAGAGAGAATATTAATGGGGTCAACTTGAAGAGGCGCTCACTGGGCAAAGATGCATACATAAATTCATGAAAGAAGTTAAGTGAAAAAACAAATGCATAGAAGAAATTGGAAAGCACTTTCTTAGAGTAGAATTTCAACTAATAAGTATAGAAGGACTAATGTGGTTAGATAATCATTGTTAGAAGCTAAAAGGAATTGAATGTTTAGTGAGAAGCAAGATATTTATATAGTCTTAAAATATATCCCCATAAATTACTAATTAATTCCTAAGGAACACATGTTATCTCCTCAGTGGAGAAATCTGGTAGACCTCACCTTAAATGAATGATCAAACCAACCATGTTCCATAACAGGACAGTCACTCATTGTGTGCCTCCTAATAACAATGCCCTGAGATGGATACATTACTTCAATACTACTCCTGACAAAGAAACCCAAATTGAAGACATTCTACAAAATAGCAGCTCTTTAAAAATATCAAAGGTAAGAAAGATAAAAGTTGACGTGTTACAAATTAAAGGAGACTAAAGGATCACAAAACTAAATAAAATGCATGATCCTCGATTTGATCCAAAACCTGGTTAAAAAAAAAAATGTTATTGGGACATTTGACAACATTTGAATATGATCTGTAGATTACACTTATTTTACCGATGTTAGATAGATAGATATAGATAGATAATTTTCTCTTTATATATCTATCCATATAGATATTGGATATCTAACTATCTAATTATCTAGAGAGAGGGACAGAGAAAAGAGCAAGAGAAGGAGAGAGGGAAAGAAGGTGGAGAGAGAGAGAGAGAGAGAGGGAGAGAGATAGCATGCCAAATGTAAATAACTGGTGAATCTAGATAAAGGTCATGGGGAGGTTATCTATCATTTTTGTACCTTTTCTTCAAGTTTGGAATTATATTGAGCAAAGTGAAAAAAATTAACACTAGCAATTATCTACAGTTTTCAGGTTTTTTACAAGAAAAACACTCAGTGCAAACATCAAGATGGATTTAAGTTATACTGATTCTGTTTCTTATTCCTTTATTGAGATTAGAAATAATACAATTTCAATTAGGGAAAATCTGAATTAATATGAATTTAGCTACATGGAAGTTGGTCACCTCAAAAAAATCTTTGATTTAACATTGTTTTAATTCTATTATCTACTACAAATTTCACAAAAGTTAATGTAATTTTTTAAAGAATCCATTTTCTAAATCATGAGCTATTATGCCACTTATGAAAGGAAACAAAAGAAACAATTCAGTAAGTGCTAATTTAGAAAAGTGAGGGATGTCAATTTAGTTTAAAACAATAATTCCTCAGGTTCTAAATTGTTAACATTCGTGGACTTTGCTTGCTGGGGTTTCATATTAAATGATCTTCCAGTATACTGCTCAAAAGAGACATGAATCTGAGGAAATTGTTTTCATAATTAATCATAAATTATACTTGCTACTCTAAAGGCAGTGACCTGTTAAAAATTAATTAAGAAATGAATAGTGTCAATTCTCAATTCTGATGCAATGGCTCTTTGATTTATTTGTTCTATTGTATTTATTTAAATGAATGTCTTGGTGATATAATGGGAAAATATAGCAGCGGCCTCAAAGATTTAACTCTTTTTTTCAGCTCAGAATTTCTTACTGAGAATTTGGTAATGTCATATAATTACAAGATCGATCCCACATAACAAAATCTAGGCCTTACCAACTTCTCAGTATGGAAAAGAGGTTATCATACTATACTGGAAAACAATAATATTATTGCCACTTAACCCTAGTTTTTTGAAATCCTGGCCTGTTTCTCAAGCTTAGTTTATTGCTGATGAACATAGCACAGAGCTCCATTAATAGTAAGTTTTGATAAATTCTTAATGAATGAATGAACTATGAGTATAAGGTTAACACAATGATCTTCATACAATGACAATTATTTGAGCATCTACTACAAAATACACATAAGCATCAGTGTTGGGAATATAGAGATGAATAATATATTTGATTAACTCAGAGATGTTGGGCAATATAAAGACTTGCCTTTCCACTTGACCTTATATTCAATCAGTACCCACATTGTCCTGATTGCTTGATTTCTTCTTTGTATCTTTTAGAGTTGTTAGTGAAAGTTTACATGATGGGGAAGTTCAGGATGTAAAGAAGCACACTGCCACTGACCTATCTTGGAAAGCTGAAGGAATGTGACCTTGAGAAAGTGACATCTATGCTGAGATATAAAGATTGACTCTGGTTTTGAATACATCACATAGAGTGAGGAGAGCAGTATTAGAATGCTCAAGACAAAGGGAATAGAAAACATGAAAAAAGAATGTGAATGATATTTTCTGATTATTGAAAAACATTGAAGAGTACTGGAATGTAGAGGGAGGAGTACTAAGAGACAAGACAGGAGAATTAAATTGAGGCAACAGTTATAAAATGAGTCTGGTTCTTTAGCTTTAGAACAAAGGGAAATCATTAAAAGTTATTAAGCAGAGAATGACATGAACAAATTCAAATCTGCATTTTCAAAGGAGTGATTAGTGCAAATAAAATTGAGGTTGGTGAGACTAGACATTAAGAGAGCATTTAGAAGACAATTGTATCAATCCAAGCAGGAAGTAATGGCCTTCTGAAGCAGAGTGGTATTCGTAGGGAAGGAAGAAGGAAGAAATGCAATAAGAGGAAGTATATAGAAGGAGTGTTCGACAGTATTTCATGTTTGATTTGAGAAACAAATCAAAAAATTTAACAATAAGAGAGTTACCACTCAAACCCGCCTTATTTGAGAAGGTATTTGAGGTGATTTACAAAAATATGTACAAATGTTAACATAAATATGGTAGTTAAGAGAGAGAATTTCACAATGTGGGCCAAGATATACCTTTACTAAGTAGCTGAAGTATATTTTTTTCAATAAACAAGTCAATTAATAAATTTGTTTGTGTCAGCTGTTAGTTAATAGTCAGCTATAAATAGTTGAGCATTGTGGAAATTCACAATGATTCTTTTTTTTTTAACATCTTTATTGGAGTATAATTGCTTTACAATGGTGTGTTAGTTTCTGCTTTATAACAAAGTGAATCAGTTAAACATATACATATGTTCCCATATCTCTTCCCTCTTGCGTCTCCCTCCCTCCCACCCTCCCTATCCCACCCCTCTAGGTGGTCACAAACCACCAAGCTGATCTCCCTGTGCTATGTGGCTGCTTCCCACTAGCTATCTATTTTACGTTTGGTAGTGTATATATGTCCATGCCACTCTCTCACTTTGTCACAGCTTACCCTTCCCCCTCCCCATATCCTCAAGTCCATTCTCTAGTAGGTCTGGGCACAATGATTCTTGCTCACAAGTCACTGACTGTAAAATTAAATGGTTAAAATAAGACCTATGAAAATTTGAGGTAACAATATAAGAAAGTAAATGATAGGTGTAAAAGTCATTCATTTACTCAGTAGACATTTATTGAGTACCTACTAGATTCAGTGCAATTTTGTAGGGTCTGGGCTATAAAAATAAAAGTCAGTTGTAAAAATATATATATTTTAGTGAAAGTATGCACATATAAAGTGAAAAAAATCAATTTTGCCATCTGGAATTAGATAAATAACACTTCATTATTGGAATGCAGAAGAAGAAATAACCTTATAGTTTTTAATAATAACATTTGTACTTTCAAACTTAATTATATCCCTTATCCAAGTGATTTACCTTTCTTTTTTATGTCCTAAATTTAGGTGGTCAAATGTGTTCCTGTTCATATTTAGAATTCTTCTGGTTGGACAATCACAGATTATTACTTAAACTGAAATGATTAATATCTTCAAACTCACTGTCAGTCCCCTGCTGTTAGACTGATCTTAAATGCAAATATAAACTTTTTAATTCTGGGAATTGATGATTTACCACACTATCTGAGGACTTATGTATCTGAAAACTAAAATATTCAAAAACCTTAATCAAAAATTTTTTAAAATTCTGTGTCAAACTGGGTTACTCTAGAACCCAGATTCTGAGCAAAGACTTGAATAAAAGTAGCTTATTTAAGAGGTAATGGAAACACCGCTTGAGATGTTAGAAGTCAAGGAAGGGAAACAAAAATGAGTGCATTATCAAACCACTTGCCATTGGATTAAGTGCTTAAATGTTTTAAAAAAGAAAACAATAAGACAAAAAAATTTAGGAATATATATGGTACCCAGGATTTGGGAAGATCATTTTAATTAAGTCTGAAAGCAATACAAGAAAAGCCATCCTTACTTGAATGTATAAACAAATTTTTTAAGTTCTGTAGTACAAGATACTAAATCAAAAGAAAATAAAGTTTGCACCACAGCTGGTGGATAATGTATTCATACCGATGTTACTCAAAGGCATCTGCATACTGAAAACTATAAAATAAATATCCCAATAGAAAAATGTACAAATTAACAATTCAAAAAGCTGCTTTCAATAACCTGTAAGTGTACCCGAAGATGTTGAAGCACTCTGTAAGTTGAGGACAAAACTGATTTAAGACAAAATTAAAGTAATAATGAAAGCTCACTTATTACCAATACAAAGGAATGATAATAGATTACAACACTGATGACTGGCATTAATAAGTGGAAAGATGAACTTTTATATATTGCTCATAGAAATTTAGTTCATTATCTCAAGTGAAACAATTTAGCAATATCAATTATAGTTAATTGTAGATAAAATAAGTACCTTCTTTACTCCAATACTCCCATTCATGAGCATCTATCTCAGAAAAATAAAAGCACCAATATGCACAGAAATGTAAAATGTAGTTTGTTGTAGAATTTCTTGTTGAAAAAAAAAATTAGAAACAAAATGAATGCCCATCAATAGGGGAAGGGTTGAAAAAACACTGAAACTTTGTTGAGTAACATGGAATATTTCCCTATAAAAATAATTACTTGTATCTATGCCATTGACTTGAAGAGATTTTCATAAGGTAATTTTAAAGTTAGGCAAAATGTTGCTTGAACAATATGTGATCTATTGCTGTTGAAAAACAATCACACTAAATCTTCTGTAAGTGTGTGTGTGTGTGTGACAATTTTTGTGTAGGATTATATATAGAAATGTGCAGAAGGAAACCCATTTAGTTGTTTCCTTTGGGGATGAATTAGGTTAAGGAAGCAAGTAGAAATGACTTTTTAAAAGTTCTCGATCATAAAAATAGCACAGATGATCTCCTACAAAGACATGCATTGAATGTGGACACAGAAAATCAGAACAATGCAATTAACTAAACAGCAGACTTTATTTGTATTCAAGTAGTTTTTGTTGTTGCTTTTCTTACTATTATTCTTTCTATTTTCCAGGACCCAATCAGGATCACAAATTGCATTTGGTCCTCATGTCCTTAGTCTCCTGCAGTTTGTGACAGTTCTTATTCTTTCCTTACCTTTCAAGACATTCACATTTTTTGAGAAATACTGGCCAGTTATCTTTGCAGAACATCCTCCTTTGGGATCGTCTGATATTTTCTCATAACTGAATTGAAGTTACACATTTTTGACAAGAGTACTGCAGAGGTGATATGCCCTTCTCAGTACATCCTATCAGGGATGCAGGACATCAATACGACTTATGAGAAGTGATACAGCCACTATGGAGAACAGTATGGAGGTTCCTTTAAAAACTAAAAATGGAACTACCATATGACCCAGCAATACACTACTGGGCATATACCTTGAGAAAACCATAATTCAAAAAGAGACATGTACCACAATGTTCATTGCAGCACTATTTACAATAGCCAGGACATGGAAGCAACCTAAGTGTCCGTCGACAAATGAATGGATAAAGAAGATGTGGCACATATATACAATGGAATATTACTCAGCCATAAAAGGAAACAAAATTGAGCTATTTGTAGTGAGGTGTATGGACCTAGAGTCTGTCATACAGAGTGAAGTAAGTCAGAAAGAGAAAAACAAATACCGTATGCTAACATATATATATAGAATCTAAAAAAAAAAAAAATGGTTCTGATGAACCTAGGCGCAGGACAGGAATAAAGATGCAGACATAGAGAATGGACTTGAGGACACGGGGAGGGGAAAGGGTAAGCTGGGACAAAGTGAGAGAATGGCATGGACATATATACACTACCAAATGTAAAATCGGTAGCTAGTGGGAGGCAGCTGCATAGCTCAGGGAGATTAGGTTGGTGCTTTGTGACCACCTAGAGGGGTGGGATAGGGAGGGTGGGAGGGAGGTGCAAGGGGGAGGAGATATGGGGATATATGTATATGTATAGCTGATTCACTTTGTTATAAAGCAGAAACTAACACAGCATTGCAAAGCAATTATACTCCAATAAAGATGTTAAAAATATTTTTTTTTCATTTTCTTAAAATATTTCTTACATATATATATTTATAATAAACATGTACAAGTTATATAACCAATGAAAACAAGGGGCAGTAAATGAAAGTTCGGAGATGGTGCAGTAATTAAGTTACTAACTTTGTTTATAGCCCTAGATACTAAATAGGTTCCTGTGGGTTGTTTTTTCCTTTTTAATTTTCTTATTTGAATACCTACCTGAAGAGTGTTTATTCAGAATAGAATAGTGTTTACTAAAAATAAATAGAGACATGGCAAAAAGAAAAGGATTCCCATCACTTTTAAGCCTTCCAAATGAGTGAAATAAAATTTCTCTCTATACCCATATGAAGAAAAGTAGTTATTAAAAAAAAAATACAAACAGTACAATGATCTTTGTGTTTGTAAGAGGAAGGCCATCAATCTGATGCTCCAGTTAATGGGGTCTGTAAAAAGGCACCATTTTCATTTTCATTTTATAGTGTAATTATGAAGGATTTTTGGAAACCACATCCAAAAAGTTTTTAAATCCAAAGTATTCTTTTTAAAAGAAACTGACTAGTGTTTAGGGACCAACCTGGCACTCTTTCTTGATTTCAGACAAAACAAAATAGGCTGTCTTCCAATTCATTAAGAATATCTGATGCTAGCCAACTTTTTCCACTATTAAATGTGTTATAGTTCTCAATTATACGTCAAAGCTATGTTATATAAATATTACAGTAATCAACAGTGACGGTCCCAGATGCATTGTGGAAGAGAAAGGGAAGCCTTTTATCAAAAGCCAGTTCCTGCTTCCTGAACAATGATACAGTTTCTTCAGTTTCTCTCTAGAGACAAATTTAGTTAATATTCATGGAATGGGAAAATGAAATTTTATAATACACGTGCACGCACACACACACACTGTATGCACTCAAACTTTTCAATGACCTGATGAGTATTTTTCTTTTGTAGATGTTTGTTTTAATGATTTACTGAGACAAATGTGCTTGTATTAGTGTTTGTATTAGACAACAATTTTTAATGTTCTTCAAGGAAGAAGAGCTATTACTTTTATTTTTCCTTTGTATGATTTTACCTTCTGCTGCTCATCTAAAATATAACGTGAACTTAGTATAATGACTAGATGTTATACTAATTTATCCAGACCATCTCTGGCCTGTCATTCAATTTACTACAAATTATTTCTCAAACAAAATTTACATTGTACATGTTGTCACATTAACTTTAGTTATTTAACCTGGAAGCTTAGGGCAATATCTTTAAAAAATTAGATTTGTTATTACCATGCTAACAAGAAAACTCACACCATCACTTTATCATTATAATACTTTGTAGTAATCGGAAATGTACTTTACTACCTTAAATATATTTATTTGGTTTCAGGCCTCGGTACAAAACATATGTGTTTTTCTAAGTGTTCATTTCTCAGATATTTAATGCTCTCCTACAGTGTGTTAAGGATATAAGTATATAAAAAACATGGTCCCTGCCCTGGAAAAATCTCACTTTATTAGTTTGTGTGTATGATAACATAAGGATAAATGTTTTTCCTCCTTGGCTCTCTTTAGCATCAAGCAACATTTTTATATTAATGTGTCTGCACGTGTGTATATTTGAGGGCCTAGGAAGAACATTTTTATTTTGTTTTCAGACTGGTTTTGCTTTTGGATATAGACCATTAGGTCCAAGTTTAAGGTGAAGACATTTTCCTATCAGTCTTTCCACCTTAGAGAGGCCCTGAGGTTGCACTGCTCTTTCCCTGCTACACCATCAAAGCCAAAAGTTTACATTTGGCTAGATATGTAAATGCCCATGTTTTCAGTCAGGTTCCCCAGGAAATGAACTCAGAGGTAGATTTTTCTTTTGTGGATTTATAGCAGAGTGCTCTTAGGATTACTATAGGTAAAAATATTAGGAAAGTAAGATACTACCTGGTGCCTTGGGAAGCTCTGAAGCTGCAATAGCAAAATGTTGACAAGAGAACCAGGGCTGGTGATCTGCCCACATTGATCAGTCATTAGATAAGAGTTGTACCCACGGAAGGTATATCAGGCAAGGCAGCTCCTGGGAATAAGGTAGCCTAGATCATATATATGTATTTTGTATATGTACGATTGTATATATATGATTATATATGTGCATATGTATATGTGTTTTGGATATTTGTGCTTTTATTCACATCCTAAGTAATCCAAGTTTTTACATGATGAATACTTGATTAAAATAGCCACACATGAAAATACCCATAGAATAAAACATAAGAAAGTGTATATCTATATATGTAGGACCTTTTTGAAGATATCTTCCAAATAAAACTATTCTTGAATAAATATTATAAAGATGCTAGTTTACCATAAATCCCTGTATAAGTTTAAAAATTATAAAATAGTTTTAAAGGCGATTAAAGAATAGCTAAAAAATTAATCTAAAAAAGGTAGGGAGTATAAATACAGGGTTTTTATAAAATTCAAAGAATAATTTTAATATTGTGCTACACGGAGAAATATCCATAAAAAGGGAATAAAATGAATCTTTTAAAAATTAATCTAATGAAGAATTGTCTGAGGAAACAATTTCTATAATACTTTAAAATAGATAATGTAATCTTATTAAATAGAAGAGGAAAATACAAAGAAATAAAAAAGCATAAATTAAAGATTTAACGTATTATGAAGGTGACAGTACAAAACACTGGTAAAAAATTGTGGTGAAGGATTATTTAATAAACAAATTTAATTAGAAAAATTTAATTACAACTTTAGCATGTGCTATAGAAACTCACTGCAGCCAACTTAAGTAAAAAATAATTTTATTCAACAAATATGTGTTAACAAAAAAGAATTTTAAAAGAGTAAAGAAATCAGGCCTAAGGAAAGACAAGTTTAGAAAGGCTCTGCAATTGAGGTAGCAGAAAATAATTACAGTCACGTCAGGGTGCCCTTGCCAATTTGAATGGCTTCTACATTTTTTAGTGTTTGCATTTTCTGTTCCAAATTCAAAAATCCATCTATTATAAATACTCTTCATATGTTCAGTAAGGTAGAGGTAAAGATGATAAAGAGAAAAGTTGAAATATGAAAAATACCCAAATGGAACTTCTAGAGAATAAAAATATAATATCTGATATAAAAAATACACTAGGGGGATTTACATCTAGATACTGTAAAAGAAAATATCAGTAAATTTGAACATAGAGCAAAATAAATACACCAAAATAAACACAGAGAGGAAAAAAAATGAACAGGAAATCAGTGAGATATGGGACAGTACTATCGGGAAGCATACATAAAATTGGAGTTCTAGGAAGAGAAATGGGGAACAGAATATTTTAAATAATATTGGCTAAAAATTCCAAAATTTGATGAAAACTATAAACTTTAAACCCAAAGAGTCAAGAAATTCAATGAATCTCAAGCAGAAAAAAGAAAAAAATACTTAAAAAAAAAGAAGCCAAGAAAAATCGCAATGACATTGAAAAAATCCCACCACAGTAATAAAGGTAAAATCTTAAAAGCAACCGGGGGGAAATATAGATTATATAGAAAGGAACAAAAGTAAGGATGAAGTCAGACTTCTTGTCAGAAACTATCCAAGCCAAACAATGGTAGAAAGACATCTTTTAAGTACTGACAGACAAAAACTGTCAACCAAGCATTCTTTATATAGTGAAAATATTTTTCCAAAATTGGCCAAATAAAGACTTTCAGGCAAAATAAAGGGAGTTTTGATTCATTACCAACAAATGTTCACTTCAACAAATATTAAAGGAAATTCTCTAAGCAGATGAAAATGATAACAGGTGGAAATTTGAGTCTACCCAAAGGAATGAAGAGCACCAGAATGGATAATATGCAGGTATAAACAGAACAGATATTTTTTCTGTTATTCTCCACCTCTTTAAAAGATGAGCAACTCTTCACAGCTCTTTAAAGTTAAAAAAAAAAAGTGGTGAGTTCTGGACTTTATGTCATAAATAAAAGTGAAACAAATAAAGTATGGAAGGGGAAATGATATGTAATGTTGTAAGGGTCTACATCATGTGTGAAGTGGTATATTACTTGAAGGTAAACTGTGATAAATTGAAAATCTATACTGTAAACCCTAGAACAATCACTAAAAAAATAAGATTTATAGCTAATAACCCAATTGTGAAAATAAAACAGAGTAATAGAAATGCTCACCTAATACCAAAAGAAAATAGAGAAAGGGATAAACAAAGAGAAAATAAGAGAAAACAAATAACAATATGGAAGATTTAAAACCAACAATATCCATCACTACATTAAATGTAAAGGTCTAGACACTTGAATTAAATAACAAATACTCTTAGATTAGATAAAAAGACAATAGCCAACTATGTTCTGCCTGAAAGATACCACTTAAATAGATTTTAATAATTAAAAATAAAAGTATGGCAAAAGTTATACCATGTAAACCCTAAGCAAAGGAAAGCTGGTGTGGCTATATTGATACCTGACATTTTATGGTAACAATTATAGTTGGAAATTTTGACACTTCACTCTCAATAATTGATAGCAAAAGTTTTGGCAGTAAATCAGTGGGGATACTGAAGACTGGAACAACACTATCAACTAACTTGACCTAATTAACATTTATAAAACACTCCATCTGATAACAAAATGCACACTCTTTTCAAGGGCACCCAGAGCACTAAGTAAAATAGACATTATTATGAGTTGTAAAACAGTCTCAATAGATTTAAGAGAATTAATATTATGCAAAGTATGTTCTATGACCAGCAGAGAATTAAACTAGAGCTCAGTAACAAAAATATCTGCAAAAATTTCCAAATATTTGGAAATTTACCCATGGATCAAAGAGAAAATCACAAAAGATATTAGAAAATGTTTTGATCTGAATGAAAATAAAAATATCATATATCAAAATTTGTGGAATGCTACTAAAGCAGTGCTTAGTGCTTAAATGTTTGCACTAGAAAAGAAGAAAGATCTCAAGTCGATGATCTCAGCTTCCACCTTAGGATACTAGAAAAAGAAGAAAAAATTAAACCAAAAGTAAGCAGAAGAAAAATAAATCAATAAAAGCTATTTTTTAATGAACAGTTTAAAAAAATTCAAAATCCAAAGCAGAGGGCCCAGTTGTTCTAAATTTGGTCATGTGTCTTACTTGGGAGAAAACAAGACACCATAAATGAAGACAACTGCAGAGTATCTAGTTTTCTTAAAATTAAAAAAAAAAAAAAAAAGCTACAGCAATATTACCGCAAGAAGAGAAAATGAAAGCATCATTAGACAAAATAACAAATGTTCACCATTTTCTTATAAAATGAACATTCTCCCCCCAGTAATACTCAAAACCATACTTATAAATAGGTCATAGAAATGTAAGTTATTACAATTATTTTCTAAAAGTATTTTAGTAGTTTCTAAGAGACATAAAAATATTCATATCTAATAACTTGATTGAGAATCTGTCATAAAGAATTAATCTACAACTTCAGCAAAAATTTATTCACAAAGAGTAAGAATAGACTCTTAAAATTTTTATTTCCGGTTTTAATCTCAGATCTGTCACTTACAAAACCATAGGACTTTGGCAAGATTTGGTTCCACCTATACAATAAGAATAAGTGCACTCATGTTATGGGGTAACTGTGAGGAGAGTGAGCTGTCAGTAAGTGGAAGCCAATTATGTTAAAGATATTTACTATCCTTATTTATATTAGAGAAAAATGTAAAAAATAAATCTAGTTAAGCAAATTATAATATGTTCATCAGATAGGATAAAATACAATCTTACACATTAAAAAAAGAGACAAAAAAAAAGATTGTAAGTAGATAGTCATTCCATGGGAAGGTGTATATGTTGTTAAGCAAAATAAAATATGCTAAATGTTTGTAATAACTGTCTCTTAGTTTTAATATTATGAGGATTTGGGATTTTCTTTCTCTTTACTTTTCAGTGCTATTTTATTGAAGTGGTACATTTCATTTTATCAAATAAAAATGTATTGGTTTCTTTCATTTGACAAAAGTAATTATGAAAAAAGAAAAAAATAGACTTAAAGATGTTACTACTAAACAACTAGAAATAGATAGTAGAATGGACAAATGAGTGTGCCAACTTGCTTTTATTACAGGATAAAATAGTTATAACTTTTCAACAGTATTATTTTATTAAATGGGAAGCTATGAAAATCATCTTGTTAAAATTTTGTATAATACCTCCTAAAACGTTATATTTAAAAACTACAATAAGTGAATTTGTCTTTACCAATCTTGAGCATTTTGTCCTACCTAAAATATGAATGATTGATACAATTAAGCAGTATTATCTACAAGTTATTATATTACCATAGACATTTTTAATTAAAAGCTCCTTATTTTATTAAAAAAACTTCAAATATATCACTATTATTAATTTTACTGTCAAGATTTACTATAAATTCTGAACAGAATGTTGTTTACCCCATAACTAAATCTGTTGATGGAGTTTGATGGAGTTTTATCATGGTGGTAAAATAAAATCACAAATTTTGTCATGAATAAATGAAGATAGTCTATGTATTTCATGAAAATAAGTTTTTTAAAAAATTTAACCATATGCTTAATTAACTGAAGAGAAATAAGTATTATAAATGATGAATTGCATCCAGTAAATCATTTAAAAGTCTTGAAAATACCAATCTCAACATTTTTCTCAGCTTGTTTTAATAATGAGCAGATTTGCTAGAGGTACATTTTAAAACACTTCATATCAGTATGAGAAAAAGAAAGTATTTTAATGACAAGCTATACAAATTAAGTTCTTGATACAAATAATAATCCAGTGAAGATGTTTTACAATGGGCAATAATTGTATTACTGTTAATCTGGACCAAATTTTATTAAATATTTATCCATAATTGTATTATAGTAGGTAGCAGTTGAGAACACAGCCTCTTGACAGTCATCTATTCTAGTGATACCCATGAAAATTTAAACACACATAATTCAAGTTGTATTAAGCCCTGGAATTTTCTTATGCACAGTAATTGTTCATTAATAGTTCCAAGGCTTAGTAGATAAAACAGAAAGAATTGGGAAATTTTAATCCTAATTCTACTTATCCAATATATCAACTTTCTTTGTTGTTGCTTTTATAGAATTCCTTGATAATCTATAATGAAAGACCCTATTCCTAGAAAATGAACAAACATTTAAAATATTTAAGATATATAACCCATCACATAAATTTTCAAGAGGTCTTGAACTTACTTGGAACTAGTTATTATTCTTATGAAATTAAATGTGTGTATGAAAATAAAATATGCACCATAATTATCCAAATACATTTTTAAAAACACATTTCATCAAAATGCTTAACTTAATACTTAGAACGTCAACCTCTTTTACAAGTTATTATGGAAAAGATGTTGGTACAAAGAGGTTTATCATTGCATTATTTAGTATACATTTTAAGTCAGTCAACTAGTGGGGAAAGACAACAAGTAACCCTGGAGGATTAAATAAATTCTTACTTCTAGTCCCTGTCATAACTACATTAAAACAGCAGGGAAGGAAATCTTTAAAAAAAAAATGTTAACAAAGAAATGGTAGAAAAGGTAATAGCAGAGGAGGGATGACAGCAAAACTGGGAAAGATAAATGGAGATGGAGAATTGACAGTTGACTTAGCAACTGTCAATTCCAGACTTAGGAATCTGGAACCTAAGTGCCTACAGCAGAACAAAGTCAGCAAGAAGCAAGTATATTTATGACTCAACACTCCAGGAAGGATGAATAACTGACTCAACAAGAACCTTTAGAGGATGGAGAGAACATTGAATTAAAATCAAAAAGGTTTGAAAATTTGTGTAAGGAGCAGTTAAGTATCTCAGATCTCTTCCATTAGCCCCTACAACAAGGAAAACTGTCCTTCTTGTCGACCTGCACTCTGCAGATGAAAAGAAGATTTAACTCTGGAGATAAATATAGGCTCGTTCAACAAAAGAACATTACCAGAATGCCAATTCACCTTTTCAATTCACTACATGGCCAATTCCACAACAATCAACTCATGGAAAACCAATTAATTGCTCCAGATGGCTAATTTACTAACTGGTAAGTTTGTGAAATGATTAATTGACTAAATTTACACGCTGCTTTTAACCATTTCCTTTAAAAATATTTCATATAAATACACACAGCATATAATTATAGTATGAATTATTTGTATTACGTGTATATTTGAGAATGCATTCATGAACATATTGTTCAAAATTTACTTCTAAGAATAATACATGCACAGAGTATATAGACTTCATGAAATTTATTTAATAGACTCTGGAAGCATATATATTTAGACTTATATTTCCAGCAATATAGTGAGCCAGATGTTCAGAGAAAACCTTAAACACAGCTATAGACACTGGATAAAATACAAAAATATATTTAAATATAGGGGCTTGTTTTTGTTTTTATAATCCGCTTTAGTTTTAAAATACAGTTTTAAACACGGTTTCTAGTCTCTAGTTATGTGGCGGTAAACAAAGAGTATTTACTGAAGTCAAAAATGACAAGAAAGCACAAATCCATAGGATTAAGAAAACTTTGGAAACAGTGTCAGCCTGGGTGAATCTACCTATTTCTGGAGCACTAAAACCTGCCTTTGATTAACCAAATGAACCTAGTACAGGGTCAAAGCCTGGCACCTGAGGTATGTGTGTTGGGGGCGGGGGTCAGCAGGAAAAAGGGAGTTTCACACAAAATCACTTACAAAAAGTCAAGTTCTGTGAAGAACAGTTTTAGTGGGTACATTAGCAAGGAACTTGCTCCATAGAAAGGGGGCGACCCCACCTAGAACTTGGCTCTGGGCAATTCCTGAAGATAGGACCAAGATACAAAAATGAATGGTTATCACATAAAATGCTTAACCCATGGGTAAACTAAATACTGATCATATAAAACAATAACAGTAATATTTAACTCAGTGTGTTTAAAAAGTTAAATTAGAATTGAAATAATCCTGGATTATTATGCTCGGCTCACATGATGCATGAGTGAAAGAGGTAATCAAGTCGATAATTAGAAAATAATTGGAAAAGGTTCATAATAAAATTTATAAAATTTTTAAAAGGCAATAATCTATATTTTCTTCTAAAGACTATTATGTTCAGTTTTTTTGTGTGTGCTATTGATAGAAGCTTAAAGTTTCTAAGGTTTTAGAAGTAATTTTTGAAAATCATTGTGGAGGCAAACCCAAACTTCTAAGCAAAACTCATGGATGGCAAAATGAATTCACACACAAAGCTTCAGCTCCATCTCTGTGAACCAAATCCTGTAAGTTTTGCTTTAGTTCAGACAAGGTTCAGATAAAATCTGAGCTCATGGTCTCCAGCCAAATTAAATAAAAGGCCAAAATTTTGACATTGTCAGAATACTCTTAATAATTTCAACATCTGTTGTTTCATACTCTTCTGTCTGCAAAATATGGAAGAATAATAAGTGATTTCTTACCAAAAGCATATTGCCTTTGGAACTACACTTATGCTTGCTATTCATAAACTATACCATAATTAATACTTGTTAACATTTTGGATGAAGTGACTCAAAGAATCAAAATTAATATCTCCAATTCCACAATATTCTGGAGGAATTAATCTCGGTAATATCTGCTGGGTTCAAAATATTAAGGAAAAGCATATAGTTTTTAAATTACATCTTAGTTGAGGTTAGTTGCTTTGCTTTTGTTAGTCTATAAGGAAACAAAATGGAAACAGCTGACATTCTCACATTAGGATAGTTAGAAGAGAGTATGGATAAGAAATTAATTACACAGGTGTGAATAGAGTACAGAGGAAGTGAAAGGGATAGTACAGAAACACAGAGCTAGCAGCCATGGGCTGACATCACTCCTAGGCCCAAAGGGCAAGGGGAGAGAGATCACTGGAAACCAGAAGGAAGGAAGTCCATGTATAGCTGAACCTCACTGAGAGCAGAAGTGATCCTCCCTTTGAGAAAAGTCTGTCCTGGTGACCTCAAGGAAACAGGAAATAAATACAGTAGCCCCCCTCATCCGAGGTTTCAGTTACCCGAAGTCTACTGCAGTCTGAAAATATTAAATAGAAAATTCCAGAAATAATTCATACGTTTTAAATTGTGTAGTTACGTACCATTCTGAGTAGCATGATGAAATCTCGCGCTGTTCCCACCCAGGACGTGAATCATGCCTTTGTCCAGATTTTCCCCATTAGTCACTTAGTAGCCATCTTCGTTCTCAGATGGACTGCGGGGTCGCACAGTGCTTGTGTTCAAGTCTCCCTTTCTTTACTTAATAATGGTCGCGAAGCACAAGAGTAATGATGCCGGCAATTCAGAGGTGCCAAAGAGAAGCCCCATAAAGTGCTTCCTTTAAGTGAAAAGGTGAAAGTTGTTGACTTAATAAGGAAAGAAAAAAATTGTATGCTGCGGCCGCCAAGATCTACCATAAGAACAAATCTTCTATCCATGAAACTGTGAAGAAGGAAAAAAGAAATTTGTGCTACTTTTGCTGTCGCAACCCAAACTGCAAAAGTTATGGCCACAGTGAGAGGTAAGTGCTTAGTTAAGATGGAAAAAGTATTAAGTGTGTATGATAAGGTATTTTGAGAGAGAGAAAAAGAGAGACCACATACCCAGAGCTTTTATTACATATATTATTATAATTGTTCTATTTTATTACTCATTATTGTTGCTAATCTCTTATTATGCCTAATATATAAATTAAACTTTATCATATATATGTATCCATAGGGAAAAACATATTATATATAGGGTTTGGTACTATCCGTGGTTTCAGGCATCCCCTGCGGGTCTTGAAATGGATCTTCAGATGAAAGGGAGGGACTACCTGACTTCTCGCGCCTCCTTCCCAGGTGTTCTCATCAGTGTCCTATTGACACAACTCAAACTGAAGGCAGATGGTACAGATTACAGTGATGTAATTTATAAATATCTACATCCTGGTTAGAGATCGGAGTGGGAAAAGGTGTAATGTAGATCTGGAGGGGCGATTGAAGAAACTCAACACACTTTAATGTTCTGAGCTCAGGAAGATACATTACAGGAGCAAAATAAAAATGAAATGTTAATTATATTACCAGAATTCTCTGATTTGAAAAATCACAATAACCAAAAACATCCCAAATTTCCACAATGCAATGTCAAATACCAATGAAAAACTGCAGTACAATAAGTTAGTTGAACCACTTCCTTCTGTGTATGTGTGTGTGTATATATACATTCATATTTCATTTTTCTTTTGAAGTAAAGCTAATGAAATAATGTTTTAAAATGCTTTAGTTAATATCTATGTGAAAATGTATGTATTATAACTCCAATATTATAAGCATTCTTCTATGATAATAATTCCATTATAATGAATATTTTCTAAACAAAGTGAAATACGCCATTTTTCCTAAATTAAGTTCGTAATAGCCCTCACATAATAGTTAATATTAAAACCTGGATATAAATTTTAAAGTTTCATTTCATTTAATCTTCATGAATCCAATGACATTTATAAGATTATAAAACCTTATCTCCCTCATTTCGGAGCAAATCAGGACAACTTTTAAAATGGCATATTTTCTTGTAATTGCACTTAAGAAAGAAATATCTCATTCCTTTTTGTTAACTAAGAAGCACAATCAAAATGGGGGAATTTTGTTTCTTGATGACATACAGATATGTCACACCATTCTTTACTTGTTTTTCTTAATTTGGTGTGACTGTTAAGAACACTACCTGTGTAACCCCATAGACCTTGGTTAAAATTCTGACTTGGGCAATGTTTTGCTATAAATGGGAAAGGTACTTAATTTCCATAAACTCTACCTCTTTATCTTTAAAATGGAAATGATAAGAATATTAATATTAACACTAATAATATCTACCTACCGCATGTTTTAAAAATGTAAAACCAAATAAGTAAAAGTTACACCTCTACCCCATAACCCCAACAGCCATAGCAGATCCAAATATCTACAAGCTTCTAACAGGGAGATTTAAGCTGGTTTCTGCTAGGAAGAAAATTTCCTTAAAATCTCTGATTGAAATATGGTGCTAGAGCTAAAGTGCTAAGAGGGAATTATTTGTTCACACCCTAATTGAGAAAAGTAAGGCGGATATAGTCAGAATACATCAAGAGCTCACTGTCTCTCTGCTCATCTAATAATTTACTTTTAATTAAATATAAAGCATATCTGTATTTGTCAGGCTTCTCCAGAAACACATAACCAATAGGATACACACAGACACATACATACATACATACATATACACCCCATTGTCTGGCTGAACTTTTTAGTGCTAAACTTAGGGTATAGATTTAGTGAATAAACTTTCTTCTGTAAAATCACAATTGTTTATGTTTACTGAAACCACGTTTATATGAAAGGGTCCAGAGAAATGAGACAATTCTATAAATGAAACAAGGTAGCCCACAGAATGCTCCAGATTTTATTTTGTTGCAACATAAGTCGTTTGCAAAACCTAATCATTTACTAAAACAAGGAAGATTTTACTTGCGTTTATAAATATCTGTCTCCAGAGTTATTATAATATATGTATAAATATAAATTTAAAGCGATGTGTCTTATTTTTAGTCTAGAAATTACATATTCGTTTATATTAGGTAAGAAAGAAACTTTTTATTGCCCTCAATTGAGGTCATACCGTAGATCATTTAGAAATTGTACTGTAAGATATCAACTCTGTATATTGTGTGGCTCAAAACAAGATATGAATATGAATCATACATTACATGGAATAATCCAAAAAATTTTTAATCTAAGAGCTTCTATCTTGTATTTTCCTGAATCCAAATATTCTGTCCAATAGTCCTTATTCATACATTTGTATATCTGATATTTGGTTTGGAAAATGTTGCCACCATATAGTGCTAAATATCTAGGGGTAATTGGTAAAGATTTAGGAATATTATTGTAAACTTTCTTTTTCTTTACATCCCACTCTCTCTCTTTTTATACTTATTTCTTCTCGGTTAAGTTATCCTTGTTTTGTGAATTTCAAATTGAATATATTTTGCCAAGTGTGCATATTCTGAGTATATTCCCTTCAATTAAAAGAATATTCTGAATATATTCCCTTCAATTAAAAGCATTTAGTCTATAAAATATTTTACAGTTAAATCTAGGCACTGAGTGGATTGCCTCTGATTCTTACTAAAATATAAAAATGTAAGGCAGAAAATAAGAGATTTTGCAAATAGCAAGTTATGTATGCATCAGCTTTTAACATCCTTTACACTGCAGAGTATAGATTTGTGAATATTGTAAATTAAGAAGCATCACAATATTTCTTTATATTATTTCCTCTAGTATTTGATAGAACCTAAAAATCATAAGTAAGAAACTGCTAATTTTTACCATTAAGAAACTCGGAAAATCCTGAAATTCTAGACAATTTTAGATCTTTCTCCTCTGATGAGTATCACAAAGGTGCTGGCTTTTTGCCACAGTCTGTTTAACTTTTTCTTTTCTTCATGGGCACTGAATCAGTTAGCCTGTGCTATCTAACAATCCATGGCAGAGTTAATGGTTCAAATTAACAATCTTTTTTTTTCTTCGTGTTCCTAAGTCTGTGAGTCAGCAATTTGTACTAGATTCAGCTGAGAAGTTTTTATGTGCCGGGTTTGGCTTACTAAGGCACCTGCGGTCAGCTGATAGACCTACTGGGGCTGGATGGCCTCACTCACATATCTGATGGTTGGCAGGCTATTGGCCAGGTTCTCCTCCATGTGGTCATTCCATCCACTTTAGATTGATTTCCAATCTTGGCAATATTTCAAGAGAGAAAGAGCAGAAACAGCAAGCTTTTTCAGTCGTAGGTTCAAAATGTGCACAAGTCACATCAGATCTTCTGGTTAAAGCAACTCATTTGGACAAGATCTGATTCAAGGTGTGGGGAAAAAAGACCCCCACTCCTTGGTGAGAGAGACTGCAGAAATGTGTAGACAGTTTTAGATCTAACATAGGTATATAATTAATTCTAGCTTTTCCACCCTCTAATCTATTTGAATATGGCCATATGACTGAGTTCCAGCCTGAGAAATATTAAGATGAAGTGATGGCCATCTTCAGACATAACCAAGAACACCTCCCATGGATGATTTGCCATGCTTTTTCCCTTCCAGTTCATTGAGATTGCAATACCTAAGGTGGCATGAAACCAGGTAATGAAGATCAAACTTTCTTCAGCCTAAGTTTCTGAATAACTGTGTAAACAGAGCATGCCCATCTACCCCTTATCTCCACACCTATCCCGCCTTCCTGAAGCAATCCTAAACTGCATGTAAATTATAAACTTACTTTATATTAAACTATTACCTATTAGGGACTAATATTTAGTATAGCCTAAGTTATTTTAAATAATATGAGTTTACTTGTTTTTTTTGTATATTTGTCATAATATAATAAACTTTTAAAATACTAAAATTGCTTTTTTCTTAGCAGAAGTTTTTGAGAGTAAGAAGTCCATTCTTTAATGGAAACTTCTACAGTTTCACTGAAGGCATAATTTCTATGTGTAAACATGAAGTTTGTTGATAAAACTATTGCAGTTATGTGAAACAACTGCAAATTTTTCACGTAAGTTATATAGTATTCTAAGGCCTTTATCAATCAAGATTCAGTGTATATGATTTAATCTAATCCTTAATAAAGCTTAGGGGTGCCGAAAAATCCTATGTGATGTGTATAATATTGTTTTAACTTGGAAATTCAAAAATAACTGTTTCACGAAAACGATTAAATAATCTTTGAGTAAAATAGAATGCTCTGGGTACTCAAAACTGACTTCTTTCAGAAACTTTTAGTAATGCTGAGAATTAATCAGATTACTAAGAAGATTCCCCAAAACTCTAAGCAATAATATTTCCAGTAGCAATGAGTTTTTGAAAGAAAAACTCCAAAATACTCTAGTATTTTTTAATGTATAATGTCATCATGACACAGTAATGAAGATTATTTTTAATAAATGTATCTACAACTTTTTTCTTTTTAAAGTAATGCATAAGTATGTTAAAATCTACATAGTAATGGCGATAAAGTGAAAATTAAATGCCTCTTTCTTCTGCACCATGACTTCAACTCGCCCCGCTGCTAGAAAGTAACCACTCTCCACAAGTTCTTTGATCCTTCAAGAAAATTTTATTAGGTTTCTTTTTCACATGATTCTGTACTTTGGGACTTTAACTTAATAATATAGCATAGAGATATTTCTATTTTAAAATGTACATAATTCTCTATTTTATGACTTTCTGATTTCAGACAAATTTTGTTGATTCCTCTAAAAAAGTAAGGAAGTTGGTACACTTACATAGTTCTATCATTTCCCTTTTACCACCTCTTTCCAGATAGTCTCACTTATTATTTTTATATTGTCAAGATTTAAGACATTTGCATTCTGCTCTGTACATAAAATTCTCAGAAATATTTAGTTATAGTTTTCTATTTAAATGCCTTTCATGTTCATTGTCATTCTTTTTACCACAGTTTCTCAAAAAATGAGGTATTATTATTATTATTTTGATATATCCCTAGTTGACTGAATTTTAACCACAAGGTTTTATTAATTTACATTTTAAATTGATAATAACTTGGCTGGGAATAAAACTATTCAGTCATACCTTATGTCTCAAACGCTTTTAGGTCTGTTAAATGTATCTTCTAGTATTGACCAATGAATCCTTTGTAAAAGTTTTGAACTCAGATTGTTATTTTTGTTGTTGTTGTTTTCACTAATAAGTAGTTGACTTTTTGTACTTAGAGACCATAGAATTTTTCTTTGCCTTTGAAATGGAAAAAAGCAATAAGAGATTATATCATCTTGTTGATCATCCTGTAACAAGGTTTCTTGGAACTTGGTTTCCTTTCAGTCTAAAGATGCCGGTGGCAGCAAATGCTGTGTTTCACCTATATCATTTCAGTTCCCTTTATCATTTTCATGCACACCAACTCCCAGTGTGTTCTCACTCACAACAGTGAGTACCAGGGTCTCTTTTGGAGGACTGTCCTCAGGCTACCAACCTCATTTCACCTGCTTTTGAAAAACTAAGGGTCCTGAGAATTTATATCCCCACCTGGCCTGGGATTAGCTGTTAAACAATGACTGAAACATGCAAGGGTCTAAATAATGCAATTCCCTTGCCTCTGACTGGGACAACTCTCAGAAATGAGCTATACTGTCTCCTGAGCTGCCAAGTGGGATTGTGTTCATGTTTCCCCCTTCTGGTATTTTACGAGGTATCATACCACTGTTTAGCTTCCTTCCATTCCTGTGCCCATTTCTCCACTACCCTGCTGTTTTTATCTTGGAAACACTGATAATCCTTTGCATACGTTCCTCATCTCAAAATCTGCTCCTGGTATATTCCTTTATTTCAGGAAAGTTTTCTCCTTTTATATCAGAATAATTTTTAGTTCATTAGGAATTTGGTTAGGTTTACAATTCTTGGTGCCTTTTGCACTGCAAACAATATGGATATTGTTTTATTTTCTTCTTTTCAGTTAAAGTTATCCCAAACTCTACTTTTTTATCCTTTTGAAATGAGCTTATATTTCTAGCTGGATAGTTTCAGGGTTTTTTTTTTTTTTCCCCAGTGAAACTCAATAATGCCAGTATCATAAAAATTGTCAGGAGAGAGGGAAGAATTGTGTGAGAACTTTGTGCCCTCTTCTGTTCTTTGTTATTTGAGTTTTTGTTGAGCCTTAAGTGTGGGGCCTTCTCCTCCAGGTGGGAAGCTTAACCTGTTCTCTGAGGGATGGGAAATTCCGCTTGGGTTTGGTTTGGTCTCTTGCTGAGGGATAACAACCAATTTTGTTAGGTTGGTTAGGTCTGTTGATGGTGACAGCCTTGCAGCTCATGGGCTGTGCTGTTTGTAGTTCAGCACATAATTTTCATTGCACGGACTCCTCTTTGCTGCAGGAGAAAAGCAGAATTGTGTGCACAACTCACCCCTCCCAGTCAGGAAACTGATTCGGGAGGAGAGAAAAACATACTAGCTGAGCAATTTCTTCTCTGAGGCTGCTTTCTCTGACAACTGCAGTGGAATAATTAGCTCCAAAAGAGAGGTTTACAGATCTTCATATAACCAACATATTCAACACATCTTCAGCTCTGTCCTGGCAATCTTGTTATTATTGTAGGAATCTTAAGAATTTGTTTTCTTTTCCAATCCGCCATGACTCACCATGCTTCTAAGCTGGGAAGTGTGATTCAATATGGAAATCTTGTTTTGGTTATGTCCACATTTAATATGTGGCAATTAATCTTGTATATGAGTAGATGTAAACGTGTGAAATTTTTCTTTTTTAATTATATTTTATTTGCTGAGTATATTTGTTGATTTCATGTTCTTTAGTATAAAATAAATGTCAAGTTTTTTCATTTTGGTTAAGATTTTACACTCTTAGGCAGACCATCTGAGTTCAAATCCTGGCTCTGTGATTTAGAATGGTTATTAAACTCTCTATGTCTCAGTTTTTTTCTCTTTTAAATGGGGATAATGATAGTAACTAATTTATGGTATTGTTTTGAAGAGTAAATATGTCCATTCATATACTGAGTTTATTATAACAAGTACATAGTAAGAACTTAATAACTGTTGACTTTTTAGCTATCATGTTTTCTGGAATTCCCTGGCTCTGTTCTTTATCTACCTTATCGCATTCAGTCCTTCTAACAGTATTATACTTGATTATAAGTTACATTCTACACATGAGCAAACCAAGGTTCGTAGAATTTAATTCACCTGCCCAAATCCCATTGACAGCAAGTGGTCAAACCAGCATTTGGAGCCAAAGTTGGCCAATTTTTCAAACGCCAAACGTGTTTTCCACACGTGACAGTGCCTTTTGTAATATTCAAATGCATTGCAGAATATTTCTCCTTAGAGTCGATTATTACTTGAAATGTTCCCCCATAGCATCTCATGCATATATAAGATTTAAGTATGGCAAAAGAGACACAAATGTTCTAGTAAACTTTGAAACAGCAAAAATGTTAATTTCAAATTTCTGGAAGTGGTGATATAAATAATTTAGGTTCAAAATCTAAAGCTATCATGTTGAGTATATTTCTGCTTTGGTACTACAACAATTTCAGTGAACTGCCTTATTTACTGATTTTTTTGGAGACTTGGTGAATTTCATGAGATGCCTCTGAAACAGTTTATAGTAATGTGTGTATGTGTGACAGAGAGAAAGGGAGACAGAGAGAAAGGAGTTGAATGAGGAAGATAGAGTGGGAAATTCTTTGCAAATGGAGACTTCTGTACTATAGTCTGCCTCTCAGTTTGCCTCATTGTTCACACTCAGTCTTTTTCATGTTATTATGTCTTATTTTGTCGACCAGAAAAATGTACACTATTCACTTAGTTTTCTTATATTGTCCCTTATTTCCACAATGTACTTCCTCCATTGTAAACATTATTTTAGGCATTACTTTAATATTACAGTTTTTTTTTGAGAATTGAGACATCCCTAATGATCATAATTTACAGTTTTAAAAACAGAATAAAAGAAGTTACCCATGGAGTTCTGAAATCCATGCAAATGAAAAGGATGCCAACTGAGTTAATTTAGGAATTAGTTTGAATTCCAAACACACTTAGAGGCAAATAGTCTGATTTTAATTTATTTTTAATTGATTTTATCACCCTACATTGGATTTATTACAAAACGTGAATTTTAAATTACCATCTATAATTTATCTCAGAGATGTCTGCTGCCTTATATGTTAATTCACTGTACATTCTTTCAATAAACATTTGTAGTCAGAAAAACATTGGTTTGAATTCTCTATCTGTCATAATATCCCAGAACAAGAAATACAGTCTTGTTAGAGCTGGTTTCCTAATGTAAAATAAGGAAAATAATACCTAACTTAGAAGTTTTTGGTAAAAATTAAAATAGGTATATGTTAAGAATATACACTCTTGTCATATAGTAAATGCATTTCTTTCTTTCAGGAACAACACTGTAACAAATAACTGTGGGTGATAAAGATAAGGGAAGGAGGTGAATGTGACAGGAGGGGCAGTCTCTGATGAGATAGAAGGCTACTAAAAATAAATGCCAAAAAACTCAACTACCTAGAATAATATCCAGGATACATTGTTAAATTTGAAAAAAACAGAAGGAAACAGAATAAATATGTATAGTATGAATATTCTGTATAAAGAGAACAAACAAATATACATAATATTAGGCATTTCTCATTTGATCCTAAATGTCCGAAGGCTGACTTGAGCTTCCTGAAATAAGAGAAGGAGTTTTATTGAAAGCCTATTTGATTTTCTCATGTAATAACTAAACCAAAGGCAAGGCATGAATCTGCTTAGGTGCTATGGACATGTAGAACCAGATATTCAGTTCTCTCTCTCTCTCTTTTATCTGCTTCTATCTGCAAAACCACTTGATTCTTTCCTACTGAAGAGCACCTGTCACTGTTAGTTGATATCATGGTTGTCAACAAGTCTCTTGATCAACTCAGCCTTCAGCTAGAGCAATATGAGGTGACAGGCCAGCTTTGCTTTTCATTGAGGTGTAGCTGACATAGGACATTAGTTTCAGGTGTGCAACATGATGATTCGATGCCTGGGTATATCATGAAGGGACCTCCAAACTCAGTCTAGTTAATGTCCACCACCACACAGAATTAAAGTTTTTTTCTTGCGATGAGAACTTTTAAGATCCACTCTCTTAGCAACTTGTAGATATATAATACATTATTGTTAACTATAGTCCTATGCTGTACACAACACCCCCCAGGACTTATTTATGGTCTAACCCAGGGGTCCCCAACCCCGGTACCGGTCCACAGCCTGTTAGGAACCCGGCCGCACAGCAGGAGGTGAGTGGCGGGCGAGCGAGGGAAGCTTCATCAGCCGCTCCCCATCACTCCCCATTGCTCACATTACCACCTGAACCATCCTCCTCATTGTTTGCCTTGCTGCCTGAACCATTGTTCTCATTACTGCCTGAACCATCCCCACACCTCCCCGTGCCCAGGTCTGTGGAAAAATTGTCTTCCACGAAACCGGTCCCTGGTACCATAAAGGTTGGGGACCGCTGCTCTAACTAGAAGTTTGTATCTTTTGACCCCTCTCACCCATTTCACCCACAGCCCCCACTCCTGCCTCTGGCAGCCACCAATCTGTTCTCCATGAGTTAGGTTTTCTGGATTCCATATAGAAGTGAGGTCATGCAGTATTTGTCTTTCTCGATATGATTTATTTCACTTGGCATGTTGCCCTTGAGATCCATCCATGTTGTCGCAGGTGGCAAGATTTCCTTCTTTTTTATGGCTCAGTAGTATTTCCACTGTGGGTGTGTATTTATGTATGTGTATATGTGCTGCATCTTTATCCATTCATCTGTTGATGGACATTTGGCTTGCTACTGTGTCTTGACCATCGTAGGTGGTGCTGTTGTGAACGTTGGGGTGCATGTATCTTTTCGAATTAGCGTTTTTGTTTTCTTTGGGTAGATGCCCAGGAGTGGAATTGCTGGATCATACAGTGGTTCTAGTTTTGATTTTTTGAGGAACCTCCATGCTGTTTTCCGTGGTGGCTGCACCAGTTTGCTTTCCCACCAGCAGTACAGGGGGTTCCCTTTTCTCCACATCCTCACCAGTATTTGTTGTTTGTTGTCTTTTTGATGGTGGCTATTCTGATGGGTGTGAGGGTTATATCTCATTGTGGTTTTGATTTGCATTTCTCTGATGGTTGGTGATATTGAGCACCTTTTCGTGTGCCTGTTGGCCATCTGTGTGTCTGCTTTGGAGAGGTGTCTGTTCTGGTTCTCTGCCTGTTTTTTGATCTGATTGTTTGTTTTTTTGCTATTGAGGTGTATGAGCATCTCAATAAATCATTGAGAAAGATTGTGTTTCATTACTCTTTAGTTGGGAAATTGATTGTCTTTATGTTATCAAATCTGGATTTCCATCCTTTTTGCAAAAGCTAAAAAAAAAACCAAAAAAACCCCATTAAAAACACCAACAGCTCTGTTTGCTTCAGAGCAAAAGTACTAAAAGATTCCAGGACTTGCTTTATATTTCCTCTTTCCACCCCCAAGTCTTGGCAGCCTGGAAGTCTCCCAATGCCTCTCACATGCTCCACTTAGGAAGGTAACAAACCTGTTACACCCAGGTCCAAAGCTTGCTTTTTTTTAATCTCATTATGCTCAAGGTCTTTTACATTAGGAGGGTCATTTCCAAGGACTTTGTGGAACTTGAGTCAGTGAATCATAAAATATTAAGAGCAGGATTCTCCAACCTGACACTCAATTAATCCTGCTTCTAACAAATGAGATGCAGAGCCCAGACTGGTAAAAGAGAGTGGCATTGTTCTTCTTTTCCAATGGTGACTCTTGGCTGCTTTTACTAAAAACTCATGTTGGGGAATACACGCAGTCTGATGTTTGGAAACCTCTGTGCTGGCCACTGTTCCTCCCTAGAGCAGAATTTAAACCCTCCCACCCAAAAAGAAAACCTCCAAACGTGACTTTCCCCCAGAGGGTAGGGAATGAAATCACATGGCAGATACACCAGAGAGAGGCTGGCCTTCTTTTCCAAATCCTGCCTTAAAAGTACTGGTCAAGAATCCCAAGAGTCTCAACTAAGTGAAGTGTTTACTCATGGATCACTGATTGTGCACAGAGAGGTGTGGTCAAGCAGTACAGACGTGGACACCGAGAGCCCCATCTTGTTTCAGAATGGTTCCAGAAAAGCATGAATCATGACTTTGGCAGCTACTCCAAAGATTATTTACTACATCATATCTATATGTAAATCTATATCCATGTCTACTTAGATATAAGTGTATGAAACCAAATAGGGGCAGGGGGTAGTATGGAAAAAGGTAAGGAAGATGGGGACCCTTATGACTATTAGGATATTTTTGATACATAGCTTTAATAAATTATTTGGTGGTTGACAAAAAGTTAAAGTACGCTTAGATTGTATAGGCTGCATTAATCGACATAGAGTCTTCAGGATAGTGAGAAAAAAATCTATTTTAATCCAGTGAGACCACATTTGAAATATATCACTTTAAGTGGGTATAGTCAAACTCTAGTAGATCTAATGAAGAGTAATTAGCAAGGTGAAGGAAAACTATCATGGGAAAAAGGAGTTCCCTATTAGGGGGAGTCAAAGCAATAGCCAATTATCAAGTTTATTGTAGATGATATTCATGAATCAGAAGGAGGGCTGTTAAATCACTATTTTTAAACTCAGAGCTGAACTGAAAAGTTTCCATGATAGCAGCTATTCGTTTTGTCTGTTTGTTCACGTTTGACATAAGATAGCATTTTATCAAATGTCCTTTAAAAGTTTATGAATTATAACATTAGATGACTCAGTTCTTTTCTGCTCTAGGATTTAGTTCCCCCTGCTTACAGCAATCATGCCTATAACCAATACATCTCAGTGCTAAGTAAAAATGACGAATAATAACTTGTCACTTTCTCATAGTTTTATATCAGTTTGTCTTTAGAGTTGTTATATTTACTCTAACATATGAGACTTTGAAGATATGTTATACAAAGTATATTCATGTGGCATGCACAAAGATTTGATTATGTAATTTACTTCTTTTCATTATAGTGGGCTCTTAAAATTATTAACAAATTATCAATACCTGATAAGTATGACTTTCAACAAATGAAATAGTAAAATGTGAAAAGTGTTGTTTTCATCAGTTTCCATTTAGAAAAAAACATAAAATATAAATAGGAATAAGATACATGCAATATAGCGATTTTTCTAAAGGAAAATGCATCTATAAATGGGAGATTATACAGGCATTCTCAAATTTTGTGGCACTTTATGGTATATTAAACACAAAGTTGAAAGAAAAATTTGCCTACAGCTGAATAGGACATATTATTTTTCTGGGAACTATTTTGTAATTTACTCTGAGATTGTATTGTTTTATTCTGAAGAAAAGTCAGAAAGCAAAATGAGAACTATTTGTTGGAAAAGTTCTCTCTTTTTTCCATTGTGTTATTGGCAAGGTTTAAGGAAGCAATTTGATAGCAGAGAGATAAATAACAATAGAAGACATAACAATTAAAAGTAAGTTATCACTTCCTAGCTTTTATCAGAATTATTTTCTTATTTGCCACTAAATGGAAATGATAGAATAAATTGTATTTTTAAAAATTATCACCCACTTTCAAGATACATTCTTTGTCTTTATTTCAGTAGATGAGTCAAAAGACAATTCAGTGGTCTCCTTTCCTGGAATTTATTTTTACAAATGTTTGCCATTCTGTAATAACCTCCTATTCTCACTCAGCATTACCTTATTAAAAAAAGAAAGAATTTGTTTTTTCATCATGGCTGTATGTGAATTTGCCTAATGTGTTTAACGAGTGTCACATGCCTATAAATGCTATCTGAAATAAAGAATTGACTCTCAATTAAGATAATAACATTATAAAAATAACATTTTTTAGAAGCTTTGAAAATATTGACTTAAACTCTTGACTGAGTAAAGCCATAACAACATAAGCAAAACAATAGAATAGAAAGAAGATAAATCAGACTCAACTAAGTCATAAGATAATTTATAAAATGAATAAAATAAAAATAAACATTTAAAAAACACAAAATATTTTTTTAAATGTATCTTCAAAATTTTTTCTTTTTATCTTTTTGGATAATTCAATGTGAAAAGACAACTCAAAAATCAAAACAAACATAAAATGATCACCATATAGGTTCATTCATCAACAAGTATTTTTAGCATACACTAGTTATTCCTAGGACAAGCGTCCTCGAGTTGGAGGTATTATAGGGTTGCATAAAAGGTAGAGGTAAGAGTGTCATCTAAGAAATGGAGCATGAATGTACAAACAGGAAGAGACTACTTGACATAAGTGAATTTATAATAAGAGACTTAGCATTACTTTGTAGGATTGTCCAGCTATATCTAACTAGTCCAGAAAGAGCAGGTACAAAATAGAAATCTGAATAGAACCAGATTTGCAAGTAACAGGTTCAAGGGAGTTGAAGATGACTGCAGGAAGATTAATAAAATAAATGCCTATGATTTATTCTGGAAAGGAGGGAAATGTTCTGTAAAACTAGTGAAAAGTTGTAGGATTAATGGATTTTAGTTCTTGATGGAGTTGAAAAATTGTTCAAATTTGGGTACTAGAGAGAGTGAGCTGGAAATGTGGAAAGGTGGGTTTGAGATTGTGATGCTTAAACTGGAAAAATAAATGCATCTGCAACCCAGATAAATCCTCTTTATATAATGTGAGTTTTAAAAAGACACTAGTGTAGCTAACAGCACAACTTACCATATTTATAGAAACACATGTCAAGGCATATGTTCTACTCATGAAGGGCCAAGAACATGAAGAACAGCATGCTATGTCATTGCCAAAGGTGCTGAGAAAGCTTTAATTTCTCAGCCAGTAGCATCTTGAGCAGCAGAGATGTTGCTAATAATAACATCTTAAATATACTTTGCTTATTAAGAAACTCTTGGCAGCTACAGTAATGATAATCTCTTGTATATAATGGTATAGAAATTCAGGTCAGAGCTATGTTTTCCATCCAAGAGCCTTTTACTTTTAATAAAGGGTTTGCATTATATAATAAATATATATTCTTGAATTTAAAATTTAGATAGGGTGAATAAAAAAATGGAAGCAACCCTCCCACTCCTGTTATAAATCTTGATATTATCTTCTTAAGAGTATCCTACATATCCTTATGGAAATATTCAGAAAATCATTTAATTTAGCAGAAATTAAATTCCAAAACAAATTCCTAAAACAAAGAAAAATTACAGTTAAAATAATAAGAATGAGCTAGTTTGTTTTAGAAATGTTAGACTCTGACGCTGATTTTTGTGCCAAGTTATAGAGATTAATCTTATTCCATTGTACTGCCATACTGTTCCAGTGCCTGGAGGGGAGGTGGGTTGGGGGCACTTTTGACTCCTAGAGCATTTCCTACATTATTAAATATTTTCATGTACTAATAATCTTATTTTGATAAATTCTATCTGAAGATGATATATTTCTTTTCACGAATGGGAAAAGTTTTATTGAAAGAAAAATGTGAAGTGATTTGTCTATAACAAGATGTTGGCTTAGACATCTTGGATAGAGCATCAAACTTTCACATACACCAAATTTCAACCTGAAAATTATTTGAGGAGCTTTCTAAAATACACACTCTAATCTTAGAAAAATGAAGAGACCATATTCACCAACAAATATATCCTTGTGTTTGATACAAATTACTGATTTTTTCCCTATGCAAACAGCTTTGAACTCCTATTTTCAGCCTGCTTGTTAAGCCAAACTTCAGCCATATGTAAATTTTGAAATATTATTACACTACCTATAGAATGAAATAAGCACATGGGCAGAGACACAAACTATTTTGTTTAAAAAGAACTATTGTTCACCATTAGCTGATTAAAAATAAAAGACCTAAAGAAGTACTCAGAGAAAAAAAGGACCCCTTACTACTTCTACCCCACCACCACTCTGGTTCCATTACTGCTAAAGTAACTTCCACTGCCACTATCACATTAAGGAAGGAAGGTTCAAGACAAAGGCCCTACAACTTTTACCTTTACACTTCTTCTGCTGAAACATATATCACCACATCCACTTCAGCATAATATAATTAGTTGGAAATCTAAATAATTTCTTTCTTTACTTGAGTCTTAGAGGTTCTGGGGTATAAAGATATATGCCCATCTAGATGAGAGGTAATAGTAGTTAAAAACTTGGTGTCAGGCATTATGGCTCAGGAAACTTTCCTCTTCCACATACTAAGTTTCTAACCTTGGGTAACCCCAGTGATTCCATTGGCCTCCTTTTACTAATCTGCAAAATGCATGTATTATTTGCCTATGTCATAGGCTTGTTTTAAGTATTTTTAAAAATAATTCACAGAACTTTGCACAATGTTGCATAATGAGCACTCAACAGATGTCATCTTTTCTTATTATTCAGACTGGTATATTCCTACAGCCACTCTTCACAGGTACTTTTTTCCAACCTTCAGACAAAATCTGTGATTCCCTGTATCACTGGAAGAGCAACAACACCAAAGAACTCCCCAAGTTCTAGGGACACTGTGATGAGAACTTGCCTCAGAGTGATCCATAAAAGGTGTTATGTTGTAAAAATTGTTTATTTCCCTCCCATAGTATTTCTTTTGCCCTCCTCCCCATTATACACCACTTATTCTTTAATCTTCTTATTTATACTTCTCTGTTCTAATGCACTAATTAAATTTATTTTTTTCTGCTTATTGATTACCACTTCTTAAACCGACTTGAATAGGAATTCCATGAGGTCAGGAATCTGCCCTCTTGGTTCATTTGTTCACTGATTTTCCTCTTTCATTCACTGGTGAATCTCAAAAGACGCTCAATAAATGTTTTTGAAATAACTAATAAGTCCAAGGGAGGTTCTGTCTCAAGCCCAAGATAGAATAGGGGTACAATTCAAAAATTAAAATTGCTGGATTTTCCACTTAACTATTTCAGTCTAAATCTTCCTCTGAGTATAGTTTATACGTAATTTTAAATTTAAGTTTGTCTTTATTTTCTCCATGTATGGTTTATTCTATTCCTCAAATAAGTTATTTTATAAAATTGAATAAAATACAGAAATAAATAAATAATAGATAAAATCAAGACAGGACCTCCTCCTGGTGCTGCACAGAGAATGTCATACACAATCTGGTCAGCCACATGATATGGCAGTGGAAGGTAACTACAAGTTAGAATTGAAAGTCAGTGGAGGGGAGATTAAAATTCAGTGACTTAGAAATTCACCCCTATAATCTGTGAAATTCTTTGTATCTGCCAGTCTTCACAATCAGACTATACACTTCTGATGGTAAGAAGTATACAGTACACATTTTAGTTTTATAGTGACTTTTTGATAGTCAAGGAATTAATATAGCATGTTATGAAGAAATACTTTTTACTATTTGTAAGAAGTGCTAGCTAGCTCTGTCAGTTACTTACTGTGTGACTTCTTTCAAATTAGGTTGACAATAATGCTAAACTTTCCTTTAGTGAGATTCAGGAGAGAATTACAGTAGTTAAGAACCAGAACTCTGAAATCAAACAGTACTGAAACTACATCTTGGTTGTGGAATTTACAGGAGTCAGACAGTTTATTCATCAACTGATAGGCTTAGTTTCCTCCAAAATAGTTGATGATAGTACCAACCTTGTGGGATTACTGCAAGGATTAAATGAAATATTGGACATAAAGCATTTGGCACAGTGTCAAGATCTTAATACACACACACTCTTATTAGGAATTTTTAAGTTACAAACTCAGAGGGTTGTAGATATTAAGTAAGATAACGTGTCAGTCACCAACGTAGAGAAAGTGTTCAGCAAATGGCAATACAAGATTCATGTGAAATATTCTACATTAAATAATACATGCTACTATAAATAAAGAGGAGATGGGGAGAGAGAGAAGGGGAAAGATTAGAGGAGAGGAAAGGAAGCGATAGAGGGAGGGAGTAAAAGGAGAGGAGACAGAGGAAAGGGGTTTATCATTACATTTCAAGGATGGGAAAAATGTGATTTTAACACTGAAACTTTGTTTTACTCTCATTTTGCTAACTTTTAATTTTTTCCCCTGTATCATCTTTTGTAATTTGCTGGCCAATGACTTCAAGTAATAGTATTCCTTTGTCGTTGTGACCCTTAAAGATCCTAGAATTTAATAAATTTCAAAGCAGAATAAGAAATAGAAAAATCAAAATCAAAGGCAGAATTAAAACTTAGAATTATATTTTGATAAACCCATCATCAAAACAGGACTAGATACTCTTGGGTCATGTACCTACAGTTATGATATTTCAATATGCAAAGTCAACTACTGAAGCAGTGGTGGCACAATATTGGCCTAAAAGTTAGATGACTTATTTTTTCAACATGGCTTTTTCTTTATATATAAAGAAACATTATTTTATTCCAGCTTTATTGAGGTATAATTGACATACAGCACTATACAAGTTTAAGGTGTACATCATAATGTCAAACAACTTACATACATCGTGAAATGATTACCACAATAAGTTTAGTAAACATCTATCCTCTCATATAGATATAGCATTAAAGAAAAGAAAAAATAATTTTTGCTTGTGATGAGAATTAATGATTTACTCTCTTTTAATAACTTTCAGATATACCATAGAGCAGTGTTAGTTATATTTATCGTGTTGTACATTGTCTTTTTGATGCCATTCTGACGGGTGTGAGATGATATCTCATTGTGGTTTTGACTTGTATTTCCCTGATGATTAGTGATTTTGAGCAACTTTGCATGTGAATGTTGCCCATGTGTGTGTCTTCTTTGGAAAAATGTCTATTTGGACCTTCTGCCTACTTTTTAATTAGGTTGTTTGTTTATTTTGATGTTGAGTTGTATGTACTCTTTCTGTATTTTGAATATTAATCCCTTATTGGTGATATCATTTGCAAATAATTTCTGCCATTCAGTGGGTTGTCTTTTCGTTTTGTCGATGGTTTTCTTTGCTGTGCAAAAGCTTTTAAATTTAATTAGGTCCCATTTGCTTATTTATGCTTTTATTTCCTTAGCCTTAGAAGACATATCCAAAAATATATTGCTACAATCGACATCAAAGAGTGTTCTGCCTGTTTTCCTCCAGGAGCTTTATGGTTTCCAGTCTATATGTAGGTCTTTAATCCGTTTTGAGTTTATTTTTTTATATGGGGTGAGAAAATGTTCTCAATACATTGTTTTACATGAAGCTGTCTAGTTTTCCCAGCACTACTTATTGAAGAGATTGTCATTTTCCCATTATATTCTTGCCTCCTTTGTTGTAGATTAATTGGCTATAAGTGTGTGGTTTTATTTCTGGGCTCTCTATTCCATTCCGTTGATCTATGTGTCTGCTTTTGTGCCAGTAACATACTGTTTTGACTAATGTACCTTTGTTTTATAGTCTGAAGTCAGGAAGCATGATACCTCCAGCTCCATTCTTCTCTCTCAAGATGACTTTGGCTATTCGGGGTTATTGTGTTTCCATATATATTTTAGAATTATTTGTTCTAGCTTTGTGAAAAATACCATTGGTATTTTGATAGGAATTGCATTGAATCTGTAGAGTGCCTTGGGTAGTATGGTCATTTTAACAATATTAATTTTTCCAAACCATGAATGCTGTATATATTTCCATCTGTTTGTGTCATCTTCAGTTCTTTCATCAGTGTCTTATATTTTTTGGAGTACCAGTCTTTTGCCTCCTTAGGTAGATTTATTCCTAGATATTTTATTCTTTTTGATGTGGTAGTAAATGGGATTGTTTCCTTAATTTTTCTTTCTGATACTTCATTGGTAGTGTATAGAAATGCAGCAGATTTCTGTATATAGTTTTGTATCCTGCAACTTTACCGAATTGATTAATGAGCTCTAGTAGTTTTTTGGTGGCAACTTTAGGATCTTCTATGTATAGTATCATGTCATCTGTAAATGGTGATAGTTTTACTTCTTACTTTCCAATTTATATTCCTTTTATTTATTTTTCTTTTCTGATTGCTGTGGCTAACACTTCCAATACAGTGTTGCATAAAACTGCTGTGAGTAGGCATCCTTGTCTTGGCCCTGATCTTAGAGAAAATGCTTTCAGCTTTTCAGTCTTGAGTATATTTTAGCTGTAGGCTTCTCATATATAGCTTTTATTATGTTGAGATATGTTCCCCCTATACATACTTTGTTGAGAGTTCTTATCATAGATTAATGTTGAATTTTGTCAAAAGTTTTTTCTGCATCTATTGAGATGATCATATTTTTATTCTTCAATTTATTTATTTATTTATTTATTTATTTATTTATTTATTTTTTATTCTTCAATTTATTAATGTGTTGTTACATATTGATTGATTTATGAATATTGTACCATCCTTGCATCCCTGGGCTAAATCCCACTTGATCATGGTGTTTGATCCTATTAATGTATTGTTGAATTCAGTTTACTAATATTCTGTTGAGGATTTTGGCATCTATGTTCATCAGTGGTATTGGTCTATAACTTTCTTTTTTGTGATATATTTGTTTTTGGTATCAAGGTGATTACTGGCCTTGTAGAAGGAATTCAGAAGCATTCCCTCCTCTGCAATATTTTGGAATAGTTTGAAAAGGATAGATATTAACTCTTCTCTAAATGTTTGGTGGGAGTCACCTGTGAAACCATCTGGTCCTGGAGTTTTGTTTGTTGAGAATTTTTCTTTTTTTAAAATTACTACTTCTATTTCATTATTGGTAATTGGTCTGTTCACATTTTCTATTTCTGCCTGATTCAGTCTTGGGAGATTGTACATTTCTAAGAATTTGTACATTTTTTCTATGTTATCCATTTTATTGGTATAAAATTGTTTGTAGTAATATCTTATGATCCTTTGTATTTCTGTGGTGTTAGTTGTAACTTCTTTTTCACTTCTGATTTTATTGATTTGGGCCCTCTTTTTTTCTTGATGAGTCTGGCTAAAGATTTATCAATTTTATTTATCTTTTCAAAGAACCAACTCTTAGTTTCATTGATCTTTTCTATTTGTTTTGTCTCTATCTTATTTATTTCTGCTCTGATCTTTATGATTTCTTTCCTTCTCTAAAATTGGGTTTTGCTTGTTCTTTTTTTAGTTCCTTTAAGTTAAAGGTTAGGTTGTTTAATTGATATTTTTCTTCTTTCTTGAGTTAGGCTTGTATCCCTATAAACTTCCCTCCTAGAGCTGCTTTTGCTGCACCCGATAGATTTTGGATTGTTGTTTTTGTTTGCATTGCTCCCCAAGTATTTTTTTTATCTCTATTTTGATTTCTTCAGTGATCCATTGGTTGTTTAGTAGCATATTGTTAAGCCTCCACGTGTTTGTGCTTTTGCAATTTTTTTTCTTATAGTTGATTTCTAGTCTTATAGGGTTGTAGTCAGAAAAGATGCTTGATATGTTTCAATTTCTTAAATTTACAGAGACTTGTTTTGTGGCCTAGCATGTGATCTATCCTGGAGAATATTTCATGTGCACTTGAAAAGAATGTATATTCTGCTGCTTTGGGGTGGAATGTGCCATATATATATATATGGAACATTTGATCTAATGTGTCATTCAAGGCCAGTGTTTCCTTCCTGATTTTCTATCTGGATAATCTGTCCATTGTTGTAAGTGAGATGTTAAAGTCCCTATATGGCTGGTGTTACTGTCAGTTTCTACCTTTAAGTCTATTAATGTTTGCATCATGTATTTAGGTGCTCCTATGTTGGGTTCATATATATTTACAATTGCTATATCTTAGGTTGGTCCTTGATCATTATGTAATATCTTTGTCTTTTGTTACAGTCTTTGTTTTAACATCTATTTTGTGTGAAATAAGTATTGCTATCCTGGCTTTCTTCTGATTTTTATTTGCATGGAATACCTTTTTCCATCTCTTCTCTTTCAGTCTGTGTGTGTCTTAGATATAAAATGAGTCTTGTAGGCAGGATATATATGGAACTTGCTTTTGTATCCTTTCAGCCCACTCTATGTCTTTTGATTGGAGCATTTAGTACATTTAGATTTAAAGTAATTATTGACAGGTATGTACTTATTGCCAGTTTTTAAATTGTTTTGGGGTTGTTTGTGTAGTTCTTTTTTGTTCCTTTCTTCTTCTTTTGTCCTCTTCCCTTGTGATTTGATGACTATCTTTAGTTTATGTTTGGATTACTTTCTCTTTTGTATTTGTGTATCTATAATAGATTTTTGGTTTGTGATTACCATGAGGTTTATATACAAATATATATATGTGTGTGTGTGTGTGTGTGTGTGTGTGTGATTATTTTAGTTGATGATCTCTTAATTTCAAATGCATTTTAACAGCCCTACATTTTTTACTCCTCTCCCCTCATAATTACTGTTTTTAACATCATATTTTACATCTTTTTGTTTTGAGTATCTTTTAACAATTTATTGTGGAAATAGATCATTTTACTATTTTTGTCTCTTAACCTTCCTACTAGCTTTGTACGTGGTTGATTTCTTCCTTTACTGTATACTTGCCTTTACCAATGAGATTTTTCCTTTTGTAATTTTTATATTTCTAGTTGTGGCCTTTTCTTTTCCACTTAGAAAAGTCTCTTTAAAATTTCTTGTAAAGCTGATTTTTATGGTGCTGACCGTTTTTAGCTTTTGCCTCTCTGTAAAACTTTTGATCTCTCCATCAAATCTGAATGAAAGCCTTTCTGAGTAGAGCATTCTTGGCTGTAGGTTTTTCCCTTTCTTCACTTTAAATATATAGTGCCACTCCCTTCTGGCCTGCAGAGTATCTGCTGAATAGTCGGCCGATAGCCTTATATGAGTTCCCTTGTATGTAACTTGTTGCTTTTCCCTTGCTGCTTTTAATATTCTCTCTTTATCTTTAATTTATGCCATTTTAATTACAATGTGTCTTAGTGTGGTCTTCTTTGGGTTGATCCTGATTGGGACTTTCTGTGTTCCCTGGACCTGGAGGAAAGGTTTCAGCTATTATTATCTTCAAATATGATCTCTGCCCTATTCTTTTTCTCTTCATTTTCTGGGACTCCTATAATGCAAGTGTTAGTACAACTGATGTTGTCACAGAGGTCTTTTAAATTTCCTCACTTTTTAAATTTATTTTTTCTTTTTCTCTGTTCATCTTGAGTGATTTCCTCTATTCAGTCTCAGTTTGCTTCACAGTTCCTCTGTATCACCTTATCTACTGTTGACTCCTTCTAGTGTAGTTTTTATTTCAGTTATTATATTCTTCAGCTCTGTTTGGTTCTTCTTTATATTTTCTAATTCCCTGTTAAATTTCTCACTGTGTTCATCCATTCTTCTCCTGAGTTCTTTGAGCATCTTTATGATCATTACCTTGAACTCTTTATGGGATAGCTTGCTTATCTCCACTTCCCTTAGTTCTTCTTTTGGGGTTTTATCTTGTTCCTTTGTTTGAACACGTTTTGCCTAATTTGTTGTTTTTATTTCTACGTATTTGGTAGGGTGTTTATGTTTCCTGATCTTGGAGAAGTTTCCTTTTTTAGGAGACATCCTATGGGGCCCAGCAGCACACTGCCCTCTGGTTACCAGAGCTACATGCTCTAGGCATGCCCTCTATGTGGGCTACATGTGTCCTTCTGTTGTGTGGGCTCACTACAGTGGGCATGCTGTTAGGTATGGCTGGCTCCCGGTCCTGTTGGTTGCCAGGCCCTGCCTACTGGTGGGCAGAGCCAGGTCATGAGGCAACTGGCTGTGGAGCCCCTGAATTTCCTGGGAATAGTTCTGGCCCACTGGTAGGTGGAACCAGATCCTGGGTGATGGGCTTCAGGTCCAGGTGTCCTGGAGCTAGTTCCAGCTTACTGGTGTGTCTTGCCTGGTCTTGACATGGATTACTGTGTGGCTGAGATGGTTTTGGAGCTACTGTTGGCCCATTGGTAGGCGGAGCCAGTGCCCAGGGGGTCCCCAGGGCTGGTGCCTGCCCACTAATGTGTGAGGCTGGGTCCCTGGACTAGTGCTGACCTGCTGGTAGGCAGGTCCATGTCCTGGATCTGCTTGTGCCTAGGAGGTCCGACAGCAGCTGGCTTGCTGTGGGTGAGGCTGTTTCCTGCCTAGCTAACAACTTGGCCTGGGGTGACCCAGGACTGGTGCTGCCTGGCTGGTGGGCGTGTCTGCGTCCCATCACTAATAAGGTAGAGGGAGGATTTCCAAAATGCACTTGCCAGCAGCAGTGTCCCCATAGTGGGCTGAGCTCCCCAAAATGGCTGCTGCCAGTGTCTATGTCCCTGGAATGAGTCCCTACTGCCTCCTGCCTCTCCAGGAGGTTCTCTAAGATCACAGGTGGGTCTGAGCCAGGCACCTTTGAAATTATTGTTTCTGCCCTGGGTCCTGGAGCATTTGCAATATTGCATGTGCCCTTTAAGAGTGGTGTGTCTATTTACTATAGCCATCTGGGCCTCTGAAAAGTAAGCTCCACTGTCCTGGAAAGCCAAACATTCTGGGGCTCATCTTCCTGGTGCAGGATCCTGGGGCTGGGGAGCCTGAGGTGGCCTTGGAGCCCTTGATTCTTTAAAAGAAACTCTTTAATAGCTACTCCGTAAATACTTGTAATTTTGGTGTGCCCATGGGAGAAGGTGAGCTCAAGGTCTTCCTCATCTGCCATTGCAGCCAATGATCTAGAGTGATCTAAGTTAAAAAATAAAATGAAACTGTATTTAAAGCATTCTAGTTAACAATCCAAATTTGTGTGTAAACCATTCCAAAATTTTGTCACATAAAATGACAACTATTTTACTCTCATTATGGATTCTCTGCATCAGGATTTAGACAAAATACAGAAGAGATGGTTTATCTCTGATTCACGATGTCTAGGGCATCAGCTGCCATTTCTCAGATAGCTAGAGGAGACTCTCACAGCTGGAGAATCATCTGTAGGTTTCTTCATTCACATGTCTGGTGCCTCGGCTGGGAATACTTGAAGGCTAGGCTTAGCTGGAACTATTAACTGAAATGCCTACATGTGGTTTCTTCTTATGGCTTAGGCTTCCTCACAGCCTCAGAATAGTTGTATTGTACGTTGATTTTTACTTAGATATAATAGATATAACATTCTAGTAGTTTAGGTGTCCAATATAATGACTCCATATATGTATATATTGCAAAATGATTGCCACAATAAAGTTAATTAACATCCATCATCACATATAGTCATACATTTTTTTCTTGTGATGAGAACTTTTAAGATCTACTCTGTTAGCAACTTTCAAATATATAATATAGCATTGTTAAGTACAGTCACCATGCTGTACCTTACATCCCAGGACTTACTAGTTATATAACTGAAGTTTAAGGAGGTCATTAAGATTAAATGAAGTCGTAAGAGCGGGACTGTAATCTGATAGGATTGGTCTCCTTTTAAGAAGAGGAAAGGACACCAAAGATCTCTCATGCACACACAGAGGGAAGTCCATATGAGGACAAGATGAGAAGGTGACCTTCAGCAAGCCAAGAAGAAAGGTTTCACCAGAAACCAGTGCTGCCAGAATTCTTCTTGGACATTCAGCCGCCAGAACTATGAGAAAATAAATTTCTGTTGTCTAAGCCACCCAGTCTGTAATATTCTGTTGGCAGCCCCACAAACTAATACAGTGGGGAAATATTGGAAGATTTTAAGTAGGGAATTGACAGATTTACATTTTAAAGTGGTCACTGTGTCATATGAAAATTGGAGAGTGAAAGCAGAGAAAATTTTAAGGGTTTGGAAAAATGATAAGAATAAAAATTGGTACAATCATTTTGGAAGGCAGTTTGGCAGTGCATATAAAATGTTTATAAATGCATAAAAATTGTTGAAGAAATTCCATTTTAACTTCTTTACAGATGAAGTCGCACAATTATCCAAAGAAATTTATAGCAAGATGTTCATTGAAGCATTATTTATAATGCAAAACTGGGTTTATCTAAAACTCTAAGAAAGCAGTTAAACCAATTATTGTATAACCATAGGGTACAATAAAATACAGTAAAGGAAAATGATTATATGATTTTTATTCCTCTAAATATACATATATACATATATAAGTCAAAGTCTAGATAAGATATTGTTAGCAGTTGTTACCTATGGGAGATGGAAATGGTTAGGTGTGTGAGTATAGTGAATCAAGAAATTGACTATTGCTTTTCCTTTAATGCACATCCACACTCTCTTAATTTCTTATGAATATGTATTTCCATTAAATAAATTGATCTACTTTAAACAATGAAATATTAAAATTATATATCAACCTTTTCTGTGTAGTTAGGGTCCTTAAATATCTGGGTTTGTATGCATTAACTACATAATGATTTGGTTTCAATTTTGCTGTGTACAATACAACAACAAAAAAAACCCATATTTATGGAGAAATTTGTTAGCCAGACAGCTGGTAAATAGGAATGCTTGAATACATAATGAATATGATTTTAAATTGACAATGCAAACAATGAAGCAGGTGGAAAACACCATATCATTTTCATAAATTTTTAAAAGACTATATAGTTACTTTTTATCAGAGGACCTTAAATAGGATGGCTGTGTGACTAATTGCCTCGTTAATCACTAGGATATTACCTGTGATCTTTATTAGGGACTTTTTGTACTGCTTTATCATCTTAAATGGAACATGTTTCTTAATTTCTCAAGACAATTACTTAATTTTAAAAAGACAACTGTGTTTAAGACAGTAAACTTCTACCACATATTTGAAGCACTATATCCAATGTGGTTAAATACATCTGTATCATTAAATCATTCTTAGTGATCATACCATGATGTAGCAATTTATTAATTTAATAAGCTGAATGATTACTTACTCATTAATCTTCATTTGCTGTTATCTATTAATATAGCTTCAATATTGTCAACCTAAGTCGTAGTGATATGGGTCATCACTATTTTAGAATAAGATGATGCTTCAAATTATATTGTTCTCCTGTTTCATGTCTACTCTCATTTTCTTTGTGATAGCACGTTTTTCTATACTTACGTTGTTCATTTTATTGTTCAATTTCTTCTCTTGCATTGCCTCATTTTAAAGACCCTAACTTACATGTGTTTAGTAAATCTCCAAACCATCTTCAGTAATCTTCTATGAGCCATCTGTGCAGTAAAATACATTTGCCATACGATATTATATTGTGCTCATATTTTATCTGAAAAATTTTTCTGGCTATTGAACATTTGTTAACATTTGATGGTAAATAGACCAGACATTGTTTCTTTCTTTTCTATCTTTATCATTCTAGTAGAAGACAGTATAATTGGATATTTGAGAGTTCCTTAGGGATGGAAACACATGCCCCCTTATTCTGCCTTTCTTCCTGAGAGATTGTATTATTTCAAAATCATAGTATTTTTAGTAATTTTGATGTAGATTGGGAAGTCATTAAACTGTCTACTTGTCTTGGTACTCATGCTTTAAAGTGTAATAAAAATTGTAATTTTGCCTATGTCTATAAAAACTCCACCTATGTACACATTGACAGGAGGCTTTAATATACAGTAAAAATGCACCCAACCAATTTGTCCATTTGTCCACTCTTTGCCCATGTGGCTAGCCATTTAATTTAGGGATTAGTAAATTATGCTTTCTAAAATTATGACTAAAAGGAGACCTCTGTTGTTTATTATACTATTCCAAGGATCCTTGGGGGAATCCCTTAAGGAAATTTAAAACTATAATCTATGTTGTACCTGCTTAATTAAAATGATCATTATAGGTTTTATCTATGCCAAATGCATGCTAATTTATGGTCATTATCATTTTCTATTACTAAGTGTTATTCTAAACATATTATGCTCCCATTCACTATAATGATTTCTCAGGTGTTATAATCATGATCTTTGCTTAACAAGTCTGTATTAAGTGGGATATATTAGGGTGAAACTAAAGTAGATGAGGTCTGTCTTGGGCACTTATACATCTCTCTTTGATAAACCGTTTGATCTTGATGGTGCCTATATTCTCTGGTATAAGGTATCTTCTTCAATTTCTTTGCTATTTCTGTCTTTTACACCTCTATCTATAACCTTTCCCCTGTGATTTTACTACTCATAGGTCATAGAACTCTTTCTATGGCAAATAATTAGATACAGTCATTCACATCTTAGACATTTAGGCAATATAAACCTCCGAAGAGAGGTCTTTCTTGACAAATATGGAAAATATAGAGAAAAAAATGAATCATTCATCCATTTTTGTTTTCCTTCCTACCATGGGCTAAGCACATATTTTAATTTTTCTAAATAAAATTTACATCTTAAGGTAAAATATGAAAATTGATATACTTAATTTAAAACTTTTAGAAAATTAGATAAAATTGAAAAAAGATTGTAGAAAAATTCTTAAACCTGTAGAAGATACCCCTGATCATCATCCTCTTTTTCATCTTTTCTTGTATATTGCTGCCTAAATGAATTTTTTGTAATCAAAATTACATTAGAATCTTATATGCTTACCATGTACTGGCATGATTCTAGTTAAAACAATTCTAAAAATTATAAATGTTGTTTTAATTATTTATTTATTTCATTGTTTATTGTAAAAACTTAGAAACGATAGAAAAATAGAATAAAGTAGGGAAAAATTTTTAGCTAAATCCTATTAATCAAAGTCAACCACTGTTTTCACTGTTATAATTTTCTCATTTTCTATCTTTGCAAAATAAATAGTTTATATACAATTGTGTATTTTTCCACTTATCATTAAAATGTCAGTTTTACCCCATGTCCTTAAAACTTAAGTATGACTTCTAGTAGCTACTTAGTAATCTATTAAATAATAGTAATCTATTAACTAAGTAAATATGAGATAATTTACTTAAATAACTCACGGGTAAGTTTATTTTTTTTTTTTTTTCTATTTTACCATTACAAATAATTACATAATGGAAGTGAGCTTGCATATATTTTTGCTTATGAGTTATATTCTTTTATTAGAATTTACAACTAGAAGTAGAACTACTGGGATAATATGATATGAATGATTATAAGGTTCTTGATATATGTTAACATAATACTTCAAAGAAGACTTTTACAAAGTGCATATGGTCAAATTTATTGATAATTTTCTTTGTGACTTTCTCCAGACATTAATTTAAAAAGTATTTCCCTGTCATATACCCCTTCATCTCAGATTTGGTCTAATACTTCATGGGCATCTATTTGTTTGTGAATGAGAACAATTCAAAATAATGTTTATTTCAAATTTAAAAGATCAATTACCTAGAAATATAAGTTAGTTTTCCCTTTTGATTAGGTATTTCATTTTTCAAATATTAAAGTTATTTTTTGATTAACAGCTTTAAAGAAAGATAATTCACATCCCATACATGAACAATTCAATGGTTTTGAGTATATTCACAATGTTGTGCGACCAACACCACAATCAATAAAACATTTTCACTACCCCAACAAGAAACCCCATACCCTTCAACAGTCACTCATCATTTCCCCCAAACCTCAACTAGCCCTTAGCAACCACTAATCCATTTTCTGTCTCTAGAGATTGGCTTATTCTTTATATTTCATATGAATGGAATCATACATTATGTTGTGACTGGCTTCTTAGAATGTTTTGAAGGTACATCCATGTTGTAGCATGTATCAGTACTTCATTACTTTTTATTACCAAATAATCTTCCTTTATAGAAGTATAACACATTTATTTATCTACTCATCAGTTGATGAACATTTGGAGGTTTTCTACTTTTTGACTACTAGTATAATGCTTCTTATAGATATTCCTGTACAATTTTTGGGGTGAAAATATGTTTTTGTTTTACTTGGGATATACCTAAGTGTGAAATTGCAGGCTCATGTGGTTACTCTATGTGTGACCTTTTAAGGAGGTGTTAGTTTTTCAAAGTGACTGCACCATTTTATGTTCCCACCAGCAGGGTATCAGGGTTCCTATTTCTTTACATCCTTGCAAATACTTGTTATTATATGTGTTTTTTGTTATAGCCATCATTGCAGATGTCAAGTTGTATCTCATCGTGGTTTGATTTGCATTTCCCTGATGGCTAAAAAGTTTATATTCTATTTCTATTATTCTGCCACATTTATATATCTTTCCTTGCCCCGATATATATTTTGATTAATTACTATAGTTCTATAATATGCTTTAACGTTTATTTCCAGTTTCCAGTATAACCCTTTTTATACACATTTCTTGTGTATACATCCTTGTTTCTTAATTGTTTTAGATTAACATTAGAACTATTTCTTATGGTTTGAAAAACACAATTGCCAATTCTACTTCCAAGTATTTATCCAAAAGAAACAAAAGCAGGAACTCGGGTATTTGTACACCCATGTTAGTAGAAGCACTCTTCACAATAGCCAAAATGTGGAAGCAACCCAAATGTCTATCAGTTGATGAATGGATAAAGAAAATGAGGTATACACATAAAATGGAATATTATTCAGCTGTTAAAAAGAAGGAAATATGGCACATGCTACAACATGGATGAGTCTTGAAGGCATGATGGTAAGTGAAATAAACCAATCACAAAAGGATTGTATGATTCCAATTACATGAGGTACCTAGAGTAGTCAAATTCATAGAGACAGAAAGAGAATGATGGTTTCCAGGGACTTCAGGACAGAGTTTCAGTTGAGGAATATGTAAAAGTTCTGGGGATGAATTATGGTGATGGTTGCACAACAATGGAATGAACTTAATGCCACAGAACTGTACACATAAAAATGATTAAAGTGGTAAAATTTCTGTTATGTATATCTTACCACAATAAAAAAAAACTAGTAAAAAACACAATTGGAAACTCCAATAGAATTTCATGAAAGCAATTAACCTAAGAAAAAGAGTTGACATGTTGTAAAATTAGTTTTCACTCTAAGGAAAATTCTGTCTCATTTGACATTGAATTTTTTTTTTTTTTTTAAATTATTTATTTATTTATTTATTTTATTTTATGGCTGTGTTGGGTCTTTGTTTCTGTGCGAGGGCTTTCTCTAGTTGTGGCAAGCGGGGACCACTCTTCATCGCGGTGCGCGGGCCTCTCACTATCGCGGCCTCTCTTGTTGCGGAGCACAGGCTCCAGACGCGCAGGCTCAGTAATTGTGGCTCACGGGCCCAGTTGCTCCGCGGCATGTGGGATCTTCCCAGACCAGGGCTCGAACCCGTGTCCCCTGCATTGGCAGGCAGATTCTCAACCACTGCGCCACCAGGGAAGCCCTTGAATTTAGTTTTGTTATTGAAGTTTTGTAGTAGTTTTTCCAATATTTCTTTTATTATGTCTATTCCAATCTCTTTTACACTTATATTACTATTATAAATAATATTTTAAAATACAGCTTCTAGTAGTCTATTGGTAGTATAAATAAAAGATTATTCTTGTCTGACTACTCATTAAGTTTTATATTTTAAACTTATATATCTTGAATTTTCCTGAAGCTTGTTTACTCAAGAAAATTCTCAATGTTATATGGTCATCAATTGAAAACTTTAATTAAAACAAGAGATCTTAAAAATAATGCACCTATATTTAAACATTTTAATGAAAACATACACATGGGCATTTACTCACCACTCCATTTAGGTAAGGCAAAGGCCGTATTTCTTAGTGTGGATCTGCCTCTTTTAGTTTTGTATAGTCTTTCTTACCTAAATTATAATCCATCACATATTTTTTTTGAGTGTGGTTGTTGAAAATCATCTGGCCATGATGACAAGAATCATTCTAAATTCAGGTTCATTAAGCTCAAGTCAGTCTTTTGTGCTGCCCAAGAGTCCTATAACATTGCCTGGTCCAGGCACTTTGCCACACTCTCAAAAAACTTCTCTCCCTTCCAGCGTCCAGTATTGCCTTCTCATCCATGCTTCCAAGTGATGACTAAGCTTTGTCTTTCATTGAAAAATAAAGAAGAGAAATGATTTGCGTTTCCACTGCCACACCAACCAATTTCTTTCCATAGAACTCTCTTCTTAGTGTGAAAACTAAATTTTATAAGATGTCAACTCTTTTTCTCAAATTAATTGTTTTCATGAAATTCTATTGACATTTCCAATTGTGTTTTTTATTCTGGTAAAATAGACATAGAAATTTACCTTCATCTTTTTCTCTGTACCTATGGAATGGATGATCTCTCCATTCTGCTAATACCAAACTTTTCACATGTGCACCAGATCTCTCTTCCTTATTCAAGAGCATCCCTTCAGCAACTTTTCCTACTCTAACCTAAATCATCCACTTTTCCTTCCCATTGATTGGATCATCCCTATGAGCATATGAACCATTTGTTATTTCTTTCATCCTACAACAACCATCTTTTAGGCTCACATTCTTCTGCAACTACCAGCGTCTTTAGTTTTTTTGGTTTCTGTTTAGAGAAAATAGACAAAGCAAAATAAAACTTGAATGAGTTGCATAAGCCAGTTTCTAATCCAGGGCCACCTGTCGTTTCTGATTTTTATGTCTGATAAATCCCTTTAAATTAACATTAAGCTTTTTTAAATGTAAATGACTTGAAGAGACAAGGCTAGTTTTTCTGCAAAAATATATATCTTTTTACATTTCTAAAATTTAGTCATGGAAAGATGTGAGCATGCAACTAAGTGACTCCTATGAACAAACCTTTTTCATTATTTTGTCCCTAAAAAACACATTCTACTTGAAATTTAAAAATTCTTTTGGTAAATGTGGGTCTTTTATGTTCTTATAGTTGGTGGGCAACGTCCATGGGCAGGTGAGAATAATGATAAAATAAAACATTGAAAACTTTTCTAGGCATACGTCAACAGATCAACAAAAATCTCTGTTTAGCCGTCTGGATATTTACTCTTTATAAGGTGTATTTTTCAATTTGTGTGAAATATAAAGAGCTCTTTTTATTTTCTCCACAGCATGATAGTCAGGGACAATTCTCTTGCTAATTCTGTGGTTTTGACCTCTTAACCTAGTTAGTATACAGGGAATAAGGAATAACAACATGCAGACCTTTGAGAACTGAAGCCCAAAAGACACATCTGGTCATCAGAAGGGAATATAGTATGCCAATAGCAAATAGTCACACTTACATGATGCCATCTGCTTTAGCAGAACTAATGGAGGAATGAAAAGAGATAATTTGAAGTAAATGACATATAAGTGGATTGCTGATCCAAATAGAAGGGGGTGAGGGATGCCACTTTCCCATATTTGGTTCAGTTTAATATGTGGGCAGTGACTTTGATAACCTGAGTGGTGTGCACTCTTCAAGTTCAAGAGGATTTCAAGTGATAAACATCTCAGGAGAAATCAAACCTTTGGAAGAAGCAACTATGTCTCTTAGCATGAGCCAAGAAACTTGGGATTTTAGAACAACAAACTTATTTAGATTTTGAATAAGTCAATCATCTAGTCAAGTAATGCTTAGAAAATAATAATTTTTCCAAGATGATGATGTTCATCACCATCAAAAATACTATCCTTTTTCTCTGGAAATGTGAAAAGTTGGCAGAATATTTCTGACATATACAAAATTTTTGGCAGCAGGGAATTTTTTTTTTTCTGAAAATAGAGTGTTGACCCAGCCCCATTTTCACTCAGTTTAGCTGTTTCAACTTCTTTAAAAGTGAGATAAAATATGTGAAAGTTGAGGTAGGTTAACAGAAACTCCTATGTGACTTAAAAGAGAAACAGATCATTGAGTACCTTGGACGGAAAATAAAGTTTGAAGCATTGCCTTCTTGAACATTCTATTGACGATTTCTCCAGTGAACAATTTTATTTGGAGTTTAAGAAATGAAAGGTCAGCTAAAACTAGCTGGTTCTGCAACAGTAATATTTAGTCCTCAATATTCTTAGAGCTGTAAGAGTCAATGAAAGTGTCAAAGGATTGCACAGATTTTTGAGTCCAGCCAAAGAAGTTTCAAGAGACCCTCTGGCATTGTAACGGTGGTGTTTGACATTGATTTAGCATTCGCTGCAGCTTCTTACATGTATATAATCATATATGTTAACAACTCACAAAACTTTACTAGAGCCCTAGTATTAGGGCTCTGACAATAAGAAGATTGGAAATAATTATTTTTTCCCTTATAGTAGCAACTAACTATTCATTCTCTGTCTTCTTGCTTTATATCATGAAATTGCTTCTGGATATTATTCCATTAATCAATACTGAAATATGATAATCTTGCAGTTAGAGAGCCATGCTAAGTGCATGTCTTATGCCATGATCCATGCACACTTAGCAAAGAGCAAGCCCCCTAACCATTTAATCCCTAAGACATTTGAGCCTCAACTTATTTTTAGGCAGCATACTGGTACGTAAACAGCATGGACTTTGTCTTAAAGTATAAATAATTTTTTCTTTCTTTTGCATTTCTCTGTAGAACCAAGTGCATTGCCTGGCCCAGGGTTGGCACATTTTGAATATGTGTAGTTTAGCCTTCCTTTATTTTTTATTTAATATAACTTCATTTAAAAGTGTTATTCATTTGACCTTTGTTATGCTAGTGTGTTGGGGATTATTTTCTCAATACCTATTTTAATAGGGCTTATATTATTATTCACAGATGGGGGAATATCATGTCTTTGAAACAATGTATTACTCAATGGATCTAAAATGCTGTAAAGGCAGTTATGTTTCTCTGATATATATAGATTTAAATTTGGTGAACATATGTAAAAGCACATGAAACCACTGTAATAACATACAGGCAGATGCTAGAAAATGCTCCCACTTACATTAGAGGACAAGAAGAATTAATTTGTAACATTTTTGAACTTTTAGAATATTTTTTGGAGATAGGTCCCAATTTTGAACTTGTATATATGTGACTTTCAAGGGCAACTTTTCAAAGTAGTTATTTTGTACCTTTTTTTCTTCTTTTGGTGTGTCTGGCAACAATTTTTCCCTAGTTTTTTACAGTTTCTAAAAATATATCTTGAGATTCTCAAAATACATGAAAGCAAATTCCCAGCTAGTTCCTCACTTGAGTATATTTGCAATGGTGGTATGATTCTAAAAATAATATTTATGTTTAATGTATCCTGCTTTGAGATTTGTATAAGAGGTTTTATAGCTTTGTGAGTTGTTAGCATATATGATTATATAAATTTAAAAGCTGCAGCCAATGCTAAGTAAATGTCAGTGTGGTTGTGAGGGGAAAATGTAATCATTTACATCAGCTACCAAGTCTAAACATTGTATAAATATGGTAAAACCTTTTAAGAACTGCTCCTGATAAAGAGGACAGAATTTTGCAGCTATAGATTCTGCAGAGGATGAAATAAAGGACTAAACTAATTTTCCCTGATTTGGGAAGCTTTGGCAATCTCAAGTTATGAACTTTAAATGTAGAGAAAATTAAACTCAAATGACACTTGAAAAATAAAGCAATAGTTTCATACACTTAGCAAAGAATAAAGTGTGTCACAGATTCTTTTGATGCCACACATTTTCATGTGTAGCACTGTTATGGCCATTTTTCATTCCCTCATTTCTATTCATTACTTTTGATGGTAAGAGTTTCCTCTTCAATCACAAATCTTGATAATAAGGAAGAAGTAGAACTCATTGCCATTCCTAAAAAATAGGGCAACTTAATTATTGTTTAACTTGAAAACTGACCTGTTCATTCTATTCTCCAAGCAAAAAAAAAATAGATTTCTTTTGTTGTTGATGATGATAATTTTTGTTTCATTTTTAACTGTTTACTCTGCAGCACGATTTCTCAAGCATGGGACTATTCATATTTGGAATCAAATAATGATTTATTGTGGCAGGCAGTCTTATGTGTTATAGGATGTTCAACGTCATCCCTGATCTTTACTCAATAGATGCCAGTCCCACAGAGTGTGACAATCAAAAAATGTCTCCAGACATTGCCAAATGTCACCCAATGGGCGTTGAGAACAAATGATCTTCAGGATAGTTTGGGACTTCGGGGGCTTACAGTACTAGACAGAAATATAAAGGGAATATAAACACAGCATTTTATTTTACAATAGAAAACATAACCCTAAAAGTAAGAAAATCAGTGTAGCAGTTGTCATATATATACAATATCCATGTGTTCCAAACATGTAATTGTCACAGATAACTTACTAAGCAGAGAAGTACTTGTCAGGACAATGAGACATTTGAAATCTAGATTCTCCTAGCATGGCAAATATGTTAGGCTTTGCTTCTTTTTACCTCAGGAAAGAGTGAAAGAGTAGTGGGGTAATTTATGATTTTTTGGTCCATTTATGGTTTGCTCTTGCCTCACCATAGCTACTTAATACTCTATTTTCATAATATATGTGCAGTATAGTATGGTATTTTAGAAGTCTATTGATACAGAAACATCAGGAAATGAGCTCACCTTTGCACAAACTCAATTATTAGCTTTGAGGTATTCTATTATGTAAAACAGTTTATACTGTATGCTAATATTGTTAAAAATATTAAACAATGTAAAAAATCTACATTTCTATGTTGACAATTACAGAGCATTAGTTGATTTTATCTGTTGAAAGACATGAATTAATAAAACCATGTTTCCATGACAACAATGAATCTCCTTTGCCCTAATAGCTGCAGTTTTAATTATAGCTTATATTCTCCTAGTGATAACTCTTCACTGTTTCCTCACTACTTTCTGTACTGAATGTTTTCTCTTGGTGCCTTAGCCATTAAAGGTCCAGTTTACCAAGGCTAAATGTCAGCTTAATACACGTTAAAGCTGGATTTATCTCTTGGATACTACACCTTGACAATTAACACTAGAAAGAGTGACATTAAAGCACATGGATAGTTTCTAATGTAGAGTTCTCTATGTGTATAGCATTATTATTGAGATTTCAACATTTATTTGTTGCTTCCACTGAGCAGTAATAAAATAAAAATTAAGTACATTATAATATGTTTTAATAATGTATATTTCAGACTATCAAGAAAATCTTTACAACAATATTTAGAGAAACTTTTAAGTTAAAAAAACTATATTTGGGTAGACTGTGTCTTTTGGATGACCCCTTTGGACAAAGAATGTCACTGCCATATCAGTAAACAAAGGATGTTGCAGCCATCAAGCCATCAGCCACTGCAGCCATTGCTGCCCCTAACCCCCTAACCCATGAGGGGATTCAGGATGGAGAAAGCAGGATAGTGGTCCTAGATAGTTAAGGTATATATCAAAGAAATGATTTCAATGAGTCCAGACTCTTGCATCTTCCCTTACACAGAAAAGTGCTAAATGCATTAACTTGAGATGTCTGGATTTTCTTTAATTAACAATAATCTTTTGATGTTCTGACTAACTGGTTTTTTTGTTTGTTTGTTTGTTTTCAAAAACTCTATATATCCTGACTCCTCCCTTACCTCTTTGGAACAGTCCCTCAGAGCTATCTGATTGGCTGTCTCCTGGGCTTAAGTCCTCAGTATGTCTGCTGAGTAAAATAAAACTCTCCACTTTTAGGTTGTGCATTATTTTTCAGTTGACACGCCCTAGTCTGTGTCTTTATTATTTTGTTATTAGGCCTCCTCTGCCTTCTCACGTGTCACCCTGTCATCCAGGATTTCTCTGCTTTGTTCCAGGTATTATGTTGCTCTCCCAATGTCAAGAGTTTGAACCTGTGAGCACTATCTAGGCTTGAATTCATTTCCCCTGCCTCCAGTGCTTCATTATCAGTGTGCCTATACCAGGTTCAAGATTCAACAATAGTAAGTCCCAAGTATTCTTGGGCGCTTTCGCAAATCATCTTACCTCATCCTATCAGCCTCTAAGCTACTTAGTGCCACTTTCAATTTGATGATGATGAAGCTGAGGCTTTGAGTGTTTTGACTCACCTGGCCATGGGCACACAGCTTTTTCCTCTGAGCCTTTCAGAGTTTGACTCGCCCATCTGATAAATTCATCTCTGCTACTGTGGCCACTAAAGACCACCATGCCCCTTTTGGTAGAAATATTTTTCATGGTGGGGGGGTGGTGGTGGGATGAATTGGGAGATTGGGATTGACATATATACACTAATATGTATAAAATGGATAACTAATAAGAACCTGCTGTATAAAAAAATAAATAAAATAAAATTCAAAAAAATTTTTTTTCAGAGAATCTTTTAAAATACTGTGACTTAGATTTTGTTTAACCAAAAAGGAAAATAATGGTGCTAATCTCAGATCAGGTGAGAAGGACTCTGTGGCTCTGAGAAGCAAAGAAAAGAAATGCTAAATCACAAATGACAGATCTTCTCTGGGTTTTGAAAAAAGTTATATTCATATGTTGTGATGCTAATGGCAGTTTAACTCACAGAGATGGTTGCAATGTTTTATACCAAAGTTCATGGAATTACAATTAGAATGGCATGTTCTAAAAAAAAGCACTTTCAATTTTTGAATCCTTGATAAGTCAGATTAGCTATGAACTATGTATGAGGCATATTTAATAATTAAGGGCCCATTTTGTCCTTGGCTTTTCTTCTGGAGAACTCAGCCCTTGGAGGTACGTTATAAAGTATGAATAGATATTAAAACTGTAATTTTAAAGTAGAAATGAAGTGAGGCCTCTGCCTAGAAGGTGACTTGTCTAGGTTTATTATTCAGATAGTTAAAAAGCATTTTATTGAGAATACAAAAGGTAAAAACCCTGATTTTTAAGTCTCTCTCTTAGAAATGAATAAAATATTGATGTCCCTACAAAAGGATAATGGTGGAAATGTTCATCATATACATTATTAATTTTATGAAATCAATGTAGTTATTTTGGGGAATTATAGGTTTTTATGGAATATCCCTTACTAGATTACAAAATTTATGAAGTCACAATACACATTATGGAATTAGGAGGCTTGTTCAAAAATAAATTCTGTTCCTCTTCAGAAAATGAAGGCCCAAAGCATAAGGATAAAGAGTAAAAATTCTATTATTCAAGGGCATAATAACTATCATGTCAATTATAATTATTTGTGGGTAAAAAAATTTAAAGACATCTGAATGGTCTTTAAAATTTTTTTTGTCAACATATATTACTGACCTTAGGCACAGATTGCTGAAATGAACATCAGAACATTTGTTAAGGGTGGTAAATATTATAAACTGATGTAAGAAAAAAAAATTTAAGTATATTAGAATAAATTATATTAGACAAGTTTGCTAATTACCATAATTTTCCGGTAAGCTACTCCAAGTCACAATCTCTCAGAAGGTGTTACAGAGAAGTGTAAAATAGGAATAGCAAATTGCACTTTACAAACTTAGTATATGGAAAAATTCTACAATGGCACTAATAGTGTGGGCCATAAGAAAGCAGCCTAAAAAGTTAAACACAAGTCCAGTGAATTCTATTCTGGGGAGGTTTGAACATTAGGTACAAAAATTTATCAAAGAATTCAAAAACTTCTGCATAGTGACATGATTTTCTAAGTACCAGCCAAACTATTGGCAGTTGTTTTTCTCAAACTGAAAATTGTTTTTGTCCCATCAGAACAAAATCAGATGCTATAAAACTCTATTTCCCATAATAGTGCATTGAAAGAAATGCAGAAGTGGGCATATACAAGGATAATGGTGTGAAGTAGAGAGCCTTGACCCAGAGTTAGAAAACCCATAGTGTGTGAGTGTGTATGTGTCTCTCTGTGTGTGCATGTGATAATAAGCAGACGTATAGGCATTTTCAGTGCTACTGAAAAAGAAGTTTATATTCCAATATTATATGAATGCATAAATCAATTACAGAGAAATAGTTAATCAAGGATCTTTTAGAAAACAAATTTGGAGGACTGATGTGATAGCAAAACAATAATTTGCAATTGATATTAGAACTCATGCTATAATTTCTCTCCCCCTGCACCTCCCTGCCCTCCTAGATGCAGCCAACCAGTGATCTGCTTTCTCTCACCAACAGATTAGTTTGCATTTTCTGGAATTTGATAGAAATGTAATCATATCATATATCTTTTTAAAGAATTCTTTTGGTATAGGCTAGAGTGGGATGTAGACAATGTGGACATAGGTTTATGCATGATGTCAAGACAGATTGCTAAAAAAGAAAATCTGATGGAGAACAGGACAATGATATGAAGATACTACCTGGATAAAAATTTCCACAACTCTTTGTAAAGGAGCAATTAGAATTTACTATCAGAACAACATTGTGTATTACTTTTACCTTGTTTATAAATATTCATACTTCCTTTAGTTATATATTTAAATACATGTATTTTTGTTTTTATAGCCTAGGTTCAGAGGTCCTTCTAACAGTTTGGTAGAGCTAGCATAAAAAAATACCACAGACTGAGTGACTTAAATGACAAAAATTTATTTTCTGACGGTTCCGGATGCCAGAAATCTGAGATCAAAATGTCAGCAGGTTTGGTATCCTCTGAGGCCTCTCTCCTTGGCTTGCAGATGGCTGCTTTCTCTCTGTGTCCTCACACTCTCTTCCCTCACTCTGTGTGTATCTGTAATCTAGTCTCTGCTTTAAGGACACGAGTCATATTGAATTAGTGCCCACCCATGTGTTCAAATATAGTCACATTCTGAAGTACTGGGAGTTAGGACTTCAACATATGAATTTTAGATCATTAAAATCCTCAATTATCTTTTCTTAACCTTTACAAAATGCTAAATTAAAGGAACCTAAACCTAGATCACAACTGACAAATTCAGTTGAAAATCTTCTGAGCTTTTAGAAGGATTCTGCTAAGACTTGGATGTGATGATTATTACAATGAATGCTTTCTGCTACAGGAAGTACTTGTAAACTATAAAATGATATGTATCATTTTCATTTAACCCGCAATTAGATTCTTCTGTGTAGTAGTGACTGCTATATAAAATGTATCGCTTTGTTTCATCTTTGTTCTGGGAAGTATGTTTACAAATGCTTCATACAGAGAATATAGTTTTATTACTAATTTTGTAAATTATCACTATTGCATCTCTAAATAATTTATCACTGTATTTTCAGGTAATGTCATTTTTCTGACTTTTTATTTCCTTTGATAACCATAAATGCTAACTCTTCTCTCGTTTGGGGGGTAGCTTTAAAAAAATTCACCAGAATTAAAATTTTTAAATGTGTCAAGTTTTTCAATTTCAAATTTTAAGACACTAAGTCTGAAAACTATGATCTTTCTCCAAAAGATATAGTTGGTTGTCTTTTTGAGACAACACAATTTGTTTTAAAAAAAAGGAGATAGTTTAAGTTGTTTAATATCTGTCTGTGATTTTATAACATCAAAAATGATCTAAGATTGTGATCACAGTCATTTATAATGAATGCCAAATATTTTTTATTTTCTATAAATACAGGATTGTAAGTGGGTAAATAAAGCACTTTCCTCTTATGCATTGCATCAGATATTTTACATGTTTAATGAGATACATGGTGCATTTACTTAAATCATCCATTATTTATTCTAGGCATTGTGCTTTATAGTCTCTAATGTTTGTATATTATATATATAATATACATATATATCCAAATAATAAGCTAAAAGTTTCCAGCAAATTTAAGCACACATGGTTTCAGAAGTCCAATTCTTAAAACTTACATTGTTTGCTTTAAGTTTAATTAATAGTTGATCTTATTGTTTTAGACACTGTGAAAATAATGGTTACTATTTATTATGAAACCGATAAAACAAAAGCAATCACTTAGTATAGTATACATTACTAAATTTAATCTACAAAACTTCAGATACTTGAGTATAGTAGTGAAATGATATGTGCCTAAAAGCCACATGAATAACAACTGCATATTGCACAGATAGTGCAATCACTTTGTGATAGATTTTGTTATGGGATGAATTGTGTCCCCCCAAATTAATATGATTAATATGTTGAAGCCTCAACCCCCAGTACCTCAGAATGTGACTGTATCTGGATCATATTTTTAGTGAAAAAATTTAAAGTGTTAATAGCAGCTTTCTATAGCAGTGGATATATGTGCAAATTGATTTGGCTTAATCCAGTAAATAAGCAAATCACCTGTGTCCTTTGAAAACACACACACACATATATCTATTAGGTTCCCATTATCACATTATGCTAAGCCTTTCAGCTGATTTCTTCATCTGTCTGATGGCTGATTTTGAGAGGTTTTAGGGGAAATCTAATTAGAGAGAATGTGTGAAGAGAAATGTACAAACCAGGCTTTCCTTGCTAAAGCTAAAAGGACTATGTTTTGCTAGTGAACAATGTGGGATGGAGAGTCTGCTGTTGCCGACCCTTCACCTCTCTGACTCTGGTGGTCCTGAACCTTTCTTTGAGCATTGAACCACTCTGTTCTGATGGTGATTTCAGGGCTGCCTACCTGCTCTCAGCATCTGCAGGCGGTCTGCATACAGGAGACTTTGCTTGCGCATAAGCCACTACACCTTTCAAAGTGAGCACAGATGTCCTACACCACCCCACCTTCTGTTTGTTCTGGGTGAATCTTTTCATCCATTTCTCACATGACTTGGTCACTTATTCACAGTAATAAATGATAGGAAAAAAACTAGAATTGCTTCTGGGCCACATCCTAGGCTTGAAATGTGTGTGATTTTTACACGATAGTTTATAACAGATGATTGATTTTAAAATACATGTCTCACGTATACTTTGACATGAAGACTGACAATTTCATTTTCAAATCTTCTGTATGGCAAAATTAGAAATTGATTTTAAAATTAACATATGCTTTCCTATAAAGATCTGATAGGTGTGTTTAGATTACTTTCAGGATGCTAGAGACTCAGAACAATCATTTAGCAAAGTGTTACAAAATGCACGTATACGTTCCATACTTTCTGACACCTAAGAGTTAACATATACTTGTCAAGTCAAACCATGACTTCAATTTGAGACTTTGAGTTGTCTTTGTAATTTATCTTGTTGATGTTAATTCACATAGAATGATATGGGTAGATTAGTCTTTGGAAAGTAATAGAAAGGACTTGGGTGTTTTTATATCCTTTGTATGTTAAAAATACATTATGACATGATTAAGTATTGCTTTTATTCTTTCAAGCATTCTAAGGCTGGGTTTCTTAACAGCAATACCTTTGTTATTCTGGGCTGGGTAGTATTTGCTGTGGAAGGTGTTCTGTGCCTTGTAGGATGATCAGCAGCAACCTTACACTGTATTCACTCGATGCCAGTAGGACAGCCTCCCCGCGCCCCACCCCCCTACCCCGCGCACATACACACTGTGTGGTAACAACCAAGAGTGTCTCCAGCCATGCCAGTGGCCCCTGGGGAGAAAAACCACATGCAGTTAAGAACGATGGCTCTAAGGAATTTATTGAAACATCATAGCATATTAGAAAACAAGAGTTTTTAGTCTGTATACCAGAATTTAATCTCAACTTCGCTACTTACTAGCTTTGAATTTTAGTGTGTCACTTTATTCTTTGGGATTTTATTTTCTCATTTAAAATTTGAGGGCTCCCTTCATCCACTGCTTAGAAAATTTAGAATCAAATGCTAACTCCTTAACATGGTTTTGAAGGAGAACACAATCTATGATTAGGGAAAATAACCCAAGGAAACTAATTTAATTTCGTTGGTCAGAAAGAAACCTCTCAAAGGTGGCATGTAAAATGAAACATGAAAGAATAAAAATGCAAGTCTTGGGATTAAGAGGATGAAGAGTGGTCTGGGGAGAAAAAAAAAAGCAAGTACAAAGACCTCAAGGTCTTTGTCTAAAAGTACATGTGATTTTTCTCCTATTCTATAGAGATTTTGTCTGTTGAAGGAGATCAGAGTGTCACACTAAAATTTGCTACTTTGGCATATGGATTACTTTGAGCTGATGGAAGTTGAGACACAGGAAGAGCTCTATGCCCTCCCCTCATCTGCCTAAACAGGACATCAATTCCCCTTGTGAAGATGTCCTCCACTCTCCTATAACAGGAAGAGGGGAACAGCTCTTAGCACCAGAGAGGGGGGCAGCACGGAGATGACTCTGCATGAAGTAACCATACCAAATAAGCCTTATTTACCATTAGTTTCCCTCGTATATTTACTGTCCCACAATTTACTACCCTGATAAACCCAAACCCCCTTTCCTTTTTCTAGTCGCTTGTCCACAATTTATCATTCTTTGTTAAAAAGATATATGAGCTCTCGTGTCTGACCACTTCTTGGAGTTTTTCACTTTTGTGAAGCCTCTGTGCACATAAAAATATATTAACATTAAGTAAAATTGGCATTCTTTTCTCCTGTCATTCTGTCTTTTACCAGTATGAGTCACAGGCCCCATTTATAGAACCTAACAAAGTAGAAGAAAAGCTTTTCCTCTCCTACAGGCATGATATGTCTACTTACCACCAGAGATTCTGGCATATATTAGGGTCTCACTAATTACTTGTTGAATAGATAAGTGTATGAGAATAATATTGACATTTATTTCTAGGCCTGATGTCAAAGGAGACACTGCATGTGAAAGAACTACGAGAATTATATAGTGTCACACATAGCTAATGGTTATTATTACCATTTTTGTTTTCACAGTTTATTATATTGATATTACACAAGCCAGTATAATACATATAGTGAAGAAACTTTTACTTCATTAAGTTTGGGTTGGCATAATTTTGAATTTAGGATTACAGATAGAATCTTACCCTTGTACGTAACGTGGTTCCAGCCACATTCCTGTTATATTTCATTCTTGGTTTCTAATTGAGTAACTCATCAAAGTTTATGCGTAAGGATGTGATTCCCATATTCTAGAATAGGCATGTTATAGTTGCTGTAATTTAAAAAACTGTAAACATACCGTACTCTGTAAAAAACACAAACTTAGGAACCAATTTTGGTTCTTAAATAGCATGTTTTGTTAAAGAATTCCAGACTTTTCAAAAACATTACTTTTATTTAACATATTTAGAGAATTAACTCTTATAGGCTATGTAGCATTTACCACCTTATTGATGCTACTGAGCTACAAATATAACTATGAAAATTTCATTTTTCATATTAAGTTGGCTTTGACCATCCCTTTGATGTCTAATTGAAGTGTTATTTTTGCCCTAAACTCCTGATTTTGTCTCCATGTTTTCTCCTTGAGTTTACTATTCCTTATGAACCTTTTCAGCTGCTAATAATTTTATATAAGTGTTGAAATTAAAGATATGCAGCTTATAAATCTTAATAATTAATTCACCTAAGGCTGTTTCTCTATATGGCATGATAAAACCATTGCGTGATATTTCCAAGTATAATGTTATGAATGGGAAGATAAAACATATTGTTTACACATTCAAAGACAAGAAAGAATTATAATTTCAGCCACAGTGGTTATCTGAGAGTTATGCTGTATGGACACTGGCAAACTGAGGCTAATCTATTCCTGAATCTAGATACTGATATTCTATTTTATCTATATCTAGAAGTAAGTAAGAGAATGGACCCTAACTGCTGCATTAAGCCTCCAGAGACAGATAAGGTAAATTAAATAGCATACTTCCCAAACAAATACATTTGTTCGATAATATACCTGTATATCCTGGGCCCAAGTGGCAATTTCATAAATAAACATATTTTATTAGTCACAAATTAAATGTAAGGGGAAGTTAAGAATTATTTATCTCTATGGCCAAATAAACAAAAATACTGAGTCAGAGGATAAGATGGTTTCCGATTTCTGATGCTTCATCTTTTTAATCATTATTATTGGAAGTACCTGATCTTAATCAAGTTATAGGATTTACAGTTGAGTTCTGTAAAATAAAAGGAGATTGCTATGATATTACTAAGCTTTACTATATCTTCCTAAATTCTGTATTTACATGAGAAGAAAAAAATCATGAGATCTAATTTGTTTCCATAGTCACAAAAGATTTACTAATTTCTTTGCCTAAAATTATCTTCAGTTCACATCTTTTACACTGGAAGAGTCTTATCATATTATGATACCTATTTTTTGGTGTCTGTGGTAGGCAGAATTCTGAGGTGACCCAAGTTTCCTGCACCTTTGTGTAATCACCTTTCCTTGAATTTGTACAGAATGACAAATCACTTTGTGATTATGTTTGGTCATATGAAATTTTGCAGACGTAACTTAGGTTCCTAGTCAGTTGACTTTGTGTTAATCAAGAGGGAGATTATCCTGGGTAACCTGGTCTACTCAACTCAGGTCTTAGAAGTGATCAGAGAGATCTGAAGTGAGATTCTCCTACTGGCCTTACAGGAGCAAACTGCCATATTGTGGAGAAGGCTATGTGGCTAAGACCTGAGAATGTCCCCTAGTTGACATCTAGCAAGAAAACAGAGACCTCAGTCTTACAACCACAAGGAACTAAATTCTGGCAATAACCAATGACCTTGGAAATGGACCCTGAGCTCCAGATGAAAATATAGCTAGAATGACACATTGAAAAAAGAACCCAGTTACAACATATCTGGACTTCTGATCCATAGAAAAATATGAGATAATAAATGTGTGCTGTTTTAAACCCTACTTTGGAGTAACTTGTCTAAAGTCACTAGGTTTGAGGTAGCTTGTTACACAGCAATGGAAGACAAATATTGTATCTTTTCTCTAATAACTCCCATTTCTAAAGTGTAACAGAAACTCAATGAAATTTGGCACTTTAAGAAATCATTATCCCTGTCAGTTCCCAGTTTTATGTTCAATCTTGAACATGTGTTTAAATGTAGTAAAGGAGAGAATAAAAGGCCTGGATCTATCCTGCTTAGAAGTATGTAACATCCTAGAAATTTAAAAAGGGGTCTTAACTTATATTGGGTCAGACACTCAGTTTACAAGGGAAAAACTGAAGGACCTGAATTTATTTTTTAATCAACACTTCAAAATTTGGGGTAAAAATATAAAGTAAGATTAAAAAATTAGTGCAAATAACCAAGTAATTAGATTATTTTCAAACACATTTGAATTCTATTATGATTTACCTATAGGTGGATTATTCAGATCCATTTGTTTCTTATCCTTGTACTACTTCTTTCTTCTTTCTTCCTGATTTCTGATTATATCATTGCCTGTGAGCAGAAGTGAGCAGTGCCAGAGAAATTCTCTGTGAATATCTTTTAAAATTTATTAGCATCAGTGATCAAAGATTTAGTGAAGGACAAGGATGAAATTAATGTTTAAAAATTAAGTTATAGTACTTTGGGTAATATTGCAAGTAAAAACAAAACAAATCATAAAAATTTTAACTTTGAAACATGGTACTGCAAATCCTTTTCATAAAAGCTGCAAAATGAGAATTTTTAGCTAATGAGTGAGACTTGGCAGGACATAAATGGAAATATGTTTCATTGGCCAACATGTTCTGGAGGCATATGAGTGTTTAAATAGATGACGCTCAAAAGAATATTTTTGGCATCAAAGTGCCTCTAAACATTTTGATCAGGAATTTGATTGCCATATGTCCGTATCCTCCAACTTAAATGATGAACATACTTCAGGTCTCTTGGGGTTTTTTAGTTCCTGGCAGTACTGACTATTTAACCATTAAGAATTTTGTCTTGCAAAATACGTTCTTTTCCTCTCTTTCATAATTTTCCTTGTACATTGATCATTTCAGTATAGACTGTCTGGAATTCAAGTTGAAGCAGTGATTTTTGAAGCTCAGTATTGAGAGAAGCAGCCATGTTTAGGGTTTGCTTTTGAACAGTGCTTATGAATTCCACTGTCATGACACTTAACCATTAAGCTTCCATATACAGATTCATCTTTAGTCTTAGATGTTCATTTTTTTTTAAAAAAAATTTTATTTATTTATTTGGTTGCACTGGGTCTTAGTTTTGGCAGGCGGGCTCCTTAGTTGCGGCAGGCGGGCTCCTTAGTTGTGGCATGCGAACTCTTAGTTGCAGCATGCATGTGGGATCTAGTTCCCTGACCAGGGATGGAACCCAGGCCCCCTGCATTGGGAGCTTGGAGTCTTAACCACTGCACCACCAGGGAAGTCCCAGATGTTCATTTTTTATCTAAACTCCTAGATTATAAATGTTAAAGTGCATAATATGTCATTTTCATCTTTGTTTCCCCACAGAAACTTTCAAAAGGAAGATATCAGAAAATATTTGCAAATACATTACTGAGTGCCACATTCAGTAATGCTAGATATTTCATTTGTTTCAATAAATCACATTATTTTAATAAAACATGCAAATGTCACCAAAGGTAGAGATCTGAGTTTGGGGGGAAGATAATTGGACCTGAAACTTTTCATTTCGTTTTCTTTTGCATTAGAAATCCTCAAATTACTTAAAATGTATGAGGAAGGAAACATTTTGTTAATATTTTTCCAATTCACCTCACCATTTTCTTCCATTTTTTTGGGATACCATGAATATATTTAACATTTGTGTGTATGCACAAGTAATCCTGCAATATGGAAGTTAGGAGTAGCCATTTTTTCAGCTAACTTTCTAGATCCGACAGTTCTAGATATGCATTGTAGGCAATTGATGGTTGTATGTTTTTTAAATTAATAGACTTTATTTTTTTAGAGAAGTTTAGGTTTACAGAAAAAATGAAAGTACAGAGAAAAATGGTTACATTTTAGTTATAAATGCTTATTTCAATTAGTAGGTCTTCTGCACCACATTTTTGCAATTTCTATCCATTTCATTTTATCGTTTAAATCAAAATTTTTGCTTCGCCTTATTTTTTTAATGTTCACTCTTTGAATACTGGAGTTTATAATGTGAATGTCTTGTTAAGGAACCCCAAGAATCATGAAATAAAAAGCATCAAAATGAAATATAATTGATTGACTTATATTACAGGCAAGGTTGGCGTGCCTCCTAGGCAGCAATAGAAAGGGTTCAATCAGGAGCTCAAGTGCCATAATTGAAAATAAAGGTTTTTGTATTTAATACCTCACCTACTGAAAAGGGGGAATTTCTCCTCTTGCATTAGATAGCTTGAGGCCTCAATCTCATATCTGATGGTGTCTGGGCCCATTTAAGTTATATATCAAGTTAAATAGCTCCCTGGCTGGCAGACATTTATGGGTAGAATTTGAATGATTTCAATCTTTCAATTTAGTAAAGGAGATAGTGTAACTTAATAGTTTCTGTGTATTCAAAGAACTTCATAGAGTTCAGCGATGACTGAATACAAAGCACTTAGAAGACAAGAATGTCTGGTTGAATCAGAGAAGCATTAAGTTGTCTGTTCAGTCTGTGCACCACATCCTGATAATGGTGCACAAAATGACCTCATTTCTCCCTGTGGCAAATTACCATGCTTGACATCTGTGGAAATTGTCACACATCTGAATCCCTGAGACACTGTTCTGCGACTTCCATCCCTCCGCAGGACTTCTTTCTCCTAACTTAAGTGCAGAGAGTGCAGCAGAAAGAAACAGTAACATTGGGAGTGTGGTCTGACTGCACAAAACACCACTCAGCATGAAAATATTGATAGAATTTGGAAAACAGAATAACTCTATTACCAAAGTGAGGACAATGTACTTGCAACAGTTATCTATTTATACTCAAAGATGAATATGGAAATCTAGAGTTTTTATTGCTTCTGTAGGTGATATTCTAGCCAAGTTATGAGTGCAATCCTCTTTATGACACGATGTTAATTAAGCCAACTATTCTCTCAATAAGAATGTCTGCAGGTTATATCCTACAGCCATCCATCCTACCATTCATCCATCCATCCATCTATCTATCTATCTATCTATCTATCTATCTATCTATCTATCTACATACCTACCTACCTACCTACCTACCTATATCTTATCAATCATCTATTTACCTAAATCTGTTTTCCTTAGACGTACCTCCTGTAAAACCTTTCAGTGTTTCTTCATTTGCCTCTACTAGCTACCAATTTATCTTTAAAGGTTTTTTAATATTTTGCTGCATAGTACTAAAAGAAATGCCACTTCTTTCAAGAAAAGACTTACCATTTTCTCAAGTCTTATTTCATCTCCATACCTCTCTATGGCTTCTCCATTATATCACATACTAGACTATCTGTCTAGTGTTTTTGCCTTATTTCCTGACTTCCTAAACAGATTTAAGATTCTTCACATCAGAGACCATATTTTATTTGTTTTTGTATCCTTCATTTTTCCTCACTTAGTGCCTTGTGACTAGTCAGAGCTAAATAAATATATACTGTGTTAGTGATAAAGAGTATCATTTACATTATTATGCTAACTTACTTTAGAATATAAATATTTTTGTGCATCTATAATAACTCATAGTTGTGAATAAGACTAATAATCATGAGTTCCTACTACGTCAGGCTCTGTGCACATACTTCATACACATTGTTGCGTTGGTTTCTGAGCTGGGAGATTCAAAAACATAAGGAAGCTGAGGGTTATGGAGGTTAAGAGACTTGTCCAGATTCAGGGTGTGGTACAAATAGGATTTAATTCCTGAGCTTTAAGGCTCCCCATATAGGGTTTGTAACTATTGTACTATACTTTGTTGTAACTGCTTGAGTTGGGCATGTGAGATAGTCATTAAAATGTTCATCATTCTAGCCATCTTCCTTGTGGACACATGATCCAATTGAATTTTCCCACCCCACTTGATTTTAGCACGGCTATGTGATTTCCTATGCCATAAAACATAAGCAGAAGCTATGGTGCCCTTTCTTACAGAAGACTTGAGTGCCAGTTTGTGATCTGTCATGTTCTCTTACCACTGCTGACGTGACTTTGGAAAATTCCATCAGTCTGAGCCTTTGAGTGACTACAACAAGCATAGCCCTAATGCTGGTCTATGTTGTGCCTATACCATGAATGAGGAAAAAAAAATTATTGTAAGTCACTGACATAATGGGGTTGTTTATTACTGCAAATTAACAAAGTCCATCCTGATATAACAAGAAATTCTTCTTCTTGTAAAAGATCTTTTTCCATGCCTTTTTCTTCAGTTACCTGTTTCTTGTTTTAACAGCAATCTATTTATGGACAGATACATGATTACAATGTTTTATTCACTGATATGCCACAATAGTTGGAAGGCCAATTCTTATGGAGAATTGAGGGACTTGAGGACCCTTTTACCAGAATCATCTGGGAGCTTTTTAAAAAAATACAGAGTCTGCAATCCACCCTAAATCTACCAGATCAAAATCTCTGAGAGTGGGCCACTGAATCTTGATATTCACTGATACCTTAAAGGAGTGTTACATACAGTAAAGTTTGAGAATTAATACCATGGTTAGTAGAAGGCAACATTTTTTTCCATAGCTAAGTCCTGAGCTCAGTTTCCTTCTTGAGGCATGGCAGGAGTTATTCCGAGGCTTTGCCTTAATATCTTTTTGGTAAATGGCAACCATAAGCAACAACAAAAAATTAACTTTCAATGCAAATTAGAAGTTTAAGAACATTTCAGTGTTTTCAAGGTAAAGTGAGCAGGATGTAATGAAAAAGCATATTTAGAGAAATGAAGTTGAGATTCAGAATGTAATTACTTTCAGATCATGTTCCTTGAGCAAGAATCCAAGTAATATGCTTTCATTATGGAAAATATATGGATATAAACTACAGATAAGAAAAATATGAAAGAAATAAAAGTAAGCTATAATGTGGTATGTCTTTCCAGACTTCTTTCTTTTTCTTCTTTTGCTATGATATCTCTACTGGATATATAATGGCACCCATATAGCATAAGTGATATCATACATTATAATACTTTTATTAACTATTCTGTGGGATATTGTTTCCTTTTATTATTTTATTGTTTTTAATAATATTGTCATGCTTATGATAGTGAATACTGTTTAATGTGTTTATAATATATTCAAGTTTTATAATCTGCTATTACCCTCTATAATTTCTCAGTTTGAAGGCACCTGGAAGATATGGCTTTGAAGGCAGCTCTGCTACTAATACATGTGACCGTAACTGAGTTACTTAAATCCTCTGAGCAATCTGTATATTCCTGGTACCATACAACCCTTACTTGTCCTCTTCAGTCCTTGCCGCACCCCTCTAAAATAAGTATCTTTATCTCTTTTCATAGAGGGGGACAGAGTACTCTAGAGACGTCACGGAGCCAGTAATTAAAGTTGTGTTGTCTACTTCTAATGCCTCCAGACTTCTTCCCACAGCTTCAGCATGAGGCTAGTTGTCTTGATTGTCTTTTTTTTTTTTTCTTTTTAATGAACTCTGCCTTCAAACATGAGAAACACGTCATTGTAAAAGTTAAGAATGTCTTGTTTCCTCTTTGGATGGTATAATCAAAAGGGTACTGTCTTTGGAACAAAAAACTCCCAGGATTCAAATATTCCCCTCTAGCACTTGCTAAGCTCTGTGGCCATGGTCAAGTCCCTTTTCCTGTACAAAGGAATGTACAGAATGTGGATTGTCAGAATGTAGGTTGGTTGAAAGATTGGCTTGATTATAAATAAGGAGCATGCTCTTTGCATTAAATGGTGTATGGCTAAGCAGGCTGGATTCGTTTGACTTCCCAGACAGCCAGAGTTGGATTCAGAAGCAGCTAATTGCCTTGGGGACCTTCCTTTGGCATCTTGCCCAATGTACTCTTCGTGGGAGGAGCAGCTTCACACACAGTGCCTCGAAGCATCTGGGTTGCTGCTGTTCTGAATGCTACTGCTGACAGATTTACCATCTGCCTTTGAGAAAGACAGCAGTCTGGGGAACTTTGATACTAAGCATTCACATGATAGCCTTTGACAGTCAAAAGCCCTCATTAAATAAGATACCAAAATATGTCCCATCTAAACTAAACAAACAATAAAACACCAGCTTTATTTTGGTTTTCATTCTTTACAAATGTAACATGGAAATTCATTGATGGCAGCACATTTATTGAACACTAACTTTGTTCCTATGCTAAGTGCTTCACATTTTCATGTTTCATTTACACAACCACAAACTTGGGTAGGTAAAATTTTTATCTTTGTTTTGAAAATAAGGAAACTAATACTTAGAGAATAAAAATTTTGTCCAAGCTTACTTTAGATAGTGTCAGAGCAGGAATTTGAATCCAGGTAGTCAAAGTCGGTTTACCATAAGCTTCATCTCTGCATATACTACATTTTTAACCATTTTCTCCTGGAAGTTGATGTTCTGGATTACCTTAGCATAGGTTGATTATTTAATTAATGATGCAGTTGCATAGTATATTTCTATTACAGTAGATTATGCAGTCAGGATAGATTACTCAGAATGTGGTTATATTGAGATCAAGGTTGCATCTGATCTTTTCTTGACTCATTAGCTTCTCCAGAAGAAAATGTTATTCAGTGAGAGATGGTATCCCTAATCCTTAAAGATGCATGTCAAAGGGCAGACCAGGTTGACAAAAGTGCACTTCGCCTTTAAAACAAACAGAGTACTTGTCACAGTGACGTGAAAGTACTTAAAAAAGTAAAAACTGGGAATTCCCTGGTGATCCAGTGGTTAGGACTCAGTGCTTTCACTGCTGTGAGCCCGGGTTCAATCCTTGGTCAGGGAACAAAGATCCCGCAAGCCATGTGGTATGGCCAAAAAATACAGTAAAAGCTCTATGTAATTTTAAGTTCTATCATATCTGAAAGATGGCACATTTGGTTAGCCTAATGTTTATTAACACTTGCAATTTACAGAATAGCTTTTTATCATCATCATGTCTTGCTTTCTTAGAGGACTGATAAAATATATACTCTTAGCAAGTGAGATGTGATAGGCATGTATAATTATATTTGCACACAACTGCAATTATATACACTGCTTTGCTTAAACATGCTTGGCCTGCTCTTTAAACACTCAAAAGCTGATGATCTCAATGCCATTAATATCTATGTTAACTTTAAATGGCAATTTAATTTAAAGTCCCTAAACAGAAATGCATGGATACATTTAAAATTAAATTGCATCTTTTAAAATAGCTCTCTGTGGACATTTCTTTATGTTCCTTAAAAGTCGGGCACATTCCAGCCCTAAGCACTTGCAGTTGGAATGCATGTCATGACGGATAGTTGCCCTGCTTTCTTTTCCCTTCGGGAAATCCACCAACCTGGTTGCAGACTGTCAGTAGGAAGATAGGTAGAATGATTTATAACCAGCCTGTGGCTGTTTATACTACAGTGCATATAGCCAAAGCACACTGGAGGGGAACATGGAGTGGAAGATATTGATTCATATTTTTTAGGACCAGCTCTAAACCCTATAAGCATAATCAATATTGAGTCTATTAACTTATATGTGGTACACTAATGAATAGTAGAAAAACTTGAGAGCAATAATCTTAAATGTAAAGGGAATACAACATACAAAGATGACGTGCATGAGTCTGAAACTCATGATTTAAGATTACTCTGTATAAATGAAATATACTTCCCAATTATATTTGAAGACTCTGGATCCTTTTCTGGTATCGGGCAAAGAAAGAAGTTAATTTATTTGTTGGATATAAAAGTTTACAATAAATCAAGTCAGAGATAAAGGAAAAGAGAAAATGTCTGGATAAATTAAATCTAAGGTAATGTGTATGCATATGCACTAATCCACAAGAGTGTGGTATAGTGACAAGAATTGTGTCATATGAGTCTAGTTTCACAAATGTGGGAAGAATTCTAGGATTTGAAAACAAATACACATGAGGACAAATCTTGATTTGGCCACTTGGTAGATGTGCATCTCTAGATAAGTTGCTTAACTTTGCCTCTGATTTCTCTCTAGTTGCAAAATGGGATAACACCAATTTCGTATTTTTCTTGTGAGGTTTTTTTTTTAAAAATTAATTAATTAATTAATTTTTGGCTGCCTTGGGTCTTTGTTGCTGTGCGCCGGCTTTCTCTAGTTGCAGGGAGCAGGGTCTGCTCTTCGTTGCAGTGTGTGGGCTTATTGTGGTGGCTTCTCTTGTTGTGGAGTACGGGCTCTAGGTGTGCTGGCTTCAGTAGTTGTGGCTTGCAGGCTTTAGAGCGCAGGCTCAGTAATTGTGGCACACGGGCTTAGTTGCTCTGTGGCATGTGGGATCCTGTGTCCCCTGCATTGGCAGGCAGATTCTTAACTACTGCACCACCAGGGAAGTCCCTCTTGTGAGGTTAAGATAAGAGGAAATGAATTGGTTGCCACATTGAAAGCAGTGAATCGGTACCAGTTTCTGTCTTTGCTCCATATTTCATTCCTTACTGAAAATGTCTTAGTCTCATGTTCAAGGCCTTTCCTAACCTGCTTTTACCCATTCCTCCAGCTTGATGTCCTATAATGCCCCTTTCAAAAGTGATACTTTCACTAAATTGGTTGGTAAGTAGTCCTTGACTTTCTTACATTTTGTACAATTCCTGCTTTTTCACATTAAAAGTGAAAAGGTGTTTAAATCTTTGTCAGTTTAAAACCAGTCTTTCTGTAAGTCAGCTGACCAACAATCATTTTGAGTTGTTTAAAAGAGACTACCCGTCGGTAGATTTCTGTTAGTCAGAATGCCTGTGTTTCTTGGGTTTTTGGTTTTTATCTCCTTTTTAAAAAAACAATTCTACAGAATTTTTTAAACTGGATCTTCAAAATATTTTCAAGACCGTAATAAAATAAAGATTTTTCTCCTGTTCAGACCACATTCCAGTGGCCTGAAGGGATAGGAGCATATTTATGTAACTTATATATCAGGCTTCTGTGTAAGGTTTCCCTTACTAAAGGAAATTAAAAGAAACAAACAAAAAAACCAAACCAAAACAAAAAAATTGTGCCTTGAAGGAGTTCCATATAGTGGTCTAGAAATTCATATCAGCAAACTGAGTAGATAGGTTCAAACCTCAGGAATTTTTGGCCTTATATTAAAACTATTTAGATCAATGGTCCCAAACACAAGTGTTTTCAAGGTTAAGAAGAATAATATAATGGAGGGCAGTAGACCAGTGTGATATGACATGGAGTGGTGGCAACAAAGGCATATTGGAGAGTGGAGGATCCACCTATATTTATAGCTCTGTGTCTCAGTATCTCTGCTTCTCTACCTCTGTATCTATCTATCTATCTAGCCATCCATCCATATAATTGTTCATGCCAGTTCAAACTTTATCTACAAGACAAATTCTTCCAGAGTCCAGCCAGTTTGTGACCTTTGTACTAGTGCAGATAAAGAAGCTACACTACAACAAACATACACGTACACACATTCATAAATTTACTTGTAATTATTGAATTTTAAAGGGAAAAGTATTTTGCCTTGAGATGATATAAAAAAGATTGAATCAAAATTGGAAGTCATATCATTCCCCATACTCTCCTCTTCCTGTCTTCTTCTTTTTCTTTTTTCTGTTCTTCATCATATACATCTTCCATGATCTGTTTTTTCTCCCATATTCCAGCAGTACCCAGGCATATCCTTTTCTAGGGCAGAGTGGAGAGAAGGAAAGAGAAGGACCCTCACTAAGGGAGCGGGATGTCCAGGCAGTGTGGGTGTCCTATCAGGAGAGACTGTCCCCTTTTTGGAATAGTTAACAGAATCTATAAGACTAGCCAGTGGGGATGCTTTCTGATCACTGCCCTTATTGCTTAAGCTTGGCCGAGCCATTTCAAATATTGCTGAAACAATTATTTTGTTAAAATAGTATGTTAAATGCTATTATATATGTACACATATTTGTTTCATTTTTATAATATATAAATCTACTGTTCAACTTTTATACTTTTGGCTTTCAGACAGAGTTTCAAGAATATGTTGGGTATAAAGTAGAGGATTTCCTAAAGTTCCCAGACTTTCCCTCTCTGTCTCTGATAATCAAATCCTGTATATGTCTCCCAGACCAACTCATTTGCCATTTGACTCCACGGATTTTTTCCTGTCTAATCAGAGCAAAAAATTGCTGACTCCTCCTGTAAAGCACTATTTTTTTTTTTTTTTACCTTTTTGTGGCACTTATTTGATAGTTTATATCATAATTACTTGTGATTATGCTAATCTCTATTCTAATGCCACCTTTTCAGAGACCTTAGACATCTTTCTAGCCCACCCTGCAGATGCTTTGTGCTCTGGGCTGAAGCAAATATGAAAAATAATAATTGGCTGCTATAATACTTTTAGAAATTGGTAAGATTAGTCAAATTAGATTATCTACAGGATTCTTTTAATAATAGTATGATGTTTGATGAGTTTTCATCAATATTAAGAATCAGTTAATGCATTTCGAGTCAAATAAGAAGTTAACAGAAATAAACAAAGATAAGATATGCATAATGTATCTCATGCATTCATGGTCTCTTTAACTTTAGACCCCCAGGTATTCTAGAGCAAATTTCCTAGTATGTATATTTTTTCCTCAGTGATCCATACCTGTCTTCCATTCAAATTTCCAAGCATGCTTTTGTCTGCTATTCACTCCTTAGCACACTCTGACACAGAAATTACAGGAAGGTATTTCCTCTATTTTTATCCCAATTCAAAACAGAACCTATATTATTGCATCCTTCTGTCTGTCTCCTTTTGTCTATGTATAAGTTTAATACATTCAGGACTTGATGTCATCTTCACGTCTTACAATTTATTACTACACGTTGGCTTAACTGCTAAAGCCATTAGGTGAGGCGTGCATGCATTTGAGGAGAAAATGTGGTTGTTAATCTCAAAAGGGATATTCATCAGCCTCTTTTTTTTTTAATTCAAAATTTTAGCAAGGTTAGTACTACATAAGTTCTAGAAAAGTAATTAAAATCTTAAGGACAGGATTATAATTATGATTTCTTGAGGAATACCCATATAAATTCAGTTGAGTATTTTCCAAATCTTGAGATTTGCATTAAAAATAATGCTTCTTTTTGACAGAAGGTGTCAATAATGAAATAAAAAATAGTTACCAGTTTAATCTTCCCTGTAGGAAGCAAATGATCTCGTTTCTTTCTCTGAAAATTAATAGATTTGAAAAGCAGGCCTTGTAAAAAGCCTCACTTGCATTATTAAAATGGGCATCTAAAATTGAAAAATAAAAAAGTACTTTATAAAAATATTGATGTGGTAATGGCTTTGCAATTTTGGAGCACAATAGAAAATCTCTTCATATAGCTACTATTCCATTTTGTATTGTTGCATCACAGTTTTAAAAATACCTAGTGCATTTCAAAAACACACAAAGCAAAATCATATTAAGAGAGGGGGAAGTAAATTAAGGAAAATCAAGGAAGCATCTGTTGCATGACTGGAAACTTTCATGACTGTTGTTAATAATGTGAAGGAAAATTGAGAGGTTGTAAGCTTTTTACTGAGGATATGGTGAGTCATATCATGCTTTTCTTACATTATTTTATCCAATCCCCAAAGTAAATTGCTAAATTGAGTACTGTCCAGTTTTACAGAGAAAAAAAAATGGTGGCCAGGAGATATTAGGGTATCATTTGCACAAGATCATGCATATAGTAAGTTGCAGGCCAGGAATTAAACCCATGGCTCTTCTTTTCTCACTGTTTTTAAATATTTTTTAAAATATCTTTATTGGAGTATAATTGCTTTACAATGTTGTGTTAGTGTCTGCTTTATAACAAAGTGAATCAGCTATACATATACATATATCCCCATATCTCCTCTCTCTTGCGTCTCCCTCCCACCCTCCCTATCCCACTCCTCTAGGTGGTCACAAAGCACCAAGCTGATCTCCCTGTGCTATGCGGCTGCTTCCCACTAGCTATCTATTTTACATTTGGTAGTATTTTTTCTGAATACCAAAGCACATAAAGATATTGCTGAATTGTTAAGGGTCAGTAAATACCAATGGAATTATTCATCCCAATAATGTGATATCAGAAGAGCAATTTTGCAAGATTAAAATATATTATAATAAGGCAAAGAGGATGATATGTATTTACTTTTCAAATATGTTTGTCTATTTTCTATTTCTATGACTGAAGAATATAATATAAAGGTAAATGTGGTAGGTTTTTAAAAATATTTTTTGAAAGTAAGGATTATTACTTTCTTCACCTATTTCCTAAAGTGGTTTAAAGGGTTTTCTTGGGAGATTAATTTTCTTTCTGTTTGTCAATGTAATCAAAATATGGCTGCATGTAAATGGAGAGGATTGACAATAGCACAGACTGTTTCAGAAACATGGCTCTATGGTATATTATTGTATATCAAAAACTCAAAAATTTTAAAATCAAAGTTTACAATACTTTAGTGAGTCATCACTGTATAAAAATATTTCATCACTCTTATTTTTATGTTCCTTTAATATTTTTAAAAATTTAATGTTACCTATAGAGCTTTTTGTTTTTGTTCTTGTTTTTGTTTTTGTTTTTTTTTTTTTTACAAACTATCAATTATTCCATTAAGCTTGCTCTACAGGAAGTAAAATACTTATTAATTGATTAAAATATTTAACAGGCACCAGAAAATGCACTATTCTAGGGTTTGGGCATATCCACAAATCAAAAGAGCAACAAATTATATGCTCATGGTGTATGCTTTGTAGTGAGAGACAATTTTCCCTGGCAATTATGCCTAACTGTCATTACTATCATTAACTGTCATTAATTTAAATATTTTAACTATTTCCTTTGATCTGACTCCAGATATTAAAGGCCTTAGCCTTTACAAGTGTGGTATTCCCAGAATGCACACTTGGGAAAACAGCTGTAAATAACCTAGCCACAGGATAGAAATATTCAAAGTATAAATGACAAAATTCAGATTTTGTTTTGTGTTTATTTACTGGTTTGTTTTGGTTTGGTTTGTGGCAGTTATTTGTGGGTTTTATTTGCATTGATTTACTTTTGTAGGCCTTGCTTGGCCAGAACAAGATTTGGACATAATGGTTTCATCAAGGTAATGCCACCCTGTGAAACATGACATGGCCAGATGGTAGGCCTTTCTTAATCACATTGCTTCCCCCCATCATGGCCTTCAAACTGCAACATTAACTATACTGTTTAAACTTTTACCACATGTTCTTCCATAATGTTTTAAATAAATTGTCTGTTAAGTGGGCTTCGTGTTGGACGCTTCTCCAGATACAAAGAGAATTGCATATGTAGCCCTAATAATTAATTTTAGCCAATTGATATTCAGTAAAATTGTTAAAATGACAGAAATAAAATTGTTCTAAATTCTTGGTTTTTAGGTAGTTAGTCTGATTGGAAAATATTAAATGGTAAGTTTAGGACAGTGTTATGAAAAACTGTGGTGTGAAATAGCATAGTTTAATAAATTCATTGCCTCTCTAAGGCCATTTTATATCTGAATATTATTGCTAAGTATTATAGAATTGCTTCCTTTTGAAAATGTTTAAGGGTATGCTAAAGAATTCATTGAGAATGCAATTAATTTCTTTTCAAAAATTGCTAAAGTATGGGCTTAAGGACCCTTGATTATGGTTCTAATTTTTTCAGTTAAATTTCCAAGATCAGGAGTAGAGTCTGATGTCAGTATCTAAGTTCTTAGTGGGTCATTCCAACTGTAATACCATGAACTACTTTAAAATTGCTCTCTGATGCTCTGACATTGAATGCAAATAGAGTAAAAATTATATTACCTCTATTGAGCTTTGTTATTTCAGAAATTTTGTTAATTTTATGTATTATCTTATTTAATAATAATAGAAGTGAGAGACCTTAAGTATGCTGAATTATTGCATACTCTCAGCTCCCTTGCAAAATATTATTATTTCCATTTTACAGTTTAGGATCAAGTAAAGTCACTTGCTAATTATCAAAGAGGTAAATTTACTTGCCCCAAATTGCACAGCAAGTATTGAAATTACAATTCAAGCTCAGGTCTGTTAGATCCCCCTTTGTTTCATAACTATGCTATGTTATCTTAGTACAAATAGAAAGAGCCAGAAGGTAAAATGTAGAAGATCCTTTGATGCCAGTTTAAGGAATTTGGTTTTATCTGGAAAGCAATGGGGGAACCTGAAGCAGAAATTCCTCACTTTCTCTGAAGCCTCATTGTGTATCACTCTCTCTTTTTCTGAGTGTGCTTCAACGTTTTCAAGCCCCTTTGAGTCTCTGGGTCTTTTCTAATTCTATTGTTCCTGTACTTACTTGCTACACATTCTTTAAATCTCAGCTCTAATATTATTTCTTACGTAAAGTCTTCCCTCACCATCAGGTCTCCTGTAAGCTACTCTATTTTATTTTTTTGTTTATAGCAATTAAATATATATGTTAATGAACTAATAAATGAATGAGGTACATATTATGAGTGCAAAGTAGAATATTAAGAAGAGGTGATTCTACAAGAGTATATTTCAAAGCTAGAGGGACAAAGTAATGGTTTTCATCAAAACTGGAAGGCTTGACTGCAGTGGTTGAAGAGGGAATTGAAAGGAAAGGATGGGTAAGAAGGATGTGATAAGGGATGTTATATTAAGATTTAAAAACCTAGGAAAATAAGAGACTTATGGCAAAAAGAGAAATAATCTTAAAGGGTTACTACTTTGACAGTAAAAAGAATGATTTTGGTTTAAGACATTGAGGTAGCAGGTGTGTTGAATTTAAGGAATTTGAATATACAAATTGTACTGTTCAGTAAAGAATTAGAATTAATGAGGCAAAATACTTATAAATATCTTTTAATTTTTCAGACTCTAAGGAATTCAAAGCAAATAATTTTAAACCACACACATTATTGAGTGTGTGTATATGATTCAGTGTCTTGCACTTGTGCAACTTGGTGGTAAAGTAAGAAATCTCAAATCTGAAGTGTTTGTGAGTGAATTCTAGATAATTGTTATAGCCTGGCAGAATCATTATTTGGCCAGTAATACCGTGTGTTCCACTATTTGTCAGTAGTATTTGTGTGTGGTTGGGGATTAAGTGCTGAGGTTTGAGGCAAATAAATGGCAATGTTAAAAATATTTCAGTCAATCAACAAGTATATATTAAGATCTTTTTGTGTGTGTGCCTAGCAATGTGTTGTTTGCCTTTCATAGACATAGTCCACGGTGAACCAAAACACAATCCAAGGATATTCGTTCAACCATCTCAAGTAATGACTGTGTTTGTTTGATGACAAAAATGATGCTAATTGGTGAATCAGAAAGCATAAAGAAATGTTTCAAAATTATGCTGGTGAGGAAATGGTAACCTAGATCTCCTGAATCTATTTCTCATTTTACACAGGCTGTCTTTGAAATCCTAATGCTCCCTAAAGGCAGAGGTGAGAATAAGTACATTTCATATTATCAGGTCCATTGCTTTGATAAGCTATCTATATTATTCCTTCTTTTTCTCAAAGAGACCAAGATGGTCTTAATATTACTGCACTACCCTCCATTTTCTTTTACCTATTTTATCATATGCTATATTTATGATCAGAAGATCTTATCATAGGTACGAATTAGAAATATCTTCTAGGGGAATTTTAACCATTAAACTTAAAAGATCAAGCTCATTCTAGCTTTTTCCCCAGATATATTGCTAGGATAAGAAAAGCAATGGTATTATGGTGATATTATGGTTGGTATTACGTTGCTACCAGAACTAACCAACACACACACTGCAGCATAACCCCTGACAGATTTTTTTTTCTTTTTTGTAACACAAGTGCCTGACTTAGGCTTTGATTGCAGATGCATCTGTTCAACGGGGCAGCCCCTTCAAAGACTGAACATACTGTCAGCTATAGGACTAGACAAAGGGCAAGTTGCCTCCCCAATCTGAGCCTCTTTTATTTTAGAGATCTTGGCTGATTTTACTAACGGACCATTTGGGCTACTTGTTTTTGGTTCTCTTCCCACACATTAAATTATCGCTCTTATGTTTTAAATTCATCAATAAAGAGTGAGGCCATGAAACCCTAGACCACCACCGTCGACCCCAATAAAAGCAGAACTCTAGGCCCATGTGCTCTCTTTCTCTCTACCCTTGACTTTGTTGTGTGGCCCCAGGTGTGCTCTGTAATTTCCAGGTCTTTTAAGTAATAAATCTCAAGTTGTTTTTCAAAGTTTCCTGATGGTTCTTACTGAAGGGTATCTCACAATGATAATAAGAACTGCAAGAGCTGGTCCAGCCACAGCATGTTATTGATAGGCTGAAACCAGCACAATAGGGACACACACACACATACACACACCCTGAAATATCCAGTGAAGTCTATTCTCATCTGATAAAATATTTACACTCCCCCCACTCCCTAACATAAATTTCAGAGTCTGAGGTAAATTTTTCTAAATGCTAAATATTTAGGAAAATTGATTTCGAAACTAAATATTCAAATGGGCTAAAGAACACACCGCTACATTATGTTGCAACAGCAGTTATTCTTATTTGTGAAATCAATATGATACACTGGGTTGGCCAAAGAGTTCATTTGGGTTTTTCCGTAAGATGTTACAGAAAAACCCAGATGAACTCTTTGGCCAACCCAATACTTTGCTCAACATTTCACATTCAGTAGTATACTCTGATGATCCTATAAACTTTTCTAATACTATAGAAACCTTCTAATTGTCTGAAAAGGAAAATTCCTGAGACTATATTCATTTGGGTAAAAAATTATAAATTATTATATGGGCTTTGTATTAGTTTTTAAATGTATTGATGTGAGGAGTGCAAAGAGAAACGATGGTATATCACATACATGTGACATTTTCCAGAATTATGGGTCAATGGGAAATTCTTAACCTCTCTGTGTCTCAGATTTATCATCTGTGAAAAGGAAAAAGTCATGCCTACTTCAAATATTAAATTATTTCATGCAGGGTGACTGGAGGATAGGGGAAAAGGAGAATTACTATCATTATTCTGTTACTTTTTAAATTGGTTTCCACTTTAAACATATGCTACCCATTACAGGGAGTTTTCTCTATCACTTTCCTTTTTTCTTGCTTTTTATTCCTTCTTTATATGTTGCCTTTATACTTATTCTTCAAAGCCATTTCACAGGAAAGAAGGGATAGAAAAATCCAATATGAGAGTTGGTCAGAGTTTGAAAGGGCAACCACTTTCTTTATCCTCCGTAAGTCCAGTAACAATAGTGACAGCTAAAATATTATGTTCTTCATTGTTTAAGAAATTCTTTAAAAGCTGACTCAGTCTTTGAAATATGAAGGATGTTTTTATAATGCTTCACAATATAGTCAATCACAGATGTATTAAAGCAAAAATGGAGTGTTAATTACATAAACCATATAGTGTGCACTCTGGCTCACCAACTAAGCTCCCATATGCCATTCCTCCATCCTAAAAGAACTCTCACTTTTTCTGGATTTCTACTCTTCTCATGCAGAATCTATTTGGCTCAGGGGAAATCAACCCCAGGAGTTAGCCTCAGATGGTTTCAGCGAATTAATCATTGCATTACCTTAAAGTCACAGATTCCGTAGAGGCATATGGCCAGAGCGACCTATAAAGTTAAGGATGCTTGATTGGAACACTGAGATTGAAGCATTCTCTCTATTTTTCCTTCTTCTGGAAGGTGTTATACATGAAAGTGGGACTCAAAATGGCTGCAGTTATTTTATCACCCATGTGAGGACAAAGCTAATACACAAAGAAAACAGACTCAATAAAATCATAGGAACTAGAGTCAGAATCTGAGATCTTCTATCCCTCTGGACTTCACGTTATATGAAAGAGTCAAATTTCTAATTTTAAAGCCAATTTGGGGTGGATTTTCTACTACTTACACACAAAGCCATCCTAAATAATAAAGGATAGGATTTGAAAAATTTAATGTAATGAGAAAAATTGAGGCTTGGATTAAGCAATGTGATGTGTCAGGTCCAATGGTTAAGTTGTTTGTTGCAGAATTAGAAGTTGTCCTCAGATCTCCTCACCCATTGTTATGCTCTCTCACAGTAAGTGCCTTGCAGTAAAGCTCATAAAAAGAAAGTATAAACAATAGAGTTCCAATGTTATCATATTGTTCCACTTTGCTAAGAAACAGATAAAAACCCTCAGTTGATTTCAAAGGGAATCGTGTCTCCTGTTCTTGTCTCCATGGACTTAATTACATGCTTACCACTTCAGAATTTATATCTTAAGTCCAAATATTTCAGCTGAACTCCTCACCGACATACTCACATATGTCATTTAACTTAGGCAGTGTATTACTGAGACTAGTAAAACCAGCGGAAATACCAGTATAAAGAGGAATGAGAGGACTTGTGATGTGTGAGATTGTTTATACCCCGACTCTTTGGAGATTTATTCCTGACTTGATGCACTAATAATTGTTCTTCAATTTTTTTTAAATACCCCAAATTTAAAACATGTTTCTGGCTAATTTCTTTGACTTACAGTTCATAAAATTGTTAATCAATCTTCTAGACACAATAATGTGTTTGATACCCTTCCTGACCATATTAGTTATTGCTATAATGTGCTACCCAAAACTTAGTGGCTTTAAAAAAAAGCAATTAAACCAGTAAAGTAAGAGAAACAATATTAAAATTTAAATTACAATAAACAAAGAAAATGAAGAAATAAACAAAGCAACAAAAAGAAGAACAAAATACATAAAAAGAAAAAAAACAAAAAAAGAGACAAAAGAAATAAAAAGAAGACAACAATGCTTGTCTTTATTTATGAGGCTACCTATTGACTGTACTGTTCTGCCGATCTGGGCTGGATCACCAAACTTTTTGTCCTTCTTCATGCATCTGACATCTGGACAGTGAGAACATCAATTGGGATGATTGATTCATCTCATCTTTTAGGAGAATAGTCTGGGTTTGTTCTCATGGCAGAGGCAATATTCCAAGAAAGAACAGAAGAGCTCTAGACCCCTTGAGGTCTAGTCTCAGAACTGGCATAATGATTTATTAGTCATGTATTTTAAATTTGCTCAGTGTCCTAGCATAAATTTCTTCATCATCAATTTTTTTTTTTTTTTTTTACAAAGTTTAGAGTCATTAGACCGGCATTCATCTCTCTTTATAAGATGAATAGGCAAAGAACCATAGCATAAAGACTGCCCCCATCAATAACAAAACAATGACAACAAAAAATCATTACTCTGAAGACAAAACACTGTTTAAGTTCTGGAATATTTGAACTTCTCTTTAAAATACATTTAGGAAAGGATCGAACATTTTAGGAAATACTAGTTCCTTGCTCCTGAAAAGATTTAAGATGATATTATGAAGAAAGAACAGGATGAACTAAATAAAAATTGTTAGAGTGAGAATTATGACAGAGGCCCTATGACCAGCCACAGGTTTAGTGCTTTGCTTAAAAGGCTCACAGGACTCAGCATATAGTAATACTGAATGGCTAAGATTTATTGCAGTGACACAGCAAGGATACATAGCTGATTCAGTAAGGGAAAAAGACACATCAGGCAAAGTCTGGATGAATTCATGGGCAGACTTCCCGAGCGCTCCCTGAGAGGGCCTCACAGAGCGCATCCTCCCTTCCAGCAGCGAAATGTAGTTAACACAAGCACAGTGTTTCTATTCAGGAAAGAGCTGTTTGATTCTATTGTTTTCACTGGGAGCTGGTTACACAGACACAAAATCAACCGTAATTACTGCAATTCTATACTCCCAGAAAGGAAAGCAAGTGTTTGGTGCCCCAAACTGTTCAAAAGCCAATGTCCCAGGGAGCCAAGGACCATCCCTATAAGCAGGTGTTTCTAAGGAAAACAGCCCACCTATTACCTAAATTAAAAGATCGCTGGAAGCCAAATAAAATAGAATCAGCAATGTTCCAAAGGTAATCAGTGATTTGGAAAACAAACTTGAGAAGAATGCCTACAATATTTAATCAACAAATATAAGAGACTGTGGAAAACATAAAAATTGAAAAAGTAAAACAGAAAGTAGAAAACAAAATGCATGTAAATTTTTTTAAAAAAATCTTTACTCCCTTATTTTTCATAAGAGAGTAGAAGAACAAAATGTAACAGAAACAATGATCTAACTTAAAAGGGGGGAAAGGCTTTTCTAATGTAATACAGGTCATTAGTTTGAAGGTCACCATGTTTATGGCAAAATTTAAGAAAATTAAAAAAAAATTATAAATATATTAAAATTGTGAATTCTAAGAATAAGAAAGTAAATACTTGGTTTTGTAGAAATATGAGGGTGTTTATGTTGCTTTTTTCATTCAAAGAAATGAAAATATCTTAAAAATTTTTTTAAGAATGAGAGTATGAACATGACAACAAGCTTGTATATAATAAATGCATAAATATATCAAAATTTGGATCTAAAAGATGATGGCATCCATCTCTTATCTTGAGCACAGTGTACCTTTGGATACAGAATTAAAAGGCTACAAAAAAGTCCCACTAAATTTTCTTAAACTTGGTTCGCAATGAGTCAGGTTACTACTGAGAGCAGAGTGACAGTCATTCTATACTAGGATGAAGGGGGAGTATGCAATGCCACTTGTTTTTTTAAAATCAGCTTCCCTATAACAATAGACTAAAAATGGTTCTGTTCTAAAACTGGCTCCAGAATTGAAATACAAAAGGATTCTCACATAGAACCAGAGGGCTAATTGCAGAGTATTCATCAGATTTTGTGGGAACATTCAATTATTAAACATCATATTTCTTCTGCCTTGCTTCTTCTTCTCTTTGATCCTGCCTATCTTCTCACCAGTTCCAATGCTGAAGGATCAGATAACTGTTCTCACTTTCCTGCTCAAGTTCCAAGGATAAAATTAAGAAAGCATTTCCATAAATGAAGATAGGACTTAAAGAGAACACACACATAAAGTGCCAGAGAAAATGGCATATCTGGATATAGCCATCCCCATTAAAAGATAAAGAGTGCTCAGAAATAAATCCAAAATGGGGTCTATCATAAATGGCATTTTAAAACAACACACACACACACACACAGAATAAAAAGTAGAGAAAAATAATAGCATCAAAGGCCTAAAAATTATTTACTTTGCAAGAAGAATTTGTCTAGGAAATTAAAGACAGTTTTAGATTAAAACCTTTCTACTTTCTAAAATAAATTTTAAAATAATACAGGCTTTTTAAAACAAAACTAAGCATAAAAGAAAATAAAATCTAAAAGGACAGATGAAAAGACAATGGAATGAAATGATAGCTGGTGGTACAAATTAAACATAACGAAGAAAACATTAAAACCATTCCAGAAATTAAATAAAAGAAAAATTAGAAGCAGCAAAATGTAAAGTCACATGATAAAAATAAAGTTAGTCATAGAGGATAACTTTGAGAAAAATGGGAAAAGATCAAAAAGCTGGCAAAATTCAGTAAAGAAGTATGAAAAGCTCAAAATGGAAGTAGAGAAAATGATACATGGAAGGCAGACAATGATATAAACATTTAATGCATAAAAGTGTGTATTTTAAAAAAGCAAGAATAAAATATGAGAAAGAGATATTAAAATATATAATGGAAGAATATTTTTTTGCAAATTTAAGAGAGAGTTTTACAGGAGATTTAAAGGGTTTAATGTGTATTAGAAATGAGAAAAAATGAAAGGAACAGTAAACCACAAACAACACGACATCCTGATGAATTTACTGAACATTAAAACAAAAACGAAAGAATACTATAAACATCTAGACAGAAAAAACAGATCATTTACAAATATAACAATGTCCGTGGTATCTCATATTTTTATACATCCACGGTGAGGGCATAATAGAGTGTTGTAAATTCTAGGCAGTTTAAAATTTTTAAAAAGTATGTGGCATAATTTTTTAGTTCTTTTGGCCACACTATAAAAATTAAATTTACAGGCAATATCAGGAAGGCAGGCCCAGGAATGCTCTGCCCTTTCATTATCAGTCCAGATTTGGGGGCTTGGCCTCTGTGGTCCATGCTGGAGGAATATGATTCGGGGTCTGTTATATTACTTGTCATGTGGGAAAAAGCTCCTGAAATGAGAAGAAATAAAGCCAAGAAGGGCTAAGGAGTGATTGAAGTTGGATATAAGGAAATACTGGCTAAGTTGAATCTTAGTTTAGTCATCAAGGCTACATTTTGGTAGCTGCTTCCTCAATCCTGTGAGTTGCACTTGTTCTTTGGGCCAAGAAATTTTCTTTTATCCTTCAACTAGTTAGACTTATTTTGGTACTTGCCAATGCAGGAGTCATGGCTAATAACCCAAGTAAATGCTTTAATATTAGAAACTAACAGTTGTGTTATTAGTATTAAAAGTTTTGTCTACAAGGTACAAAACATTCAATGAAACAAAGAAAGTCACTTTATCATAACCAAGAGCAAAATGAACAATGGCAATATAGGTGCCAAGAAAGTTTTGGCAAGAGTAATTCCAGAGCAAAATATGTAAAGCAAGAACTATATAACATATAAAAGAGAAATCAAGAGGTATAGAGTAATTTTGGAGGAAATTTAAATATATTCCTCTCAACATTTGGCCAAATCAAGTAGGTATGAAATAAGAAAAGTCATAAAGGCTTAGAATTATATAATTAATAAAGATGATTTATTAGATTTTAACTGTATGTGTATATATATATATGTTTATAAATATAATAGTGAACTTTTAACTTTCACTCAGAAAATTTAAGCTTAATCCATGATTCGAGGAAAATTTTTAGTTTTACATGCATATATGAGAAAAGGAGAAAGATGAAATTCAGTGATCTAAGCATCAGTCTCAAGAAGTTAAGAAAAAAAATCCCAGCAAATTAAGTTTAAAGAAAAAAGCCAAAAAAATAAATAAAGGCAGCAATCAATGAAACAGCATCAAACACACAAAAGAGAGGATGTACTAATAAAATGTGTAAAACTTCCTGGCAAGTCTGATCAATAATATTTTCCCTGAGAGAAGATTGGTTTTTGTTTATGGCCTGAAACACTTGAGGCGAATTATCCTCAGTCCGAAGATGGACTGAGAGGGTTACGTACTCTACTCCTCCTGACAGCTAGTCTGTTTCTGGTTCCCCCTCATTCCTTTAGGGTGCCCACTAGAAGCCTGCAATTTTTACCAGGGGCCCTTCTCCTTCTCAGACTTTTGACTTTTCTCTCAAGCCCTATGAGACCTCTAAAAACTCCACTTGGTTAATTATCTTTTCTGACACCAATTTCACTTTTAGAATCAGCAGTTGCTTAAGGGGAAAAAGTGGCCTCAAGGTTTGAGTTAACTTCTCTCATCTTCTCTTCTCTTCTGAGCCCAGCATATTCTCACTGTTGGTAATTTCCTGAGGCTTCCAAAGAGATTAAAAAACATATTTTGTCCAGTTTATTGAAATATTCTCAGCATGAGCTACAGTCTCAGACAGTCTAGCCTATTATTTTTGAATGTGAGATCCCATCTAAGTAACTTTTAGGTCAGATTAAATAAAAATAAACCTGCAGTCCATGGTACCGAGACAGAAATTATGAAACCGCTTAAGCACTTTCCCTGTTGGATGAATTTTATTTCCCTATTTTACATCTTTATGGACCCACAGAGGGCATTGAATTTTCTATCTTCTCATTCTGACCCTGACTCCATCTCTACATGTCATTATCTCAGTGCCTGTCCTTGTTTCTCTGAAATTATCCCGGTGTCTGTCCTTGTTCACTAGCTAGCACCAGTCTATCAGTTTGCATGCTTCAGAAACTGACATCAGACTCCCTGCAGAGATCTGACAACACATTGTAATCAGTCCTGGACATTAGGTGAACTCTGGCCTTGGAGCTTTGTTGCCACCAGTGGGTACAAACACTGATTTAATATTAACATTCCGGCTGCTTTTATTTAAAGGCTATCTCCCTAGTCTCTTCTTTATATAGGCTGAAGGTATGTAGTTGAAAGGGTGATGTGTAAGGGCTTAGCTTGGCTACATTTTAGTGACCCTAGATGAAGTATTTTGGCAGTTCCTTGACACTCTGTGGAGTTATTTTGTGACTATTGATAATCACAATTTTGGAGCTCTACAGAAATTTCCAGAGTAACAGGAAAAATTCCCTACATTTGCTTGTATTAAATTTAGTTAATTCTGGTTTGAAGGATCTGCTGAATTCATTAATCTGAGACTTCAGAAAATAATGCAGAATCCCAAACAAGACTCTGGAAATCCTACACAGATATGCTTTTTTGCAAATGTAGTCATAACTAAATGTTTGTTATACAGCCCTGATGCTGTTTGACTGCCGGTTCCTTTATACTAAGAATCAGTGTCTCTCCAGAACATGGTTAGTGCTGTGATTCTTTATTTTTTCCGACAAAGAAATACTTAGAGCTAAGGAGAATGGGCAGCTATCCCGAGAATTTTGCATTGTATTTAAATCTTATGCAGCTTGTAGCACTCCCTCACTTCATACTACCCAACATATGAATAAAATTGCCTCACCAGAAAGAATGAAGTGTTTATCTGGTGTCTTAGTGAACCTTCCTCCTCTGTGTCCCACAGTGACTGTTCTCTTTGAAAAGAGCAATCTCAGAATAACCAGTCACTCTAGGGTGACTGCATATAAATATCAAATCATTTAATATTTACAAAAGCATTTAACAAATGAGGAAACAGAGGCACAGAGATGTTGACTAAGTTTGCCAGCATGGTAAATGGCAAACCCAGAGTTCCAGGAGTCATTCAGTCTCCATATCTCCTGCTCTAAGCCCCTGTGCTATGTGGCCATGGTTCTGGTACTAGTCCTTAACTGCCCTGATGTTCCGTACACTGCCCTTCCTCCTGCCACAATATTTTTTCTGGTATATAGGATTCTCAGACTCTTACAGCATTTGCTTATCCTTTAATTTTTAACAGCATACTTTTTCGTTTACACAAAACATGTTGGGAGAGTCTCTGTCGATACTTAAACTTGACCACTCTTTCTTTGATGTACCTCTGTACACTTCTATCACAGAAACTAGAGCACTTTTATAATACACTTAGTGTTGCCCCACTAAACTGTAAGATCTTTGACTCCTAGGACCATGTCTAATTTAACTCTATGTTCCCCACACCCTGCATTGCATCTGATACCTTCAGTCTGCTCAACAGATGCTCAAAGAATTAAACAATTCAAATGTGCTTTACCCCTAAAATCTCTCTGTACTCTTGTTTCTGCTCTTTCGGTCATCCGTTTCACTGCATTCTCTGCACTTCATACTTCTGTACATTAGGTCTCGTCATGCCGAGACTTTCTGTGAGGATTCTTTGTCATGTGGGAGAGCTAGAAAGCTGCATTTTCTCTTCTGACACCTTCCTCCAACGGTAAGATTATAGACAACCAGTTCTAGTCATATTATCATTGCATGATGACCTCCTGCCTTCCAGAATTTCCCCTTGGGCCTAAGGGCATTGATGCTGTTGGTCAAACTTTTGTCTAGTATGATTATGCAACTATTCTCAATATACTGGTTTTATTGGCCCTCTGTCATGTCCAAGGAATGTGCACTGACAACACTGCTATCTCTTCTGTCTATAGAGTCTCCACATGATTGAGTTTGTCACCGTTCTGCAAATGAGAAGGGAATTCATTCATATTCTGCATCCATCACTAATTAGGAAATGGGCCCTTACCAGACACTGAATCTGCAAGTGCCTTGATCTTGGACTTCAACCTCCAGAACTGTGAGGAAATTAATTTATGTTATTTAAACCACCAAATCTGTGTTTTTTATATGACAGCCCTAGAAAGCTAATATAGAATTCAGTTTTTATCATTCATCGCCTTTATCATATATTGTTGCTTAGAATTATTATTACATCTTTCCATATGCACAGCTTGTCTTCCCAACAGATTAATAGAATTTTCAAAGGCAGGAACTTACCCTGTACTTTGTTACTTTCTTAACAATATTACACAATACAATGCACACAACAAAAACTTAATGAATATTTTTGTTAAGTCAGTTAATGACTTGGAGTAACATTTATCTTACTGGTAAAAAGTTTGACTAATTCACAAAACATGGAAGTGAAATATTTCATATCTATTTCATTTCTACCTTTATATTTTATTTTTAATAGGGAATGAGAAAGGAAAATCAAGAAAAATTGATTGATCAGGGCTTCATACTTTTACATTTATGTCATAAAATTTATCTTTACCCATACTTATTCTAAAACCAAGATAAAGAAATGAAGCAACAAAAGAAGAAAAAAATTCTCCTTTTAGGAAACAGCTTTAATTTTCACTGGTTTTCTTCCTTAATTCCATCAAGACTTCAGGGTATGGTAGTGTCTGAAGAACAATAGAATATCAGCTTTTAGGTCACTGGAGTATTATTTAATGGAGAGAAAATGTAATTTTCAAGAGAAAACAGTATACTAATCTGGTAATGACAAATGTTACTGAAAAACAGTAAGTTTTGTACTGTCTGTAACAAAATGGAGAGCACGTCATTTGAGCTCTTCAAGACTGAATCCATTTACTCCTTTAACATTGGTGAATAGTTTGGAGATTTAAAGACAAAGCAACATTAATTGGTATAAGTTACCTACGATGCTTTAAGTTGTTCATTTTTATGTCAGTAATGATATTTCTTAATGGTTGTAACTGACTTTATTTGGTGAACAAATATTAAATGAGCTAGCAACAATGGTTCTATGATTTAATTCCAAGCATAAGTTACTCAATTATGGTCGGCTAAAAAGGCTATAAATGTATATATCCATGGCTAAATCAGACCTGGCACTAAAAATTTTATCCTGATTAACTTGAGTTTGTCCTATTATCATGTGTTCATTAGTCCTAGGATTGTTATTCATATATTGAGCCATGGAATTGAGTCAACCGTGATTTTACTTAATGTAATTTATATATATTCTAAAGTCATCTGTTGTCTTCGAGTATATAGTATCTTTTAGTATCAAAAAAAAAAAAAGGATAAAGAAACTAAAGATCGCCAGCAAACCACCAGAAGCTAGGGAGAGGCAAGGAAGGATTGATTTTCCACCTACAAATTTCAAAGGGAGCGTGGCCCTGGCAACACCTTGATTTTGGACTTCTAACCTCCATTTATCTTACAAATACATTTGTAAGACAATACATTTCTGTTGTTTTAAAGCACACACAAAGAAAGTGGACAGAGATTCTGAATTGTGGTAAAACAGAACATAATTGTGGTAAAACAGAATATAAAAAAATAAAATAAAACCAGTGAGTCAACATGGTAATTAAATAAATGATTGATGTTGAGTGTGTATAACCACAAATGAAAGTGAAGACTCAGCATCTATTATCAAATAAACTTTTATTTTTAGATGGCAGGCAGAATATAAATGCATGAAGCATATTTAGTATAAATATATTTAACGTAAATATATTTATACTACATGAATATATAAATGCATGAAATATATTTAGCATTTATAAAATTACAAATGTGTGAGTTAATTGGATACAAATTTAGTAGGGACATTGCTGATGAAACTGAATAGAGTTAATCAGTCATAGCTTTCTATATGAGGCCACCTTGATGATTCTTTTTAAATTGTATTGTGACAAGACTTTCAAGAAGAAAATTTTTAAGTAATATCTTTGGTGGCTACATAAATATAAGATCTGAAGATAAAGGTATTCATGCTAAAGCTTTTGATGATTAAATTTGTATCAGCTTCTCTCCCTCTCTCCCTCTCTCCCTCTCTCTCTCTCTCTCTCTCTCTCTCTCTCTCTATATATATATATATATATATACACAGAACCCTACTTTACTTCTATTTCTTCACCTTCTTATGATCATTCACATTTATATTCTAATTAGGAAAACACAATTAACAACAATATCTAATATGAGAGATTAGTAAAATAATATAATGCTCTGTGTACTTCCTTTTCCTCTTTTAAGACCAGTGCACCTGTTGCCTCTGTGAGTAGGAATATTGGCTTCTTATAACTTATAGGTGCATCTTTCCAGAAATTGCCCTTGGCTAAAAAAGAGCTATCTTGCCCAAGACACAACACTTATCCCAAGAGAAACCTGTATCCAGTGACAGGCCAATAGTGAGGTACAATGCTTGGCCATTTGTCTTGGTTGAGAACAATTCCAAAGTACTGATCTTTCTCCAGAGGTCACTGTGGGATGGGCTGAGGGTGCTGCTGTAACTGCTTTACAATTCAGCTTTTCTTGCTGGCCTCTCCTCCTTCCTCACAGGTGTTGCTCCTGAGAACATTCCCCCAAATACCTGTGGCATTCAACTCCTCTCCATCTCAGAGTCTGTATCCAGGGAATCTGGCCTAAGATTAAATGAAGGTGGTCTATTATCATACTTACAATTTGAATATTTGAGAAATAGATAGAACTCCTTCTTTGTGTACAATATTTGGGGAAAGAAACAAAGGGTTTGCAGTTTTGGAAATAGTATGCATATATATTTTTAATGATTAGAGTCGGTATGTGGACACATGGGAGCCAAGGGAGAAGTAAAACAACATGTAGAGTCCTGTCTCCTATCTCTAGATATTTGGCATCTCTCCTACTTTATTTTATTTTATACTTTATTTTTTAAGTGAGATGAAAATTTATTGAATGGACACTAGCATACTCCATAGAATTGAAGGAAGAACTGTAGGCATCAGTGCATTTCTGAAATACTGAAACTTGATACTCTCAGGATGGTCTCTGCTGTCTCTCTCTCTGATTTTCTTCTTTTGCAGCTTCATACTCTCTGTGTGATGGGGAAATGTGCTCTGGGGTTATATCCATACAGCTCTATGACCATAGAAAAACAAGGTATCTCTACCCCACTCCACATGCATGGACACGCAATACCTCCAACCCCATTATACAGGTACATTAATTCCAGTTAAAAATCAGGGACATGATTCCAATTGTCCTTTCTTGGATTATTATGTCCACCTCTGGACAAATCTTTTGAAGCTAGTTTATAGATTTTGAGTCTTCCAACTTAGGTCACATGCCTGGGGTCAGGGATTAGATTCTGTCACCAGAAGCAGAGAGGAGGAGTGCTGGGCAGACAAAGACAGTAGGCACCACAATAACTGAAATGAACATGTTAATTAGAATAATTTGAATAACTGCTTTAGTTCTCTATTTTTTTCTTCCCTCTGGGCAGAGGTATAAGAAATAATTTAAGTATATACAAGCTTTGGCATTCACAAGGGCAAGGCAAGAGGGAAGTGGGCATGGAGAGAGCCTAGTGAATCTTTGGGAACCAATTTAATTTCAAAACTGTTGTAAAAATTGCCAGTACTTTAATGTTTATTCAAGTATTTGCAATATTTTGCAATTTTAAATTACATTAAATGAGACCTTACTATTTTTATGTTTACAAAAATAGACCATGGGTTTGTAAAGGTTTAGAAAAGTGATGTAACAGAACTTATTCTGCTGAAGAAACATAAACTATGAAATTGATCCCAAAATAATGCTTAGAAGTAAATTTGCTAAATGTCAGCAATGAACAAGGCTTAACTTTCCACTTACTTACCACCCCATGTCTAGTGAATACTCAGTAAATCTTTTGGATATTGCTTCATGAACTCTAATGTCTCATTGAACTTTAGATAGCATCTCCACTCTCTCGCCTTTTGTCCTTACCACTTCATTACTAAGAAGGACAGAAAGTACAATATTAGCAGCACCCCCAACAGATGTGATTTTCAATTTTTTTTTCAATGGAAGAACATTCCTTGATCTTCTCTGTGAAATTTCCAGTACTATCAATTTAATTTAACTTTTACTTGTTGAAGACATAAACTAAGGGAAGGACTTTAATGAGACAATCAATCTCCTTAAATATTTAATAAAATTTTGTGCCTGTGGACTGTGCTTGTTCGTGCATGCACATATATAGAAAGAATTTCCAAGGCATCTGTGAATCAAAAATATTTTAAAATGGCAGTAAAGGATGTGGGAAACACAGTTATTGCTTATTTAAATAAAAATATTTCAGCAATTTTCACACTTAAGACCTGGTTCATTCCATTGGAGGTCTACTATATACACTGAATAATAGTAGTAACACTATATGCAAAGATATATCAAGGACTTGCTCAGAGCTGAGCTCTGTTCTGAGCACATTCCATACATTACCTAATTTAATCATCCCCATACTACAATTGAGAATATTGCAGCTTAGAACAGTAAGACTTGCCCAGAGTCAGATAAGAGTGAATGAAAGAGTCAGAATTGATATTCATTTCTGTTCTAAAACCCATTTTTTTTTTGCCAGGAATAAGGTAGGCACTAAAAAATGTGAATTGCATTAGATTAAAATTTTGATACAAGAAATATGTGATAAAAGATAAATGAAACATATTTACCATTTATTAAACTGTCCTTCAAGTAAGTAACTTATAATATTCCTTCTGCCCATCTCGATCCCATAATTTTTTTTCTAATAGCTTTAAAATATGTGATAAGGGATTGCTCTCTTTAAGCTTCACTTATTTATTCAAAAAATTATCAAACTACCATTGTATGCCAGGCATTTTATTGTGAATTCAATGGGGGCATAAAGAAGACATTGTCTTTGTCTTTTGAGGACCTACATTCAAGCAAGAGAAACAAACAATAAACAATTTTAAAATAAACAAACCACGTAGCTTTAGCTATAGTGTTCAAGGAAGCCCTATCCTTTTTATTATTTAAAATTAATTATTAAATTGCACTAAACTTATCAAATGAGTTCTTCAGTTTCTAAGGGATTGTATGCATTTTTTAAAGAGGAAGGATTTTGAATGTATAATCTAAAATCATCTCACAAATACCTGTTCAATACTTTAGACAGAAAGTGAACTGTGTAGTTCATTTTGTTCAATCTTTTCTTTTTAAAAATGAGGAAACAGGGTTCCTCATTAGTTAAAAGACTTGGGAATTACATAGCCAGAACTGGGACTAAAAGCCAAGTGTCATGTATTCTGGGCTAATGTTTATTCTGTGACACAGCAGAGTCTTTGTCTAAGGTCTTACGGAATTGGGGAGTTCTGAAAGGAAGCTGGGCTTTGCCTAATGAAAATCACAGGAAAGAATGAGTGAAAATCATTTTTCATTGGCTTTTCCTTCTATTCCTTTAAGTGTCTTGGGAATTTTTTTTAGAACCCTTGTGCTTCTCCAGGTACATGGAGTTCCAAAGAGAATGGTCTGGGATTTACCACATTGGAAATGATGTCCTGGAGAAAAAACTAGAGCCATCAGATTGCAGAAAAGAAAAAAGAAATAACTTTAAAGTCATATAATGCATTGCCCTCTTTTACGTCTAAGAAAATCAATATGCAGAGAGAATGAATGATCCTCTACGAATTTAGGCTAACTCTAAGGACTTTTATGAGTGCCTTTATTGTGACAAACATAGTCCAATGTTTGATGTAAATAGATACTTAATGAATGTTGAAAAATGGATGGACTGTTAAATATTGGAATGATAAAAATTTCCTTAAGCTAAAATTTAAAAACAAAAACGATCAAAGTTTTCATGTATTATAATGTCTCAGAGTGGTTCTTACCTGAGGTACAAAGAATAAATGTAATAGTTCTTATAGAATTTTTTATATTATTCTTTGTTTCTTATTCTGTTTTCCTTTTGGGTTTATATAAACCTTGGTCAACCTAAGTTTTTATGGAACATGTGTAGTATACATATATGTACAATGATTAATCTTAACCATTTCCTGATTTTCTGCAATGGATTCTATTCCTAAGCCACTGCTATGCTTGTATTCTCTTGTCTGATAGAAACCTTTCCTACTATGGAATATTTAAATGTAGAGGAACAAATTTAAACCTTTCGTTGATTTAATATTCAACATGGGGATTAATGAAGTCATAAATTAGAATAGAATTTGGGCAAATAGCTGTTCCTATGTTCTAAATTTTCACTTATATAGATACACGTACACATATACACACGCATGCACATGTACTTTATGCAAATTTTAGCTTATCTAGCTATTTTGGATCACATTTCTTTTCAAATGGTTTGGCTTAAGAAAATTGTTTTAAAGTGATGTCAGAGTAATGAAGCATGAAGGATGTTTAAAAGAAGAGCAAAGTAAGAACACTGAAGACCAAGAAATAAGATAGTCATCCTACTGGATAAAAAGTGCACAAAGATATTTGGTAATTTTATGTATTGATGTCCTTAAATAAAACATTTTAGGACTGAATTTCCTGAGTAAGTTTGTAATACGTGATGTTTTGCTTCCATGTTGCTCCTGACCAAGTGGTTTCAAGGGTTCTTACAAACCACTCTAGGGCACTCTCTTGCACCAGTTTTGTCTTAAAGTATACGAATACACGAAGAGAAGGTATGAGCAGAGCTTAAGTACAGTCAGTAAAAGTTCAAAGATTTGATAATGGCACACAGAGATGTCTCTCAAGTGACCTTTTTTTTTTTTTTTTTTCAATGAATGTTATTAAGAGCCAAAGCAGAGTCAAGGAGGTAACGATACAAGAGCACAGCATGAACACTACAGCCCAAGAGAGCCATAGGTTTTATGTTAGATGTAAAGGAGTACACAGAAACTTGTGACAAGCAAGGAAATGAGCCTAATGACATACAGGAACAAGTGATAGAGATTTGACATATGAAATAATAAGCCATTGCAACTTAGCCTCCCCTACATTTTTTTTTTAATGAATGTTATTTAGAGTCAAAGCAGAGTCAAGCAGGTAATGATACAAGAGCATGGCATGAACACTACAGCCCAAGAGAACCATAGGTAGCACCACCTATGGTGCTACTGTAGCACCATCATGCTACATTAACAGTGAACGTTTGAGGGCCTCATGGCTTAGCTAACAGGTTTTAGTGGTAAAAATTCAGTGAACTTCAAAAATAGATAAATTGTGGTTAAGGTAAGGAGTGTGTGGTCACAAATCAAGGCAGATATGTTTAGGGAAAAAAAGAGGTTTACTTAGCTACTCTGGCCTTGTAAGCATGTGGTATGCTCCTGCCAAGCCTTGTTTTAAAATTAATCAGAGAAATATTTCTTTTGAATTTAAAGAAGATGCACCAGAAAAGCCAGTATATTCCAGTTATGTTCTAGCCAAACTGGGGTAGCTTTGATGTGGCATTTTGTGGGTTTTGAAAATACAGTCAAGTAAGTGCCCATTTACAAATATTGTTAAAAAGCTCAACCTATCACAGTTGAAAAATCTATTTAAAGGAAAAGAAACAACAAAAAAAACCCCTGATGTTGAACAACCCACATAGTGATTTAATACTTGTGACAGCTCTTAGAACCTGTTAACATTGCCACTTTATCTTAGCTTTCCTCAGAGTGGGTATATAATATTAGCTATGTGTTGTGGCCTGATGATGAAAACTGTGATAAGTTTTGGGGTCTCTTAAACCTTAAAAGATAAATTTAATCTTTATTGTCTTTAAAAAAAAAGAAAAACGTCTAAAGCAAGTGGGAAAAAGCCATATGGTACTCCAGACCACAAGGGAAATTATACTTCTTTATATGAAGCATTCCCACTAGAAAAAAGGGTAACCCTTCTGTTTATCATTATATTTTATGAGGTAACTTCAATGAAATCATGGAAGCATTATCACACGAACAGCAAAGGATAAAATCTCTTTTGCCAGGGTCCTCAAAGGATAGGAAATTTGGAATATGGCACAATTGGAACTTATTTTCCACACTGCAAATGAGGTTCAAGATGTGGTGTGGGTGAGTGACAGAAGGTTTCTTGCCATCAAAGAAGATGGTCAGCATTTTCAAGACTTTCATGTGGGATATGAGGGTATATTTTATGGGCCCAATACAGGAACTAAAATGTAATTTTAATACAGTTTACGTTGATATTTTATGTGGGAAGAGTTTGTTGACTCAAATGTTCCAATGTGTGAAGGAAGTATCAGCAAACATGCACAGGGAACTCACTAAAAAAATTACATGTAGGGATGGTTTTTAGAGGAAAATTGATGAAGTCATAGCAAGGGTATTTTCCATGAGATGAAAACTACCAGTGCTGTCTATTCATTTCCTTTGGAAAATAGAAGATCAAAGAAAATATTTTAGTAGAGTGTTTCTTTTCAAATATAACAAAGATTTTTTTGCAGTAATAATGTCTCTTTCTCCTTTCCATATGCTCGTTTATGCCCTCATCAAATATGTGCTATCTGACACACACTGCGCCATATTATAGTAACAGCAGTCAGCATTTACACACCCTTTATTATGCCACTTAGCAAGATAAGTGCTCCATGCCAATCTATAGCCACAAGAAAAATGAAGGAAGTGTTCATGTTTTACAGCTGAGGAACGTACAACTTAGCGAGGTTTTGGAAGTGATTTTAAGCCTTATTATGGAACCACTATTTGAATTCAGGATATTGATTTCATAGCCCAAACCTTGATGACTTCCCTCCCCATAAATAACTTGTGTCTCAAGAGAGACAGAGATTATTATTCAGTCATCAAAGACATAGATCATTTATAGGTAATTCACAAGGAAATAAAAGGAAAGTGCTTTGAAATCCATAAAAAAAAAGGGACATGATAAAATCCGGCATGCCAGAGTCACTTTATTAATTATCATTATTTTTAAAAATAATAACTTGTGTAAGGTAATTCACTACATTAATATACTACATGCACTAAAGCAAATAATTTATTTTCCACTTCCTTCTACAGCTGTACCAAAATGCACAATGTGGTGACTGACTCTTTGATTTGAGCAGAACCTGTATAAGTAGACCACTTGAATGGCTACAGAGCATAAATATTTAATTTCTGACTCTTTGATTTGAGCAGAACCCGTATAAGTAGACCACTTGAATGGCTACAGAGCATAAATATTTAATTTTCTCACTCTTAAGCAAATAAAGCTCTATGTACATAAGAATTAAATTTACCCAGCACCAAAACCAGTTTTAAATATGGAATAAAAATAAGTCCCTGGATTGAAATAATTATAAACTGACCAAAAAAGGTTTTCATCTAATTACAACCATAAAAATGTTGCACAGGTGAAGTAGTGACTTCATCTGAGAAAGAACTAAGTATTTAGGATCAAAGTTACATTAATTATCACTTATTGTGAGCAGTTTCCTTGAAAATACATACATTTTTACCTAGGAAAACTTTTTGTCTCTCTAAATCACCCTTTAACCAGACTCCAATAGCATTGTCTCCTCATCTTCAGTTTTTAAGTGACAGTTCTCTGTAGAAAACAATGTCCTGAATAAATTACTCCATTACCTTATAAAAACTCTTTGTTCTTTAGAATTTGGAACCTAAATAAATTTTTTGAGAATTAGAGGAAAAAAACCCTTTCTCTTTCCTAAAAAAAAATTGTAAGCTGTTTCATCATTGCTTATGAGAATGCAGAGTTGTATGTTCATCTTGAAAAATATATTGACAATTTCTTACAAAACTAAACATTTTCTTGCCATATGATCCAGCAATTGTACTCCTTGGTATTTATCTAAAGGTGTTGAAAAATTATGTCCACAAAAAAACTCCTGCACACAAATGTTTATAGCAGCTTTATTCATAATCACTAAAACCTGGAAGTGAACAAGATGTCCTTCAATAGGTGAATGGATAAACTGTGGTACATTCACACAATGGAATATTATTCAACAATAAAAAGAAATGAGATATGAAGCCACAGAAAGACATGGAGCATATGTAAACGCATATTGCTAAGTGAAAGAAGACAACCTGATGGCTACATATTGTATGATCCCAATTATGTGACATGGTAGAAAAGGCAAAACTACGAACACAGCAAAAAAGATCCGTGGCTGACTGAGGGTCTGGGGAAGGGAGGTGATGATAAATAGGTAAAACACAGAGGACTTTTCAGGCATTAAAGCTATTCTGTGTGATACTTTAACAGCAGATACGTGTTATTATACATTTGTCAAAACCCATAGAATGTATAACAGAAAGAGTGAATCTTAAGGTAAACTATGGATTTTAGTTAATAATGACGTATCAATATTGGCTCATCAATTTTAATAAATGTAGCACACCAACGTAAGATGTTAATGATAGGAGAAACGGGAGGTGGGGAAGAGGAATATATGGGAACTCTATACTTTTTGCTCAAGATTTCTGGAAACCTGAAACTGTTCAAGAAAATAAAGTCTGCTAAAAAATTGTAATGGAAGAAACAAAGGTTTGATCTCAAAAAATATACAGTTAATAATTTGAACATGGGTCAAATCAGTTATATAAGATATGATTCAATAGAAGTCTGCTGTGAGTAAAATCTGTTAAAATTAAGAAACTTCCCACAAGGCTAAGGAAAAAAAAGAAAACCAAGACAGGAAAATGCATGTTCCCTTTACTGTTTCTGTATGGTTAAGCAAAAGTAAGGTTTAGTGTACATTACACTTAGGATTGAAATAAAATTCAAAGGGGATATTTTGTCTTTTAATTGTGATATCTATTCAAAATGTAATTTCTTACTTTAGTTATTTGATTTATAGCACTAAAATTTTGAGTATTTTTTTGAAAGTGGAGTTGTTCACAATATTTCTTAATAGATTGAAGTAAAATTTGGTAGTGGTATTAACTGGAACTTATATTTTGGTAAAGGTAAAAACATACAATGAAAAATAAAGTCTAATAATTACTGAACATTATCCATGTTCCAGATATTGTGAATATCTCATTTACTCTTAGTTGGGTTAAGTACCTATTGGGTTGTGTTACTACATCTTCCTTTTCAAAGATGGGGAAGAAAAGCTTAGAGAAGTTAAGTAGTAACTTGTTCAGCGTCACAAGGTTCATAATTGATGCAGTTGGAAAGTCAATTTGACACAGTCCCTACTTGACAGGGAATTTGACACAGTCCCTATTCTTAAAAATAATTTCCATTGTTGCTATAGAAATACTGCAGAAATAAAAATGTTATTATCATTTAGCAATGCAAGCATGCATTTCTATTGCACAAACGATATAAAAATCTAAATTCAAAAATCACCTCTGTATCACAAAAATATCACTAAGAAAACATGACATAGAGAACAAACATATGGATACCAAGGGTGAAAGCGGGGGTGAATTAGGAGATTGGGATTGACATATATACACTATTGATACTATGTATAAAATAGATAACTAATGAGAACCTACTGTATAGCACAGGGAACTCTACTCAGTGCTCTGTGTTGACCTAAATGAGAAGGAAATCCAAAATAAGAGGGGATATATGTATACGTATAGCTGGTTCACTTTGCTGTACAGTATAAACTAACACAATATTGTAAAGCAACTATACTCCAATTTAAAAAACTAAAAAAGAAAAAAATATATGAACTGTATAGAAATACATATATACCAAAACCTAGCTTCCAAAAATGTAACTTTTATGTAAGTCATAGAGCAAAAGTCTCATGGTTGATTTGCCAGTATGCATGGGCTAATATGATCATTCAGTAAATAAAAAAATACATTCAGTATGTAATGTTAACTGCAAATTTGCCTAATAAGTGGTAATTAAACACATTTAACTAATAATTAAAACACATTTTAAGTGATTCAGAATTTCTTTGAGTTAATATAGTCTGATAATGCCAAGTATCACATTTATATGATGGTTATATGTGTGTGCAAAATCTAGTTAACAAGCCACATTGATCAATTATAGAACAATGTATGTCTGCCTGTAACTCATGGAATTTCCATATTCAGACTATTAATTTAATGCAGTTATTTTTAGCAGTTGTAAATTATTTTGTTATTTAGACATGTGTTAACTTCATTATGTGATTTAGATAATTTAAGGCTCTGAAAAATTTTTAATGAGAACACTATAATTACATATTCTAACATGAGGCAGTTTCTTTTTAAAATATTTGTACACACTGCTGTATTTAAAATAGATAACCAACAAGGACCTAGTGTATAGCGGTGGGGAACTCTGCTCAGTATTCTGTCATAACTTAAATGGGAAAAGAATTTGAAAAAGAATAGATACATGTATACGTATAACTGAATCACTTTGCTATACACCTGAAACTAACACAACACTGTTAATCAACTATACTCCAATATAAAATAAAAATTATAAGTAAATAAATGGAAATTGAAAAAAATATAAATACAATATTTGATCCTTAAAATTTTGTTTTTGTTTTTGGTAAGAGAGACAGTTCCACTCTTAACTCCCAGTAACTTCCATTTCCAATCATGATCATTCATAATGATCCCCAGGTGTAATAGCTTTAGCTGTATTCTTCAAGCCCTCACCTACCTGCATTTCTTTAAGGAAATCTAAACTCCTAAATTAGGTCTCCCTTTGATGGCATAAAAAAATTGAACTTTGTGTATTCTATAATGTAGAATTTGAAAGAAATCCTTGTGACACTTCAGAGAATTTTGTATATTAATATTTCCTTAAGAATATCACAGGGTAAAACATTTTAATGTTCTATGTTTATGTGTACGTCAAATATGTGTTTCATTTAAATAAACAAAAAATCCAGCGTCTATGCTACCATGTACTTTGTAGTGATATGTCTACCTTTTATCATAATCTATTCACAAACTTTCTTCTTTAACATTTCAGGTATTAATGTCTCCCCACTAATGGTAACATTGGTAAATTACTATGACTACTTTTAAACCACATATTTTCCTTTGTGGTGGGACCTTTAATGCACACCTCCTATTTTTGTTTTGTGTTCTCCTACAATATTTATGTTATGTGTTTGAAATAATGTAATTCTTTAATACAAATATCATGTATGAAATTTATTCTTGTAGTTGTCTCTACTAGAACATGTACTTTGGAATCAGATAAAAACCAAACAAATAAAACTAAAAATGAGTTTAAATCTTTAATCTACAATTCACTAGGCACATGACCTTGGGTAATTTGCCTAACTTCTCCAAGCCTCAGGTTTCTCATATAAAAGAGAGATAAAAATTCCTAAACTATAAAGTTGTAAGCATTAATGTCTTATCAAGAAAATATCTGGCATAATTATAAGCTTTCAATAGTATTTTATTTTTCCACCTCCTCCTTCTCTTCATCTCTTTATCCTGAACATTGAAATGACACCATAAAACATTGTCTCCATACTCTAAGCATTCATTTAGCTATGATACTCTCCCTCTACTTCTGGGCAAGAATTACACCTTCACCAATAATAGTATCATATTGTAGCAGGAAAGCCCTAAGCAAGGGAATAAGATTAACATAACTCACAGAGAAATCAATTGTAGAAAAGAGAACTGAACTTTTGTGCATTTTAGATTCCATTCTTGAATTTTTAATTGTGAGGATTGAGTTTATCAATTAATTAGAAGAAAAATGTCATTTTTAAATGCTGTCATCTCAGTGAGATGACTCAGCATTTAAAAATGACAATTTGAGTTTGTCTTTTTCATATGAAAAAACTGTAAAGATCTTGCATTATATAGTTAACATTATTTCTGTGCACATTGATGTCTTTATTTCCTATAAGAATAAATTTTTTCCTATTATATTTTAAATACCATTGTCTGTGATTAGAAAGTTATTGATATGGGTTCAACTGATTTTGTTTTTCTGGTCACCTAACTGAAAAGTTTAAAAGAACAAATAATTCATAGATTTTTGTATTTTACAGTAAAAAAAAAAAATATTGTCTACAACTAATGATATCTTTGTCTCTTAATTTCCAATCTTGATCTCTTATTTTCTTGTCTTATATCAGCCAGATCCCCACTATGATATAAAACTATGCAGCACTACTGATGCTTGTCTTATTTCTCAATTTAATGGCATATCTCTGATGTTACACCATTTTGCAAATACTTTTCTGGTATATAGGTATTTTTATTGTGGTAGAAAATACATAACATGAAATCTACCTTCTTAACAAATTTTTAAGTGTATAGTACCATATTGTTAAATATACACATATTGCTGTAGATAAATTTTTAAAGTACATTTCTATTTCTAGTTTGCTAAAATTCTTTTTAATTGTGATTTGAATTTACTTTCATTAAATTCTTACCCTGTATTTATTCAAATAAATATATATATACAAACATATTTAAATATATAAACACATTTCTATGTATATTATATATTTCTCCTTTGATCTATTAATAAGATATATGAATTGATGAAATATACATATTTTAATGTTGAAATATCTTTGTATTATTGAGATAAACTCAGTATGATTAAGATTGATTATTCCGTTAATTTACTGCTCGATTTGATATGCTAATAATATAATAAGGGCATTTGCAAAGGTAAAAGTTATTTAACATTTTTGTGTCTATGTCCTATTCTTCTCTAATACTGTATCTGTGTCAGTGTCTTAAGATGAGTTGGATAACTGCATGACTTCTTTTTGTTTTAATGTTTTATTTCTTGAAAGTTTCATAGACTTCTATGAGCCTCTCTGGACCTATGTTGTAGGTAGAAAAATGACCTCTCAAAGTTGTCCTTAAAAGGACATGAGGGGGCTTTGGTCAAGATGGCAGAAGAGTAAGACGTGGAGATCACCTTCCTCCCCACAAATACATCAAAAATACATCTACATGTGGAACAACTCCAACAGAACACCTACTGAACGCTGGCAGAAGACCTCAGACCTCCCAAAAGGCAAGAAACTCCCCACGTACCTGGGTAGGGCAAAAGAAAAAAGAAAAAACAGAGACAAAAGAATAGGGATGGGACCTGCACCAGTAGGAGGGAGCTGTGAAGGAGGAAAGGTTTCCACACACTAGGAAGCCCCTTCACGGGTGGAGACTGCAGGTGGCAGAGGGGGGAAGCTTTGGAGCCACGGAGGAGAGCGCAGCAGAAGGGGTGCAGAGGGCAAAGTGGAGAGATACCTGCACAGAGGATCAGTGCCGACCAGCATTCACCAGCCCAAGAGGCTTGCCTGCTCGCACGCTGGGATGGGTGGGGGCTGGGAGCTGAGGCTCGGGCTTCAGAGGTCGGATCCCAGGGAGTGGACTGGGGTTGGCTGCGTGAACACAGCCTGAAGGGGGCTAGTGCACCACAGCTAGCCGGGAGGGAGTCCGGGAAAAAGTCTGGAGCTGCCGAAGAGGCAGGAGACTTTTTCTTGCCTCTTTGATTCCTGGGGCGCGAGGAGAGGGGATTAAGAGCACCACTTAAAGGAGCTCCAGAGATGGGCGTGAGCTGTGGCGATCAGCATGGACCCCAGAGACGGGCGTGAGACACTAAGGCTGCTGCTGCAGCCACCAAGAAGCTTGTGTGCAAACAGAGGTCACTATCCACACCTCCCCTCCTGGGAGCCTGTGCAGCCCGCCACTGCCAGGGTCCCGTGATCCAGGGACAACTTCCCTGGGAGAACGCACAGCATGCCTCAGGCTGGTGCAACATCATGCCGGCCTCTGCCACCGCAGGCTCCCCCCGCACTCCATACCTCTCCCTCCCCCCGGCCTGAGTGAGCCAGAGCCCCCGAATCAGGTGCTCCTTTAACCCCGTTCTGTCTGAGCGGGGAACAGACGGCCTCAGGTGACCTACATGCAGAGGTGGGGCCAAATCCAAACCTGAACCCCAGGAGCTGTGCAAACAAAGAAGAGAAAGCGAAATTTCTCTCAGCAGCCTCAGTAGCACCGGATTAAATCTCCACAATCAACTTGATGTACCCTGCATCTGTGGAATACCTGAATAGACAATGAATCATCCCAAATTGAGGAGGTGGACTTTGGGAGCAACGATGTATATATTTTTTTCCCTTTTTCTCTTTTTGTGAGTGTGTATGTGGATGCTTCTGTGTGTGATTTTGTCTGTATAGCTTTACTTTTACCATTTGTCCTAGGGTTCAGTCTGTCCGTTTTTCTTTGTTTTTCTTTTTGTTTTTTGTATAGTTTTTAGTGCTTGTAATCATTGCTAGATTTGTTTTTTGGTTTGGTTTCTGTCTTCTTTTTTTTTTCTTTTTTTATTACTTTTTAATTTGTTAATTTTTAATAATTATTTTTTATTCCAGAAACTTTATTTTATTTTATTTCTGTCTTTCTTTTTTTCTCCCTTTTCTTCTCAGCTCTATGGCTGACAGGACTGTGGTGCTCCAGCTGAGTGTCAGGCCTATGCCTCTGAGGTGGGAGAGTTGAGTACAAGATATTGGTCCACCAGAGACCTTCCATCTCCACATAATATCAAGTGGCGAAAGCTCTCCCAGAGATCTCCATCTCAACGCTAAGACCCTGCTCCACTCAACGACCAGCAAGGTACAGTGCTGGAAACCCTATGCCAAACAACTAGGAACACAAACTAACAGGAACACAACCCCACCCATCAGCAGAGAGGCTGCCTAAAATCATAATAAGGTCACAGACATCCCACACCACTGGACACGGACTGGCCCACCAAAAACACAAGATACAGCCTCATCCAGCAGAACACAGGCACTAGTCCCCTCCACCAAGAAGCCTACACAACCCAGTGAACCAACCTTAGCCACTGGGTGCAGACAACAAAAACAGCAGGAACTACGAACCTGCAGCCTGAGGAAAAGAGACCACAAACACAGTAAGTTAAGCAAAATGAGAAGACACAGAAACACACAGCAGATGAAGGAGCAAGGTAAAAAATCTACCAAACCAAACAAATGAAGAGGAAATAGGAAGTCTACCTGAAAAAGAATTCAGAGTAATGATAGTAAAGATGATCCAAAATCTTGGAAATGGAATGGAGAAAATACGAGAAAATTTCAATAAGGAACAAGAAGAAATAAAGAGCAAACCAACAATGATAAACAACAAAATAAATGAAATTAAAATTTCTCTACAAGGAATCAATAGCAGAATAACTGAGGCAGAAGAAAGGACAAGTGACCTGGAAGATAAAATAGTGGAAATAACTACCACAGAGCAGAATAAAGAAAAGAGATGAATAGAATTGAGGAGAGACTCAGAGATCTTTGGGACAACATTAAATGGACCAACATTCGAATTATAGGGGTCCCATAAGAAGAAGAGAAAAAAGAGGGTCTGAGAAAATATTTGAAGAGATAATAGTTGAAAACTTCAATAATATGGGAAAGGAAATAGTTAATCAAGTCCAGGAAGCTCAGAGAGTCCCATACAGGATAAATCCAAGGAGAAACATGCCAAGACACATATTAATCAAACTATCAAAAATTAAAGACAGGGGCTTCCCTGGTGGCGCAGTGGTTGAGGGTCTGCCTGCCGATGCCGGGCACATGGGTTCGGGCCCTGGTCTGGGGGGATCCCGCGTGCCGCAGAGCGGCTGGGCCCGTGAGCCACGGCTGCTGGGCCTGCGCGTCTGGAGCCTGTGCTCCACAATGGGAGAGGCCGCAGCGGTGGGAGGCCCGCGCGCCGCGGTGGGGAGTGGCTCCCGCTTGCCAGGACTGGAGGGGGCCCTCGCACAGAGGCGAAGACCCAACACAGCCAAAAATAAATGAATAAATAAATTTATTTTTTTAAAAAATGTATAAAAAAAAAATTAAAGACAAAAAATATTAAAAGCAGCAAGGGAAAAACAACAAATAACATACAACGGAATTCCCATATGGTTAACAGCTGATCGTTCAGCAGGAACTATGCAAGCCAGAAAGGGGTGGCAAGACATTTAAAGTGATGAAAGGGAAAAACCTACAACAAATATTACTCTACCCAGCAAGGATCTCATTCAGATTCGACAGAGAAATTAAAATCTTTACATGCAAGCAAAAGCCAAGAGAATTCAGCACCACCAAACCAGCTTTACAACAAATGCTAAAGAAACTTTTCTAAACAGGAAACACAAGAGAAAGAAAACACCTACAATAACAAACCCAAAACAATTAAGAAAATGGTAATAGGAACATACATATCGATAACTACCTTAAAAGTAAATGGATTAAATGCTCCAACCAAAAAGACATAGACTGGTTGAATTAATAAAAAAACAAAACCTGTATATATGCTGTCTACAAGAGACACCCTTCAGACCTAGGGACACTTACAGACTGAAAGTGAGGGGATGGAAAAAGATATTGCATGCAAGTGGAAATCAAAAGAAAGCTGAAGTAGCAATTCTCATATCAGAAAAAATAGACTTGAAAATAAACACTATTACAAGAGACAAAGAAGGACACTACATAATGATCAAGGGATCAATCCAAGAAGAAGATATAACAATTGTAAATATTAATGGACCCAACATAGGAGCACCTCAATACATAAGGCAAATGCTAACAGCCATAAAAGGGGAAAACAACAGTAACACAATCATAGTAGGGGACTTTAACACCCCACTTTCACCAATGAACAGATCATCCAAAATGAAAACAAATAAGGAAACACAAGCTTTAAATGATGCATTAAACAGGATGGACTTAATTGATATTTATAGGACATTGCATCCAAAAACAACAGAATACACTTTCTTCTCAAGTGCTCATGGAACTTTCTCCAGGATAGATCATTTCTTGGGTCACAAATCAAGCCTTGGTAAATTTAAGAAAATTGAAATCGTATCAACTATCTTATCTGACAACAATGCTATGAGACTAGATATCAATTACGTAAAAAATCTGTAAAAAATACAAACACAAGGAGGCTAAACAATACACTACTTAATAACCAACAGATCACTGAAGAATTCAAAGACAAAATCAAAAAATACCTAGAAAAAAATGACAATGAAAACACAACGACCCAAAACATATGGGATGCAGCAAAAGCAGTTCTAAGAGAGAAGTTTATAGCAATACAATCTTACCTCAAGAAACAAGAAACAGCTCAAATAAACAACCTAACCTTACACCTAAAGCAATTAGAGAAAGAAGAGCAAAAAAACCCCAAAATTAGCCAAAGGAAAGAAATCATAAAGATCAGATCCGAAACAAATGAAAAGGAAATGAAAGAAACAGTAGAAAAGTTCAGTAAATCTAAAAGCTGGTTCTTTAAGAAGATAAACAAAATAGATAAACCATTAGTGGGACAGATCAAGAAAATAATGGCGAAGGCTCAAATCACTAGAATTAGAAATGAAAAAGGAGAAGTAACAACTGACACTGCAGAAATACAAAGGATCATGAGAGATTACATCAAGCAACTATATGCCAATAAAATGGACAACCTGGAAGACATGGACAAATTCTTAGAAAAGCACAAGCTTCGGAGACTGAACCAGGAAGAAATAGAAAATATAAACAGACAAATCACAAGCACTGAAATTGAGACTGTGATTAAAAATCTTCCAACAAACAAAAGCCCAAGACCAGATGGCTTCACAGGTGACTTCTATCAAACATTTAGAGAAGAGCTAACACCTATCCTTCTCAAACTCTTCCAAAATATAGCAGAAGGAGGAACACTCCCCAACTCACTTTATGAGGCCACCATCACCCTGACACCAAAACCAGACAAAGATGTCACAAACAAAGAAAACTACAGGCCAATATAACTGATGAATATAGATTCAAAAATCCTCAACAGAATACCAGCAAACAGAATCCAACAGCACATTAAAAGGATCACACAATGTGATCAAGTGGGGCTTATCCCAGGAATGCAAGGATTCTTCAATATATGCAAATCAATCAATGAGATAAATCATATTAACAAATTGAAGGAGAAAAACCATATGATCATCTCAATAGATGCAGAAAAAGGTTTTGATAAAATTCAACACCCATTTATGATAAAAACTCTTCAGAAAACAGGCATAGAGGGAACTGGTCTCAACATAATAAAGGCCATATATAACAAACCCACAGCAGACATCGTTCTCAATGGTGAAAAACTGAAAACATTTCCACTACGATCAGGAGCAAGACAAGGTTGCCCACTCTCACCACTATTTTTCAAGATAGTTTTGGAAGTTTTAGCCACAGCAATCAGAGAAGAAAAAGAAATAAAAGGAATCCAAATTGGAAAAGAAGTAAACTGTAACTGTTTGCTGATGACATGATATCATACATAGAGAATCCTAAAGATGCTACCAGCAAACTACTAGAGCTAATCAATGAATTTGGTAAAGTAGCAGGATACAAAATTAATGCACAGAAATCTCTTGCATTCCTATACACTAATGGTGAAAAATCTGAAAGAGAAATTAAGGAAACACTCCCATTTACCACTGCAATAAAAAGAATAAAATACCTAGGAATAAACCTACCTAAGGAGACAAAAGATCTGTATGCAGAAAACTATAAGACACTAATGAAAGAACTTAAAGATGATACAAACAGATGGAGAGATACACGATGTTGTTGGATTGGAAGAATCAACATTGTGAAAATAACTGTAGTTCCCAAAGCAATCTACAGATTCAATGCAATCCCTATCAAACTACCAATGGCATTTTTCACAGAACTAGAACAAAAAATTTCACAACTTGTATAGAAACACAAAAGACCCCGAATAGCCAAAGCAATCTTGAGAAAGAAAGATGGAACTGGAGGAATCAGGCTCCTGGGCTTCAGACTATACTACAAAGCTACAGTAATCTGGACAGTATGGTACTGGCACAAAAACAGAAATACACATCAATGGAAGAGGATAGAAAAGCCAGAGGTAAACCCACACACATATGGTCACCTTATGTTTGATAAAGGAGGCAAGAATATACAATGGAGAAAAGACAGTCTCTTCAATAAGTGGTGCTGGGAAAACTGGACAGCTACACATAAAAGAATGAAATTAGAACACTGCCTAACACCATACACAAAAATAAACTCAAAATGGATTAAAAACCTAAATGTAAGGCCATACACTATCAAACTCTTAGAGGAAAACATAGGCAGAACCCTCTATGGCATAAATCACAGCAATATCCTCTTTGACCCACCTCCTAGAGAAATGGAAACAAAAACAAATATAAACAAATGGAACCTAATGAAATTTAAAAGCTTTTGCACAGCAAAGGAAACCATAAATAAGACGAAAAAACAACGCTCAGAATGGGAGAAAATATTTGCAAATGAAGCAACTGACAGAAGATTAATCTCCAAAATATACAAGCAGCACATGCAGCTAAATATCAAGTAAACGAACAACCCAATCCAAAAATGGGCAGAAGACCTAAATAGACATTTCTCCAAAGAAGATATACAGATTGTCGACAAACACATGAAAGAATGCTCAATATCATTAATCATTAGAGAAATGCAAATCAAAACTACAATGAGGTATCACCTCACACCAGTCAGAATGGCCATCATTAAAAAATCTAGAAACAATAAATGCTGGAGAGGGTGTGGAGAAAAGGGAACCCTCTTGCGCTGTTGATAGGAATGTAAATTTGTATAGTAACTATGGAGAACAGTAGGGAGGTTCCTTAAAAAAGTAAAAGTAGAACTATCATACGACCCAGCAATCCCACTACTGGGCATATACCCTGAGAAAACCATAATTCAAAAAGAATCATGTACCACAATGTTCATTGCAGCACTATTTACAATAGCCAGGACATGGAAGCAACCTAAGTGTCCATCGACAGATGAATGGATAAAGAAGATGTGGCACATATATACAATGGAATATTACTCAGCCATAAAAAGAAATGAAAATGAGTTATTTGTAGTGAGGTGGATGGACCTAGAGTCTGTCATACAGAGTGAAATAAGTCAGAAAGAGAAAAACAAATACTGTATGCTAACACATGTATATGGAATAAAAAAAAAAACCCCAAAACAAAAAAAAACAAGGTTCTGAAGAACCTAGGGGCAGGACAGGAATAATCACGTAGACATAGAGAACGGACTTGAGGACAAGGGGAGGGGGAAGGGTAAGCTGGGACGAAGTGAGAGAGTGGCATGGACTTACATATATGACCAAATGTAAAATAGATAGCTAGTGGGAAGCAGCTGCACAGCACAGGGAGATCAGCTTGTTGCTTTGTGATCACCTAGAGGGATGGGATAGGGAGGGTGGGAGGGAGACACAAGAGGGAGGAGATATGGGGATATATGTATATGTATAGCTGATTCACTTTGTTATAAAGCAGAAACTAACACACCATTGTAAAGCAATTTTACTACAATGAAGATGTTAAAAAAAAAGAATACATGCAATATTCCATTTATTTAATGTTCAAAGCAGCTAAATCTAAAATATATATTTTAAGATCATATACATGAATGTTGAAGAATACATTGATTGCTGGTACTATTTGATGCCACGGCCTTGATTTTTGCAAGGGGCCAGTTGATTAACTCACTGTGGTAGCCAGCCTCCAGAATGACCCTCCATGCTTCTGATTTTCTGCTATTAACACCATTATGTAGTACCTTTCTTCACTGAATAGGGATGAAGTGTATCAGAAATAGGATATTGTGAAAGTGATGGTGTGCATCTTTGGAGGCTAGATCGTAAAAGACCTTGACATTTCTAGTAGGTACTGTTGGAGAAAGCTAGCTGCCATGTTGTAAGGACAATCAAACAGCCCTGTGAAGAGGCCCACATGGGGAGGAATTAAGGTCTCCTACCAGTAGTCGGCAACATCTTGCTAACCGTGTGATTGAGACTTTTTAAAAAGAGCATACCCCCAGTCTGAATCAAGCCTTCATGGTACATAGCCCTGTCCAACAGCTGACCAAGTTTCATGAGAAATTAGCCAGAACCACCCCCCCAAACCACTCATGAATTCCTGAACCACTGAATTGTAAGAAGTAAAACATTGTTTTATTTAATGACTAAGTGTTGGAATGGTCTGTTACATGGTAGCCAACATATTCACCATCACTTTAGCACTATCAGTGCAAATGTCAACACAATGAAAATTACAGCATCTCATTATTATTATAAAAATAATTTTAGCATTGAAAACCCATGAAAGGATCTTGGAGGCCTTAAAAGTCTGCAAACCACATGTTGAGAATTTCTTCTATGATATATTAACTTTTCTTTTTTTTATTTGAATCTACTACAACATATTTAAATATTTCCCCACTGGTAGACTTTTTTTTTAACATCTTTTTTGGAGTAAAATTGATTTACAGTGGTGTGTTACTTTCTGCTTTATAACAAAGTGAAGCAGCTATACATACACATATATCCCCATATCTCCTCCCTCTTGTGTCTACCTCCCACCCTCCCTATCTCACCCCTCTAGGTGGTCACAAAGCACCCAGCTGATCTCCCTGTGCCATGCAGCTGCTTCCCACTAGCTATCTATTTTACATTTGGTCGTATATGTAAGTCCATGCCACTCTCTCACTTCGTCCCAGCTTACCTTTCCCCTCCCCGTGTCCTCAAGTCCATTCTCTACGTCTGCGTCTTTATTCCTGTCCTGCCCCTAGGTTCTTCAGAATCTTTTTTTTTTTTTTTGAATCCATGTATATGTGTTAGCATACAGTATCTGTTTTTCTCTTTCTGACTTACTTCACTCTGTATGACAGACTCTAGGTCCATCCACCTCACTACAAATAACTCCATTTCATTTCTTTTTATGGCTGAGTAATATTCCATTGTATATATGTGCCACACCTTTTTTATCCATTCATCTGTCGATGGACACTTAGGTTGTTTCCATGTCTTGGCTATTGTAAATAGTGCTGCAATGAACACTGTGGTACATGACTCGTTTTGAATTATGGTTTTTCTCAGGGTATACGCCCAGTAGTGGGATTGCTGGGTCATATGGTAGTTCTATTTTTAGTTTTTTAAGGAACCTCCCTACTGTTCTCCAAAGTGGCTGTATCAGTTTACATTCCCACCAACTATGCAAGAGGGTTCCCTTTTCTCCACACCCTCTCCAGCATTTATTGTTTGTAGATTTTTCAGTGATGGCCATTCTGACCGGTGTGAAGTGATAACTCATTGTAGTGTTGATTTTCATTTCTCTAATGATTAGTGATGTTGAGCATTCTTTCATGTGTTTGTTGGCAGTCTGTGTATCTTCTTTGGAAAAATGTCTAGGTCTTCTGCCCATTTTTGGATTGGGTTGTTTGTTTATTTGATACTGAGTTGCATGAGCTGCTTGTAAATTTTGGAGGTTAATCGTTTGTCAGTTACTTCATTTGCAAATATTTTCTCCCATTCTGAGGGTTGTCTTTTCATCTTGTTTATGGTTTCCGTAGCTGTGCAAAAGCTTTTAAGTTTCATTAGTTCCCGCTTTTTATTTTTGTTTTTTATTTCCTTTTCTCTAGGAGGTGGGTCAAAGAGGATCATGCTGTGATTTATGTCATAGAGGGTTTTGCCTATGTTTTTCTCTAAGAGTTTGATAGTGTCTGGCCTTAGATTTACGTCTTTAATCCATTTTAAGTCTATTTTTGTGTATGGTGTTATGGAGTGTTCTAGTTTCATTCTTTTACCTGTAGCTGTCCAGTTTTCCCAGCACCACTTATTGAAGAGACTGTCTTTTCTCCATTGTATATTCTTGCCTTCTTTATCAAACATAAGGTGACCATATGTGTGTGGGTTTATCTCTGGCTTTTCTATCCTCTTCCATTGATGTGTATTTCTGTTTTTGTGCCAGTACCATACTGTTCAGATTACTGTAGCTTTGTAGTATAGTCTGAAGCCCAGGAGCCTGATTCCTCCAGTTCCATCTTTCTTTCTCAAGATTGCTTTGGCTATTCTGGGTCTTTTTTGTTTCCATACAAATTGTGACATTTTTTTTTCTAGTTCTGTGAAAAATGCCATTGGTAGTTTGATAAAGATTACATTGAAACTGTAGATTGCTTTAGGTAGTATAGTCATTTTCACAATGTTGATTCTTCCAATCCAATAACATAGTAGAACTCTCCATCTGTTTGTATCATCTTTAAGTTCTTTCATCAGTGTCTTATAGTTTTCTGCATACAGGTCTTTTGTCGCCTTAGGTAGGTTTATTCCTAGGTATTTTATTCTTTATGTTGCAGTGGTAAATGGGAGTGTTTCCTTAATTTCTCTTTCAGATTTTTCACCATTAGTGTGTAGGAATGCAAGAGATTTCTGTGCATTAATTTTGTATCCTGCTACTTTACCAAATTCATTGATTAGCTCTAGTAGTTTTCTGGTAGCGTATTTAGGATTCTCTATGTATAAGATCATGTCATCAGCAAACAGTGAGAATTTTACTTCTTCTTTACCACTTTGGATTCCTTTTATTTCTTTTTCTTCTCTGATTGCTGTGGCTAAAACTTCCAAAACTATCTTGAATAATAGTGGTGAGAGTGAGCAACCTTGTCTTGTTCCTGATCTTGGTGGAAATGGTTTCAGTTTTTCACCATTAAGAACAATGTTGGCTCTGGGTTTGTTATATATGGCCTTTATTATGTTGAGGCCAGTTCCCTCTATGCCTGTTTTCTCAATGGTTTTTATCATAAATGGTTGTTGAATTTTATCAAAAGCTTTTTCTGCATCTATTGAGATGATCATGTGGCTTTTCTCCTCAATTTGTTAACACGGTTTATCTCATTGATTGATTTGAGTATATTGAAGAATCCTTGCATTCCTGGGATAAACCCCAAATGATCACGTTTTATTATCCTTTTAACGTGCTGTTCATTCTGTTTGCTAGTATTTTGTTGAGGATTTTTGAATCTATATTCATCAGTGATATTGGCCTGTAGTTTTCTTTCTTTGTGACATCTTTGTCTGTTTGTGGTATCAGGGTGATGGTGGCCTCGTAGAATGTGTTGGTGAGTGTTCCTCCCTCTGCTATATTTTGGAAGAGTTTGAGAAGGATAGGTGTTAGCTCTTCTCTAAATGTTTGATAGAATTCGTGTATGAAACCATCTGGTCTTGGGCTTTTGTTTGTTGGAAGATTTTTAATCACATTCTCAATTTCAGTGCTTGTGATTTGTCTGTTTATATTTTCTATTTCTTCCTGGTTCATTCTCTGAAGCTTGTGCTTTTCTAAGAATTTGTCCATTTCTTCCAGATTGTCCATTTTATTGGCATATAGTTGCTTGTAGTAATCTCTCATGATCCTTTGTATTTCTGCAGTGTCAGTTGTTACTTCTCCTTTTTCATTTCTAATTCAGTTGATTGGAATCTTTTCCCATTCTTTCTTAATGAGTCTGGTTAATCATTTATCAATTTTGTTTATCTTCTCAAACAACCATCTTTTAGATTTATTGAACTTTGCTATTGTTTCCTTTGTTTCTTTTTCATTTATTTCTTATCTGATCTTTACGATTTCTTTCCTTCTGCTAACTTTGGGGTTTTTTTATTCTTCTTTCTCTAATTGCTTTGGGTGTAAGGTTAGGTTTTTTATTTGAGCTGTTTCTTGTTTCTTGAGGTAGGATTGTATTGCTATACACTTCCCTCTTAGAACTGCTTTTTCTGCATCCCATAGGTTTTGGGTCATTATGTTTTCATTGTCATTTTTTTCTAGGTATTTTTTGATTTCCTTTTTGAGTTCTTCAGTAATCTCTTGGTTATTAAGTAGTCTATTGTTTAGCCTCAATATGTTTGTATTTGTTACAGGTTTTTCCTGTAATTGATATCTAGTCTCATAGCATTGTGGTCGGAAAAGATACTTGATACAATTGCAATTTTCTTAAATTTACCAAGCCTTGATTTGTGACTCAAGATATGATCTATCCTGGAGAATTTCCATGGGCACTTGAGAAGAAAGTGTATTCTGTTGTTTTTGGGTGGAATGTCCTATAAATATCAATTAAGTCCATCTTGTTTAATGTATCATTTAAAGCTTCTGTTTCCTTATTTTCATGTTGGATGATCTGTCCATTGGTGAAAGTGGTGTGTTAAAGTCTCCTACTATGATTGTGTTACTGTCATTTTCCCCTTTTATGGCTGTTAGCATTTGCCTTATGTATTGAGGTACTCCTATGTTGGGTGCATAAATATTTACAATTGTTATATCTTCTTCTTGGATTGATCCCTTGATCATTATGTAGTGTCCTTCTTGGCTCTTGTAATATTCTTTATTTTAAAGTCTATATTTTCTGATTTGAGAATTGCTATTCCAACTTTTTTTGATATTGCATGCAATATCTTTTTCCATCCCCTCACTTTCAGTCTGTATGTGTCTCTAGGTGTGAAGTGGGTCTCTTGTGGACAGCATATATAGACGTCTCGTTTTTGTATCCATTCAGCCAGTCTATGTCTGTTGGTTGGAGCATTTAATCCATTTACATTTAAGGTAATTATCGATATGTATGTTTCTATTACCATTTATTAATTGTTTTGCGTTTGTTATTGTAAGTCTTTCCCTTCTCTTGTGTTTCCTGCCAGATAATTTCCTTTAGCATTTGTTGTAAAGCTGCTTTGGTGGTGCTGAATTCTCTTAGCTTTTGCTTGTGTGTAAAGGTTTTAATTTCTCTGTCGAGCCTGAATGAGATCCTTGCTGGGTAGAGTAATCTTGGTTGTAGGTTTTTCCCTTTCATCACTTTAAATATGTCCTACCACTCCCTTCTGGCTTGCAGAGTTTCTGCTGAACTATCAGCTGTTAACCTTTTGGGGATTCCCTTGTATGTTATTTTTTGGTTTTCCCTTGTTGCTTTTAATATTTTTTCTTTGTCTTTAATATTTGATAGTTTGATTAATATGTGTGCATGTTTCTCGTTGGATTAATCCTATATGGGAGTCTCTGAGCTTCCTGGACTTGATTGACTATTTCCTTTCCCATATTAGGGAAGTTTTCATCTATAATCTCTTCAAATATTTTCTCAGTCCCTTTCTTTTTCTCTTCTTTTTCTGGGACCCCTATAATTCGAATGTTGGTATGTTAAATGTTTTCCCAGATGTCTTTGAGACTGTCCTCAGGTCTTTTAATTCTTTTTTCTTTATTCTGTGCTGTGGTAATTATTTCCACTATTTTATCTTCCAGGTCAGTTATCCATTCTCCTGCCTCCATTATTCTGCTCTTGATTCCTTCTAGAGAATTCTTAATTTCATTTATTATGTTGTTAATGATTGTTGGTTTGCTCTTTAGTTCTTGTAGTTCCTTGTTGAATGTTTCTTGTATTTTCTCCATTCTTTTTCCAGGATTTTGGATCATCTTTACTATCGTTACTCTGAATTCTTTTTCAGGTAGACTGCCTATTTCCTCTTCATTTGTTTGGTCTCATGGGTTTTTACCCTGCTCCTTCATCTGCTGTGTTTCTCTGTTTTCTCATTTTGCTTACCTTTCTGTGTTTGTGGTCTCCTTTCTTCGGGCTGCAGGTTTGTGGTTCCTGCTTTTTTGGTGTCTGCCCCCAGTGGCTAAGGTTGGTTCACTGGGCTGTGTAGGCTTCCTGGTGGAGGGGACTAGTGCCTGTGTTCTGGTGGATGAGGCTGTATCTTGTCTTTCTGTTGCGCAGTTCCGCATCTGGTGGTGTGCTTTGGGGGGTCTGTGACCTTATTATGATTTTAGGCAGCCTCTCTGCCAATGGGTGGGGTTGTTTTCCTGTCTGGCTAGTTGTTTGCCATAGGGTGTCCAGCACTGTAATCTGCTGGTTGTTGAGTGGAGCTGGGTCTTTGCGTTGAAGTGGAGATCTCTGGGAGAACTTTCGCCACTTGATATTACATGGAGCTGGGTGGTCACTGGTGGACCAGTGTCCTGTACTCGGCTCTCCCACCTCGGAGGCAAAGGTCTGACACCTGTCCAGAGCACCAAGACCCTGTCAGTCACATGGCTCAGAAGAAAAGTGTGGAAAAAAGAAAGAAAAAATAAAATAAAATTATTAGAATTAAAAATATTTTTAAAAAATTTAAAAAATTAAAAATTAAGAAAATAAAAAAGACAGCAGAGAGCAACAAAACCAAAACCCAAATGTACCAATGATAACAAGTGCTAAAAACTATCCAAAAAAAGAAGAAAAAATGGACAGACAGAACCCTAGGACAAATGTAAAAGCAAAGCTATACAGACAAAATCACTCACAGAAGCATACACATACACACTCACAAAAAGAGAAAAAGGAAAAATATATATATAGTTGCTTCCAAAATCCACCACCTCACTATTGGTATGATTCGTTTTCTATTCAGGTATTCCACAGATGCAGGGTACATTAAGTTGATTGTGGAGATTTAATCCACTGCTCCTGAGGCTGCTGGGAGAAATTTCCCTTTCTCTTCTTTGTTTGCTCAGCTCCTGGGGTTCAGCTTTGGATTTGGCCCCACCTCTGCCTTTAGGTCACCTGAGGGCATCTTTTCTTTGCTCAGACAGGACTGGTTAAAGTAACAGCAGTTTAGGGGGCTCTGGCTCACTCAGGCCAGGCGGAGGGAGGGGTACGGAATGCGGGGCATGCCTGCAGTGGCAGAGGCCGGCATGATGTTGCAAAAGCCTGAGGCATGACGTGTGTTCTTCCGGGGAAGTTGTCCCTGGATCATGGGACCCTGGCAGTGGCGGGCTGCACAGGCTCCCAGGAGGGGAGGTGTGGATAGTGATCTGTGCTTGCACACAGGCTTCTTGCTGGCTACAGCAGCAGCCTTAGTGTCTCATGCCCGTCTCCAGTGTCCGCGATGATAGCCGCGGCTCGTGCCCTTGTCTGGAGCTCATTTAGGCAGTGCTCTGAATTCCCTCTCCTCGCGCACCCCGAAACAATGGTCTCTTACTCTTAGGCAGGTCCAGACATTTTCCTGGACACCTTCCCGGCTAGCTGTGGCGCACTGGCCCCCTTCAGCCTGTGTTCACTCAGCCAACCCTGGTCCTCTCCCTGCGATCTGACCTCCGAAGCCAGCGCCTCAGCTCCCAGCCCCCGCCCGCCCAGGTGGGTGAGCAGACAAGCCTCTCAGGCTGGTGAGTACTGGTCGGCACCAGTCCTTTGTGCGCAAATCTCTCTGCTTTGTGCTCTACATCGCTGTTGCTGCGCTCTCCTCCATGGCTCTGAAGCTTCCCCCCCGCCACCCCCTGTCTCCGAAGGGGCTTCCAAGTGTGTGGAAACTTTTCCTCCTTCACAGCTCACTCCCAGAGGTGCAGGTCCCATCCCTATTCTTTTGTCTCTGTTTTTTCTTTTTTCTTTTGTTCTACCCAGGTACGTGGGGAGTTTCTTGCCTTTGTGGAAGTCTGAGATCTTCTGCCAGCGTTCAGTAGGTATTCTGTAGGATTTGTTCCACATGAAGTTGTATTTCTGATGTGGGGAGGAAGGTGATTTCCATGTCTTACTCCTCCACCATCTTGAATGTCTCTGATAGACATTTATACTTTTTCCGAAGTCTTCCAGACAATGTCATAAATATATCTTTTCTTATATTTATTTTTAAAATAATCTTAGCATAAAATTGTGTTTCCCAAACATTATATTTGATTTGTTGGATTTTTAGCTTCTTGGAAATATTAACACAACAACAACAAAAAAACACTATCACAAATTTGCATCATTAGATATATTGAATCAGACAGTTTGAGATAGATAACTACAGAGAAAGAGAGAGAGTGAGAGAGAAAAAAATGCTTTTTTGGCTCAGCTATATACAGATGGCAGCAGACAAGTTTTCAAATCTAGCTCAATTAGTTACTTGCCAGTTCCACTTGAATAAATTTCTCTACGTTTTAGTTGCTTCATCTGTGAAATGGGAAAAATAATAATTCTGCATAGCTTGCACTGTATAGGTTTTAAGTATGCTAATGGATGTAAGTACCTGTTACAGTGTTTGGAACAGAAGAAATATAATAATTGTACATAAATTACCTCATTACCTCCACAATATGAATTCTTATTCTAACTTTATACCCGTTATAGGTTCTGACTTGGCCTCAGATGGGACTCAGGGTCTCGTTTTATTGAACACCCAGTGGACTGATGCCACTGGGTACCAATTCACCTTAACTGATTTTCCATAGGTATGGTGGCCTGTAAAGAGGAGGAGGATAAAATGAGGAGTAATGGGAGAGGACAGGGACAAATAGTCCTACAGAGGGCACCAGTGGGAACCCCACTCTAGTCATTTTTTATTTGCAGTGATATCAAATCATGAGAAGACTAGAGGCCAACAAATGTAACAATTATCTTCATAAGCACAGTTGAGACATTCCTATGGTCTCCAAAAAACTGGGGAAGACTGAAAAGGAGCTAGATGTTCTGTAGTGCATGAGCATGAGCAATTATCCAGAAAATAATTGCTAGGGAAATACAGTTACACACAGACAAGAAACAGCACCTCCAAGTAGGAAAATAATTTATCCAAGTATATACATCTAATAAGGGCAAATTTTCAATCTCAGGTCTTTCTGTGTGCAAAGTCTATGCCCCTAAACATGAAATTAGCCACAAAACACCTTGCCTCATTGTTCAAATACATATATGTGTGTGAGTATTGTTCAGTAACATATTTCTGCAAGTGAATACTGGCTTCTTCTTGAGGATTTTGCTTTTAGGTGATGGTTAAATAAAACATGGAACCAATGTAGGATTATCATTCCCAAGATATTTTCTCGGGGATTATTTCAGCATCTCAATCCCTTCTACATATAATTGCCCTCATCCTCACAGCTTCATAGGTCAAAATTTTTATTGTGAACCTCCAGAGTCACCTGAGAGACATCTCCCTAGAATTTTTGGATTTGTCTTTCATTCTCTGAAGAAGAAACTAACAAAAAAACCTCACATAGCATAAATAAGGATGAGATTATTTGGGAGCTTCCATCAAAGCAACTTCAGGCACAAACTAGTCAATCAGATTTAAGGTAGGAGCACTGGATATTGGTAACAGAGAGATGAGATTCTGTGAAATTTGGGGGCTTGAAGGAATACAGTGTAATTTAAAACCAACTATGGATATTTTATATCCTACTCTGGGTAATAGCATAATTTTACATATAAAATAATGTTTAAGATGATTTGGAATCAAGCTTACTTTATTTTATTTAAGATAAATCTAGAGCTTTGAAAAAGAGTTAAGCTGTCTTTCTCAATATAGTAAATTGCCATCATTTATTTATTAATTTTTATTTCATTTGGTAATCACTGACGAGGTTTCTAAAAGTAAATATTTCTTCAATATCTGGTCTTGATAGTAGGATATTGATTTTTGCATAGCTTTAAAATTTGCAATTATGGGAGCCTACTAATAAAAATACTCTAAAAATATAAGATTCTGAATGTGGGAAATTGTGCTTTGTGTTTTCCATTTAAAGTCAAAAGGCCAGAAAGGGCATAGAGTTTTTAAACAAATGACCTTTATCATAATGTGTCTCGTAAACTGAATTTCAAATAGAACATGCTGGTTGAAAGGCAAAGAAATGACTGTCATTGAAACACAGGATTCATCAAGTTATAATGTCAACTTAGTAAAGAAAATGCTTTCCTACATTCTTGTCAATTGACAGGCTGTCATCACATATTAAAATCTGACAAGGCATTGATGAATTAGGTTGTTTTTAATATGTCCAAAGCAACTAACCTTCAAAAAAGCAGAGGGTATTGCTCATCGGTTAAATATACCATTTTTTGACTTTATAATTATTTTAAAGAAAAAAAAAGTATTTAGATGAACTTGTAGAATTCTAAGTAGATGTAGAACATAATTATACATTATTAAATTGTTTTAAAGAGCTTAAATACTAATAACTGTGCAATTGAACACATATCACATGTATCAAAGAATATGGATATTGATGATAGAGGAGGAATATAAAGCTTAATTTAAAAACAATAATTCTATTCTTTATAAAACATTTCTATAAACTACAAAGTACAAAATGTTTGGCTATTTAAAAAGTCAGTAATTTGTTTAGCTGATACGAAAGAAAATACAGTGAAAGAAATTCAAGAGTAGACAAATAAAATTTCCAGTGTACTGGAAATTTCTTTCACCATTTTGATGCTAGATATTTTGATACCTGGCGCTATGTCCATTTTCTTAATTTACTCCCTTAAGATGGTAAAACATATCTTCCAGTAGCCTTTTAAGAATGTATTCACACATAATAAATTGTTGATAGCATGATGTTTAAAAATGCCTGTTTCATCCTTACACTTGGTGAAGTGTAAATCTAAGTAGAAATCATTTTGCCTCAGAATTCTGAAGGCATAGCTCTATTGTCTATTAGCTTTCACTTTTGCTGACGACTGAAGCCTTTCTGAATTTTGACATACTGTTTATGGTCTTTTATTTTTCCTCAAATAAAGGATTTGATGATTCTCATCTTTATATTTCTTGATCTGAGTTTTCATGAAGAATGCATTGGTGTGGATCTAGTGTTTATATTTCTGTGTGTGTGTGGGTACATGTGTAGATCTTTTTAATGTGGAACATTATCTTCTCTAGGTGTTGGAATTTTTTTTTCTATCTTTGATTATTTCCTTCCCTCCATATTTTTGAGCTCTTATTAATTAATTCTAATATTTATATATCAAAACTGCTAAATGACAGTCTGTATTTCTTTTTTCTAATATTTTTTTTTTTTTTTTTTAATTAGAAGACTATCCTTTATTTATTTATTTATTTTTGCTGTGTTGGGTCTTCGGTTCGTGCGAGGGCTTTCTCCAGTTGCGGCAAGCGGGGACCACTCTTCATTGCGGTGTGGGGACCGCTCTTCATCGCAGTGCGCGGGCCTCTCTCCATCGCGGCCCCTCCCGTTGCGGGGCACAGGCTCCAGACGCGCAGGCTCAGCAATTGTGGCTCACGGGCCCAGCTGCTCCGTGGCATGTGGGATCTTCCCAGACCAGGGCTCGAACCCGTGTCCCCTGCATTAGCAGGCAGACTCTCAACCACTGCGCCACCAGGGAAGCCCCTCTAATATTTTTAAAAATCAGGTTTATAGTGATATAATTTGCATACAGTAAAATTCATCCTTTTTAGCCGCACAAATCTATGAATTTTAACAAATATATAAAGTTGTGAAATCACCACTACAATCAGAATACAGGATAATACTATCACCTCCAAAAGTTCCTTCATACTGCTTTGCAGACAGTTGTCTCTTCCCACCCAAGACCCTGGCAACCATTAATCTATTTTCTGTCTCTATAGACATACCTACTTTGGACATTTTATATAAGTGGAATCATACAATACATGGCCTTTAATATTTAGCTTCTCTTAATTAGAATAATGCTTTTTAAATTCTTCAATATTATTATATGTTTCAGTAGTTCATGTCTATGTTTCCTCGGTGGAATTTACTTGCATAGATATACAGCAATGTTTTATTCATTCACCAGTTGATGGCCATTTTGACCGTTTCCAGTTTGGGGAAATTAAGAACAAAGCTGCTATAAACTTTCTTTAACAGGCTTTCTGTGGACATATGATTTCATTGCATCTTCTGCAGCAGTGTCTGAGAGTTCTCCCTGCTTACTACACATATTTGTCAGCATTCACTACTTTCAATCTTTTCTTACTCTTTCATTTATTTCAGTTTATTTCAGTTTGGTTTTATGTTTAGCCATTCTAGTGGGTCTGTAGTGGTTTCACATTGTGGTTTTAATTTTCATTTATCTGATGATTAAAGATGTTAAGCATCCGTCCATTCCTTCTGTGTGCTTATTTGCTATTCTTATATCTTCTTTGATCTGTCTGTTCAAAGATTTTGCCCCTTTGAAAATTGCATTGTTTGTTTTCTTATTAATGAGTTTTGAGGTTTCTTTATATATTGTTGAAGTGAGGCTTTAACCCTATATGGATTTTGCAAAATTTTTTTCTAGTCTAAGGATTGTATCCAGACTTTCTAATAATGCTTCTTAAAGAGAAGTTTTTACATTTTGATCATACCCAATTTAAAAAATGTTATAGTTTATTTCCTATCTAAGAAATAATTGCCTATTCCAAGACCATAAACATATTCTCCTGTATTTCTTCCAGAATTTTAGGTTTTACATTTAGGTCTATAATCCATTTCAAATTAATTGTTGATATTTTTAATGTGCAAGTTTTATATCATTGGTTTTTTTCACTATTGCCATTATGTCCTTAGTTTCATTGATTTCCTTCTAAATATTGTATTATCTGTGCCCTGCTGTGATATTGTGATTTATAAGAAGAAATATATATATTTCCTCTTCATTCCCATTTCTAGGACAAAGTTCCTAAAACCCTTGGAATTTCCTAAGTGATAAGAGCAACAGAGGTGTCTTTTGTTTGTTAATGAGGTGACTTTTGGATTCCACCTAAGGATGGGGGCTGGTTGCCAGGGGATTACAAGGTAGGAACTTTAAATCCTACTCTCCTGACCTCCAGGGAGAGGAGGGGGGCTGAAGGTTGAATCAATCACCAGTGGTCAATGATTTAACCAATCATTCCTTTGTAATGAAGCTTCCATAAAACCCAAAAAAGGACAGGATTCTGAGAGCTCCCAGTTGGTGAATTGACTGAAGAAAGTGGTGCTCTGAGAGAGCATGGACGTTCTGTGCCCTTTCCTCATACCTTGCCCTATCCATTTCTTCTATATGGCTATTCCTGAATTACAGTTGACTCTTAAACAACTCAAGGGGTTAGGGGCACTGACCCTCCATGCTGCTGAAAATCTGATTATAACTTTACAGTCTATATCAGTTTTGTAGGATGGAGCCCTTAACTGGTGGGATCTGATGCTATCTTCAGGTAGGTAGTGTCAGAATTGAGATGAATTCTCAGACAGCCTGATGGTATCCAAGAACTGCTTGTTGGTGTGAGGAAACCTCCACACCCATCCCCTACCCCCACACACACAGGTTAGAACTGGGTCCCAGAACCATAATATATGTTGTTTTTATTTTTACTCAATTCAAAATATTTTTTAAACTAACTTTGATTTTCTCTTTGATTTATGAGTTATTTAGAAGTATGTTGTTTAGTTTCCAAATGTTGGGACATTTTAAGATATCTTCCTGTTACTGATTTACAGAATTTAGTGATGATGAGAGAAAATAAATTGTTTAATTTCAATTATTCAATTATTTTAACTTTGTTGGATTTATTTTTGTGGCACAGATATGGTCTATCTGGTAAATTGTTCATTTTAGTGTCCTTGGATTGACTTATATTCTGCTTTTCTTGGGTAAGGTGTTCCGTAAATATCAATGCCATGCTGATGATGTTTCAGTCTTACATAGCCTTATTATTTTCTGTTTGTTTATTCTAGTGATTTCAGTGAGGCATGTTGAAATCTCCAAATATAATTGTAGATTTGCCTATTTCTCATTTCAGGCTACCAGTATTCACTGCATGAATTTTGAAGCTCTGTTGTTAAGAACATACAAATTTAAGATCATTATGCCTTCTTGGTGAATTGATCCCATTATCATAATGCAATGTCCCTCTCTATTCCTTATAGTATTGATTGTTCTGACTTCTCAATATGATCATTCCAAGGGTATTATTTAACAAATATATTGTATACTTTATGAGTCTTACTGTATAAATTAAGTACCTGAAAATACGGTCTAATCCTCTAGTTGTTCACCATCAACTCTGATGTAAGCCAGGTTCCAAAATGGATTATAGTAGTAATATGCTGTCAACGGACAGCTAGTGCTGTATAATTTATTCTGCCTAGAGAAATCAGAGAAGGTAGCACAAATAGATGATATCTGAGTTAGATTAAGTAAGAGAGCTATCGCATTCCAGACAAAGGAAGGTAGCTGTAAACGGAGAGCTATTCAAGGGATCAGTACAACAATTACCTAGGGTCCATGGTGGAATGGCATAAAATCATGAAGTAAGCCTGAAAAGTAGTAAGCTATTTACTTCTATCTTCTTCCTAACTGTCTGACTACTTGGACATTAGTAAAAATGATTAAGTTTTCCTTTTTTACTCTGTAAAATAGGAATAATAAAAGCTATTTCTCAAGATAGATGTAAGGTTTAAAGAAGAATTAAGTATATATATATAACATCTTGCACAGTGCCTGGCAGTTAAAAATTATACTATCTTCAACTGTTGTTTTTATGTTTGTTGTTGTCATTATTGTTACTATTATTGAGGTCTCCAAAAATTTAGGATCTTCCTTGCAAGAGTTTTTCAACATAGAGCCTCATTTTATTATTCCAATTTTATAACAGAAGTAAAAAATAAAAACAAAGATTTTCTTAACATATTCCAAATGAATAGTAACTAACCCTCATAGAGCATGTATTATGGGCTAGCTGCTGTTCTAAGTGCTGAAAGGTGGCAGAATATGCCACCTCAATATATGTCACTTTGGCATAAAAATTATTTTGATCCAAAGGCACTTAATAAAATAGCAGATGCAGGAAGGGCACTCTAATCTCCCCTTTTCTTCCTGAAAGCAGGAGATTAAAAACTCCCATGTGAAAGATGCCCATTCTGTACCGGGAGAAAAGAAACATTCTTCCATACAAAGTCAAAGCCAAGAGAATTCTATACAAACAGACCTTGTTAAAGTAATTCTTATCTTTCTTTAGCCTCCCTGTATTTTAGTCACTTTTCCACAATTGCCTCTCTTTGGTCAATCTAGTATAAAAGCATTTAGGTTTTGCCACTTGTTTGGGTCTTTATTTCCTTATGAGAGCTCTTATGTCACCTAAAACATATAAATGTGAATGCTTTTCTTCTGTTAATCTGTCTTCTGTAAATTTAATTCTCATGTCCATCTGAAAAGCCTTAAGAAGTTAGAGGTAAATGTTACCTTCCCTACAGTGCTTTACAAATTTTGTTCATTTAATCTGATACTATGGAGGTAGGTACTATGGTTATCATCATGATCACTATTTTTCTCAGGAAGAGAGACTCAAGAATTTTAAAGAACTGTCTCAGTTACATAGGAAGTAAAAGGGCCTGGTTTTTTTTTTGTTTTTTTTAAAATAAATTTATTTATTTTGTTTATTTATTTTTGGCTGTGTTGGATCTTCGTTGCTGCGCGCGGGCTTTCTCTAGTTGCGGTGAGCGGGGGCCACTCTTCATTGCAGTGTGCGGGCTTCTCATTGCGGTGGCTTCTCTCATTGTGGAGCACGGCTCTAGGCACGTGGGCTTCAGTAGTTGCGGCACGTGGGCTCAGTAGTTGTGGCTCACAGGCTCTAGAGCACAGGCTCAGTAGTTGTGGTGCACGGGCTTAGCTGCTCCGCGGCATGTGGGATCTTCCCGGACTAGGGATCGAACCCGTGTCCCCTGCCTTGGCAGGCGGATTCTCAACCACTGCGCCACCAGGGAAGCCCAAGGGCCTGGTTTTGAACCTAGGAAGATTAGGTCCAGAATCTGTGCAGTAAACATTCTGCTATATTGCCAAGCCCAAGAATTTTGAAGGGAAAGAGGAAAGTGGAGACATTCAATAAAACTCTTAAATCAGTTGACAAAATGATTCAACATGATGGCTTAACTCTTATCCAAAGACATTATCTTTGGCTCCTCTTTCCAAACTTAAGTTCCAATGAAAAGATGTTTAGAGCGCTCTCTCTCTCTCTTTTTAACATTCATATATATTTTTCCTTTTGAATCAGGTATTCTCCTGGTAACAAATTCATTTTAAGGTGAAGTAGGTGAGACATAATAATCAAATTCTCTAGAGAGGGTCTATGGTTTGGGTATGAATATAGTCAACATTATTTCTGTGCTTTGTTATGTTACAGGATTGCCTCAGTCTCCAGGGAATGAACATATCATCCATCCTCTAAATGGTATTTCAACGTGTGTTTTGTGTGTCTACTTTAAAACCCTAAAACACAAACTGCTACAAAAGGAGGATTTTTGTCTATTAAATAGCATTAACATGAAATCTCTTTGGACTTGTTTAATAATAACCTCTTAGTAAGGTTGAAATGTGAAAATACAATTCAAGATTATTCCAAAATCGTTTTTCCTTTCACCAAAAAACACTAATATGAAATGGAAAAGGGGTGGTTTACATCACCAAACCCCAAATTCTATGTAGTAATTTTATTATCATGTGTCATCAACAAATATCATTATCAAAAGGAAATCTACTTCAAATTACTGTCAGATTTAATTGGATATCCTACAAAATAATCTTTAGTAAATTTATAAAGATCATTATGAATCATGAGTTATTCTCTGAATATTAAGTAGAATGTTGTTAAATCCTTTTAAAATTTAAATCTGAAGTGTAAGTGTTCCTTCATAATCCATCAAGATATGAAATCTACCTAAATAAAATCATCCTCTTTCTATGTTGTTTATTTCAATCCAAACAAAGTCAGTCTCCAAGAAAAAAGAAAAGTTGAAAATTCAATTAAAGGACAAGTTCTAGGTGATTAAATGGTGAGGCATTTTGAATCAGAGACTCTCCTACTGCAGAATGCCTTTCGCAGGCTCAGTTACTTTTTTGAATCCTGTTGTAATTTTAAATTATTTTAACAAAGGACAAGGGCATAGGAACTGGCTCTCCTTTTGTTTTTATGACCTCAAATAACAGTGTAGAATACTTAAAAGGAAAAATGTTGGATTTTTTCAAGAAAGCTTTTCTAAAATACTGACTGAAATATGCTTGAGGATCTGGAAGAATGATCATTGCTTACTAACCTATAAGAGAGGAGTAGTCTGTACAGATATTTCTAGCAAAGTTTATTATTTTCCCTGCAATATCTGTTCTTTGACAAAGGTGAATATTTCATGGCAATGATGTTTGTTTGTTTGTTTTTCTTGGGAAATAACATAACAGGCTATGACATAATGATATTCGATACAACCTTATTTTTAAATGTTAGGCAGACTATAAAGAGGCAATAGAAATAGTCTTTTGAAAGAGACAGTGATTTCTTTGTCATATACTTCAAATAATTATTTGAAGTTAATACTTCAATTGATTGTTGTTCTTATTTGATTCTCTCAAACTTCTTTCCATTTATCTCTACATTTTGTCACTAATTTCCAAGTTTTATTTTTTTTCTCATTTACTTCTTATGTACCTGGTCAACATCAAACAAGAATTTTCTTTAAACATGAATTTCGATGGACTTTAGACCTAGTTGAAAAACTTTTTATAACAAAAGTGAGACTAAGTCAAAATCCCTGAATAGATACTCTTTATTATTTCTGAAAAATTCCTTTCAACATATATTTTCAATTATCAAAGTAGTGCAATTTCATGGAATCAGCAGTTCACAGATTTTTAAATTAAACTCTACTTTTGTTACAATCTAATTTTTTGACTTAGTCTCAGTTTTAAAATGAGAATTAGAATAAAAAGTATAAATGACCCAATGAAATCTTAAATATGGTGCCAAATGTTAGGCAGTTAAAACTAGTGTCTTAATATGTATTGTCCCAATTTTAATTTAACTGCTTCTTTAATTACAAAATGATAGGAATTCTTTATATATTTGGTATACTAATTTTTTTCTCATAATATATAATCCAGATATCATTGCTTGTTCTTTGGCTTATTTTTTTCACTCTTTAATATATCTTAGGATGAATATAATTTATTAATTTTTATGTTGTCTAATTTATCAACATTTTCTTTTATGGGCAATACTTTTTGTTTTTATATTAAAAGATTTTCCTTAAATCAAGGTGATCAAAATATTTTCCTGGTATTTTATAAAGCTTTATTGTTTTGCCTTTCACTTTAGGCTTGTAATATTTCTAAATTTAACTTTGAGATTTAAGTGTCTAGTTTTACTTTTTTTATACTGATAGCCTCTTATGCCAGTGACAATTTTCAATTTTTAATATATTTTTAAAATATCTACCTTCTTTCTCCCACCCCCCAGTAAATATCCATGGATGTTAATTTCTTATATATTCTTCTTTGTATAATTTTAATGCACATAGAGGTAAATAGAAATATAGATTCTTTCCTTTGGCTACTTTTACATAAAATGTAGCATACCATATCTACACTGTTCTTCAACTTATTTTTCTTAACAAATAATATATCTCAGAGGTCTTTCATATTAGTAGAAAATGTTTTTATTATTTTAATGACTACATATTATTCCCCTATATCAGCATAATTAATGGAAAATTCTGCCTGTTTTGCACCACTTTGCAGTCTCTGTCATGTCACATAATGACAAATGTATGGAACTGCTTCTTTTTTCTCCATATGTTAAGTTGGTTTATTTTTAATCTCTTCACTAATATCCCATTCTCTTAATTACTGTAATTTTAAAACAAATCTTGTTATATGAAAGAAAAAGGACCTTTTATTATTTAATTAGCTGTTTAATACCTACTTTAAAGAAGTATTTTTGCTTTTTATTTATCGCTCTATTTTATTTATTTTTTAAATTTCATTAATTTAGGCTGTTAGGTTCTTATTTCTTTCCAACTACATTTGTTTATTTTGTGCTTGCTTTCAAACATTTTAAGGTGGTCAGTTTGCTTGTTACTTTTCAGCTCATGCTCTTCCAATGTTAATTTTAAAGCTATAGCTTTTCTTCTAGACACAGTTTTAGATGCAACCCACAAGATATGATATGTAGTATTTTCATTAAAATTCCTTTATGCATTCTCCTTTGACCCATGGATTATTTAGATGTATATACTTGCAAATATATAGTGATGTTCAGTTATATTTTATTGTATATTTGTAACTTGATTGCATTGTGGTTTGTAAACATGTGTACACTTTCAAAATCCTTTGAAATTTGTTGAAACTTACTTTATACCCTAGCAAATGATCAAATTTTTTATGTGTTTGGTGTTTGCTTAGAAAAAGATGGTATTCTGCAGTTGTTGTGGGTAGGATTCTAACTATGTTCCTTAGCTCTTGTTTTCATCAAGTTAATCAAACCTTCTAGATCTTTCCTAAAATTTCTTTTCTGCTATTATGAAGTTTTTTTCATCTGTTACTGAGCAAGATTACCACTTGCTTTTGGATTTGGCTGTATCTTCTTACATTCCTCTAAGTTTTTGGTTATTAGAGGCTATGTTATGGGATGCATACAAATTTAAATTTGATATATCTTTCTGGAAAGTTAAACATTTCATCATTCTACCATGTTTCTCCTTTTCTCTACTTTTTAAAAAATTTAACTTCTAAATGGTCTTTAAAATGTCTACAAAAAGATATATCCTCTATCCATCTTTTAACTTTTTCCATATTTTAATGATCAAACCTTCTGTGTCCTTTGTTTTAGGTATGCCTTTTTAAAACAGCATTCAATTGGATTTGGTTTTTAGCAGAGTCTACAACCCTCTTCCTTCATAGCAAAATGTTTAGACTGCTAATTACTGCTATATTTGGATTTAAGTCCACCATCTTATTTTCTATTTCTATTGGTCCCTCTCTTGGACATATTTTTTGCTGTTTTTTTAACCTTTCATTGAATTAGTGTACTAATTTTTATTAATGTAATTTTCCTGATATCTATCTGTTGACCTAAATTCAAAGCAAATATTTTGAGAGGATACAAAATTGTAAATAGAACTTAATCAGGGGAATAGAACTGCACTGAAAGGTAAAAAGGAGCTTCAAAATTTGATGTTTACATTGTTTGGTTTGATTTTTTTTTTACACTGGGCATATATTTTTATACTGACTTTTGGAAACCAGATCTGCAGACTACAGTAATTCCGCTAAAAGATAATTTGAAAAATGCATGCAAAAACAAGTAGAAATTGTTTATTCCTTGAATACTTTAGACTATCTGTTCAGCTTTTCCCCACTATCTACTTACTCTCATGCCTAATAGCATAAATGTAATTTACATAGCAAAAACATTCACAGAAAAATAATGTAGCTTTTATAATATGTTTCTCAGCAAATCATTGAGTGCTTTTTATGCAAAGTGGCTTCACTGGGTTCTGACATAGGGTCTTCAGAACTGCTCTGGCCTTTGCATGACCGCTTGTTTTCATTAAGTGATGAGCTCTTAGTAAATGTGATATAGGAAGAAAGGCTAGAGTAGTGAAAAGATCACAAAAAAGTTTGGGGTTTTTTGGTTTTTTAATTTTTGGTTTGTTGGTTGGCTTTTGTTTTTGTTTTTTGACCTTTGTCAAGTCTTGATACATCTGTAGGCTTCATCTGCAAATAAAAGTGTTAAACTAGAGTTGGATGATTTTAGGCCCCCTACCAGTCATAAGTACATAACAATGGAAATATTTTGAAGACAGGCAATCTAGTCTTACTTTCACATTCTGCTCCTTCCTAGCTATATGATTTCAACAGTTACCTGATTTCTTTGGAATGTGTTTCTCTTTAATACAACTTGAGTTATTCTGAGTAAATTCCCAGTAAATCACTGAGTTATTCCCAGTAAAGCACTTGGGGAAAATCTAAGTTCTGTCCTATAGAACAGAATTATTATTATTTATTTTCATCTTTCTAGCAGATAGTAGGCAAGTGATGATTATTAGTTTCTACTTCTTACTGACATCCTAGAATTGTAAGGAAATTGCAAATCAGTTCTATGAAAGATTGATGTAATATTTCATTGTCTAACCTGGAATTTACAAGTGCTCCCCTCTTGCACATTATAAAATGTGAAATATTAATATATATTATATAGAACAGTTTTCAACAAAAGATGTGAATCCTTATGCATCCATGACTCTATATTAAAACTTTAACAAGTTTACACATTTAAGTAGTGATATAATCTTATAAACAATATATAAATGGTATATTGGCAAAGGCAATATAAAGAATCAGGAAAAACACAACCAAGCAGAAAATTGAATGTAAAATTACTTGAGATTAAAAAAATCTTACTACCATCATAACAGCTTTTTTATCCATGTCATTTCTCATTTTGTATTGTCATGTCACAATTATGATAAATTTTACTACAAAGTGGTCAATATCATATTTGAAGGTCACTTTGGTCATTGGAAGTGAGAGTCTCCCAAAGTGATGGCAATTAGAAAGCACAACATTTTACTTTCATGAATGCAATGATTTAGTTCTTTGACCTCTAGTTGGTTAAGCATGATGTATAGTAGAACATTTCACTTCTGATATATGCACGTGAAACCCTGACAAGAATTAAAGGCAGAGTGCAGATTTAAACTGCTGGCATCCCTCACTCTGCTTGAATAATTGCTAAAGTTACTTTCAAGTACCTTAGAAAGAGAAAAAAAAGAAAAAAGAGAAGGAAGGAAACAAGAAATGAAAGAAACGTCAGAACAAAAAACAGAGAGGGGAAAAAAAGGGAAAGAAGGGAAGGGAAAGGGAGGGAAGAATGTAAAAAAGTAGTCAATTTGCTTATTTTCCTTTCTACACAAATAGCATCCTAAAGAAAAAAATATATATTTGAAAGGCTTTTAATGTAAACATGGACAGCTGTTTTAGACATTGTAACATGTGCACATTTGAAAGACACATCATGAAAAAAAATTCATGCTGAAATGTCAATTTTATAGCTCTAAGATAGAGGTCCTAAGGTTTAGAAGTTAAAAGTAAGTTAACTCCTTGCTTATTCGAACATTAAACTGTCAGCATGGAAGTAAATTTAAGACTTATGATGGTCCGAAAATGTGGTGCTAAATGAAGTCTGAAGACCTATTAACCTGCCTGAGATGTAAACCAGGAACTATTACACTCTGCTCTTCAGCATGTATTCAAGTACTTTCTAGTAGTGTGTGAGCTATTAAGAGGTGAACAAGGAAGCTGAATAGTATCTCTTTTTTCCTAAATGTAATGATAATGTTAGCTATTTTCAGTATTCATTTAGGAATTGCATGCATGTAGGAAATGGAATACTTGCTTAAAAAGGATTTCTTCAGTTTTTTTATTAGTAATGCAAAATTGACAATCCTTTAACAAATTGGCCAATAATCAATTTTTCCTTTGTTTTAGGGCTTTATAGGGATTTAAAGGTAAAACACAACATTTGTAAAGATACATGTAGGTGGTAGACACTTTAGATAAGCACTTTTGACAAATTATTCATTTTTTTTTACTTTCGTTAAAAATTTTTTTCATTATGTTAATAATAAAATATTTTAATGAATGAGCTCCTTAAAGTATTTAAACTTAATAAATTCAATATGAGATAAAAATAATAGTAATTAAATTAGTTAGGTAAGGAATATGATCATCTTTCCTTTTGCAGTTAAAATGTTTCTACTTAATATTGTTATGTCAAACAAATATACTTTTAAAAAGCTTCACTAGGACATTTATCAGTTATTTTAAGATAGCATATCAATTATATATATTTGATTTACATTTGAAAAGGCAGAATGGACTAAATCTGAATTGCCTCAATTAAAATTAATGGTGAAATAAGCCTACTGACTGAGAAGACATATTTTTGTTATGAAAATATCCTTTTCCCAGACCACCCTGTTTATGGGTTTTTTAATTCAAGTGGGAAAGACAATAACCATTTTTGTTCCATACAACACTGTTAGAAATATATTTTTAAAGAGGATTACACCAAAATATTTGAGTAAGAAACCAAAGAGTTTCTTTTTCTGGTTACTAGAGAACATTTATTCCTGTCTTATAATAATTAATTATTCCTTAATTAATCTTAAGACTTAATCTTAAGTCTTACAAGCATTGTTTTAGGTGTTACGGAGTAAAGCAAGAGAAGGCTATGACACACTTGTTCCTCACATAGGTTATAATCAGCCTGTGGAGAAGAGATAATGAAGGCAAAGAAAAGATAATAAAAGATATTAGCATTCCAGGGCCTAAGTACTTGATACACACAATAGATACTAGGAAATGTGAGAAGGGAAAAGATGAATCTAGGGCACCATGATGTGACCTAAACTGGACTTTGAAGAATAAATGAGACTGTTGTCTCCTACAGAATTGACAAGGAATTGGTCTGTGATTTCATCTGGTTCTGGAGTATAACAAAATGTGGAAAGTACTGAAAATGTGGAAAGAACCTCAATGACATCTGAGCTTTGATCTTGTGTCAGCCCCTTTGTTCTTTGATGAGTGTTTGATGCCCACCAGCAGGTCTAGAACATGGATAAGACACATAGTTAACACTTTTAATTTGCTGAATGGCTTTGTTGTCAGCCTCTGCTTCTCAGTAAATTGCTCATTTTGTGTGGGCAAAATGTGCATTTATTTGATTTTGCATTTATTTAGCTACCTCCTGTCTTATTGCAAAAGTAATTTAAGAAAACTTTTTAAACAGATGAAAAAAAATGGTAAGGAAAGTAAAGCTGAGGTTGGAAAAAAAAATAAGAGAAGAACAAAGCTTGTGTATTTAAATACACAAAATAACTTCTATGTACTCCAATATAGTTTTCCAGCCTCTCTGCCATAAGTCCCATTCCTTTAAAGTTTTGCTCTCTTCTAAGGAACAGATAAATACTATTATCTTAGCAAGAACTAACTTGACATGGACTTTAGAGGGCAATGCCATAACCTAACCCCCAGAAGAAACATGAATTCAGTTATGATGGGTACAAGTGTTTTAGTTCTATTTAATCCAAAGATGTCATAGAAAGTAATTATCGTAAGTATTTATATGAGATATCAGACTATGTAGTTACAAACATTCCACTTACTGCTCATTGAGTAAGTGATCTAACTTCTCTGTGCCTTAATTTCCTCAACATTACAACATTACAATCATTTAATTTATCCCAGGGGGTTGTTGTCAAGAATAAATGAGATAATCCATATGACACACCAAACTTAATATCTGGAACATCTGAAGCAATAAATAAATGTTAACTCTTTTTAATTTTATAACATCATAATAAGAATAAATGAGATAATCCATATGACACACCAAACTTAATATCTGGAACATTGAAGCAATAAATAAATGTTAACTTTTTAAAATTTTATAACATCATAATAAGGTAAATTTTTGATTCGCTTGTCTTCTAAGTTTGATACAAGTATTACTCCAAATGGAGTATCGAAGAAAGTTATATCTTTCGGACTTCAAAGTGTCCCTATCATTATTCTGCTAAGAAGCAAGTGGAGTAAGTGGCAGCAATACTGCTTTTCTCAGTCCACTTGTTCCTGTATCCTCTTTGCTGCACTCTGACCCTCAGGACTGAGTGATACTAGTCAAAATTCTACTCATGACTACCTCCTTTCCACCCAGAGTTCACAATAGAATATGTATGTATTATGCCATTTTGATGCTGTCATGGAAAGTGGAATGTGAATTATTGCTTCCCTACTCAAAATGTGGTCCATTGACCAGCAACATTAGCAACATTTGGAAGTCTGTCAGAGATACATATCTCAGCCACTCCCAGCACTTGCTGAATCAGAATATGCATTTTAACAAGAGCTCCTGCTGATTCAATGAATATCAAAGTTTGTGTTGTATAAGATATCCTACCAGATAATGCAGATTGTTGGTAATGAGAAATGGGGATTTGGTGGTGGCAGTGGTCATGGTAGCACTTTCAAGTGCCCACATTTTTGATTGAAAAGTGATGATCAAAGTAATTGTCTCTGTTTTAATCTCTCTGAAATTAGAGAATACTATTTTTTTTATCTACTAGAACATATCCTATGTTAATTTCAAGTGAGATCCTCCACCTCTCTCCATGTTTCCCATTTAAAATTATTATTTTTTAATATATTACTTAACTTCAGAGTTCTCCATAGATGAATAATTAGTTCTCCTCAAGTGTAATTTTACTTAGTGATATACCCTTGTTGTCTAAATAAGTGCTATTTTATAAATATTAGATGTAAGTGCTAGACATATTAATGCTAATGATTTCATGGGCCAGGAGGTTTATTAACAGGAAAAAGGGAATAAAACTTAGCTATGCAATGTAGGCAAATAAGGTTAGAGGACAAAGATCCAAATATGGGAGAAAAACTTCACATGAATTAGCCAAAACAAAAATAATTATGTTTTAATAAAATAGGGACTGAAAAGAACCATTGGCATATTAAGTCAATAAGCCTATGAAAAGATCTTCTTAATAAGTATTTTTTGTGTGAAGTTTATTTTTCTTATGGTATAAAAAAAAGAACAATAATCTAGAACAAAACTGGGTATTTCTAATGTTGTATTATTATAACATGACAAGACTTTAAGAGACTGTTAAAAATGTTGAGACTGTTAAGATTTCTATAGCCTGTAACAATGTTCTTCCATTCTCACACATTATTCTTTCCTTAGGTAAATTTGTTTCAGGCAAATTGATTTCTTTCAGTTTCTTGAAGAAGGCATGCTCCCTGTGACCACAGAACCTTTGCATATACTATATCATTTCCCTCTGCAAAGACTGTCCAACCATTTTCATTCCTGAACTCCTGCTCAATCTCCAGATTTCAGCTCAATTATCAATCGGAAAAGTCTAGATCAGGCTCCACTTTTACTGAACCTTGCCTCATTGTGTATTACTTTTCCTCAGTTTTCTACCTCATAGGGTTTTATGGAAACTAAACAAGTAATACTCTTAAGGCACTTTCCACAGAGGCAAGAACACAGAAAATGCTCACTAAATATTAGTGATTTTAAACATGGCTTATACTGCTTGCATCAGGTAGTAGTTTCCTGTATTTTAATAGATCCCTAAGTAAGATACCAAGCTCTTTCTATAAAGAAACTGCCTTCCCACAGCAATAATTCAAATTTATTCTAAACTTCTTAACACGTGTGTTGTTAAATAGATTTCACTTCCCTGGATCAGGCAGATCTAGGCATTTATTGCCTCTTGTTTCTCAATAGATTTTTTTCACTACTTCTGTGACTCTGGGGCCTTCAGTACTTCTCTAATCTCTGTCCTCTATTCCTTTTAGTTTGATGCTTTATTCTCCTTCCTATCCTCCTCCTCCTCTTCCTCTTTTGCTGCTCTGCCTTCTTCTCATCTGCCTCTTCTGTCTCTTCTTCCTACTCCCCCTTTTTCTTGTTTTTCACCTTCTTATGTTGCAAGAACAATGGAAGATAGTATTCCGCAGTGTCTTCTGATTTTGGATTACATTCTAGGTTGGGTATGAGTTATATATAAAAACAGACCACCCATTACACAGAAATATTGATGCCATAACTTTCATATGCAATACCATTAAACATCTCCTTTGGTTATCTCAGCATTGCATTTTATTGTTTTGCCTGTTTACTCCTTTACAACGTAGACAATATTTACCTTGGGCAATTTTATATTTTCAGAAATAATAGTTTTTTAAAGGCTCCTCAAGCCATATAATATTCATAGTTGGAACAACATTCTTAATTTTACAGATTAAACTATCCTTTCTATAGACAATTAAACTACTTTTTGAGGACAATTATAAAACCTGATATTTTAAAGAAAAAACTCTAGAGAGTTGATTGATAGTTGCCATCAGACATGAGATCATCATGATAATAATCCATCCTTAAATTTGAAGAACTTTGCTTCAACTTTTCACTACTATGCACCTGCGGCTTGTTGATTAGCTAAATGCAGTCTTTCCTGGCTTGATGCTTAATTCGAAGTGATCATCGTTACAGATACAGATATCGGTATAAATCTTATAGATATTGCTATAGATATATTTGAATGTGAGTTGTAATTAATACTGTGCAATTCATGATATTTTATCACATCACCAACAACATTTTCCATATCACCAAAGTCAACATTTTTTTTATTGTTCTGAGTGGTTGGCTGTCCCATTCTCCATCTTATTTCTATATGTAGATTTAAAAAGGAATTTTTGGCCCACTAAGTTTTCTCATGGTGACACATGTTTACTTGAGTCGACTGTTTATCGGAGTTTCTTCCCTAAGCAGATGCAGAATCATTGCAGAGATAATGTCCACTGTGCTGGGTTGGAGTTTAAAACTCTTAGCATGATTTGAAAGGGAGTGGTTGGTGATGCTTTCTGTAGTTTCTGCAAGAGTTGAGCCAGAATTTCGCCAGTGACGGAGGCAGGGCAGTGCCATCACTGTTGCCGTAGTCAGCTTTCCAACTTTTTATGTGGTAAAATACATGTAACAACTCTGCTCCCAGTCTGTCACACAGCTCAGACTGTCATGTGAATCAGATTTTGTCATGGTGTCCCAACTTTCTTCTCAGCTTTTCACATATATGAAACAAGATTTTGCTAATGGAATATTGTACAAAAGTACAGAAAACTGTCACTACCTCTGGAGTTTATAGGTGTTAAAGCACTATGTAAAGTGTCAGATTTCGCAGAGGAAGTTTATACACCTGGAAGGAGCTATTCTATACCCTGTAATTCTACAAAGTCATAAAAGTTGAGTTGAGACAAGTATTATTATTTTGATATATAAATGTCCTGTGACTTTCTCAGAAGAAATCACATACTCAGATATTCATGACCCACTCTTACAATTAAATGCACTGTAGAACAGACTGTATAGTTTAGGCTCTTGTTCTACTAACATGATTCCTTGTTTTCTCAGTGGAAAAGAGGTCAGTGTGCCTGTAAATACCAGTTTACCTTGCTTTAGTGAAACATATGGGCAACAGTTTCTTTAATGAACTTTTAAATTTTAATCTCTTCACAGGAATGAGAATGAAATCTAGGTGTAAAAACAGTGAGGAAAAAAATAGCGGTAGAGAAAGGTAATAAAAATCACTTTTGAACAGGACATTCATTTAGGCAAAAATAAAGGTGATTAGACTGGTTTATGTGAAGGAATTAGAACTGCAACAGTGCATGCTTTCACATAAATCTCCTAGTACATATTTAAACACATAAAAATAGGGAAAAAAGATGGTCTTTAAAATTCTACTATAATTTCAATTTTTACTTATCAATAATGAAATAAAATAAAAAATAAAATTTTCTCTTTATTATTAGATATATGAATTGTATTTTATCATAAATAAAATGGAAAATACTTCACAATATTATCACTATTTTCTCCTTTCACCTCCTAAACACATACCCATACACAGAAACATATAACCATCCAGGGAAAGAAAAGAAGTATCTTTCCTAAAGTTAAATTGTTTTCTTTAAAAATAAAGTACACCATTAATTCATCCCTGGAATGTTAAATTTAAAATACTGCAATCCTCTTTAGGCAAGTAGCCTCCTTCAGAAATGCTTTAGAGAATCCGTTAAATCTATTCAAGGTCTTTTATTTCCACGAAAGTTGCAACTGCTTTATTTCACCTGTTATATTCCCACCTGTAGTAGACACTGTTAAACTGTCCCCCGGGATCCATTCTCACCCTTTTTCATTTTAGTAGTGGAATCTGCCCCTCCCTTCTCCCTCTTCACTTGCTCCCCGGCCTCCCTGGGTTTGAGCTGGGCTTATTTCCCAACCTCTCTTGCAGTCAGGTGTGTCTACCTAAGTTCTTACCAATGGTATATAAACAGAAGTGATGTGCACAATTCACTGGTCGTTTTCAACTTAAAGACAAGTTGTGTGCCCTGACTCCTCTTTTTCCTCTTCTTCTGACCAAGGAACCACAACTGCAGATGCAAACTTTGATACAGAGATGGAGTCATGTTTTTTTTTTTTTTTTTTTAATATTTATTTATTATTTATTTATTTATGGCTGTGTTGGGTCTTCGTTTCTGTGCGAGGGCTTTCTCCAGTTGTGGCAAGTGGGGGCCACTCCTCATCACGGCACGCAGGCCTCTCACCCTCACGGCCTCTCTTGTTGCGGAGCACAGGCTCCAGACGCGCAGGCTCAGCAATTGTGGCTCACGGGCCCAGTTGCTCCGCGGCATGTGGGATCCTCCCAGGCCAGGGCTCGAACCCGCGTCCCCTGCATCGGCAGGCAGACTCCCAACCACTGCGCCACCAGGGAAGCCCTGGAGTCATGTTTTGTGTAGAGCTGGCTGGCCCAGAAGTAGTCATCAGCCAGAGCCTGCCTACACTTATATTCTAAAATGAGAAAGGCACAAACTTCTAGTTTATTTACTCAACTGTATTTTTAGGCTGCTTTCTTATAGTAGCTGACTCTGTATCCTGACTTATAACACACCAAAGTATAAGCTTAGAGTAATAGTGTTCTTGAGCCTTAAGTTATTGGTGCATAAAACTGATGTGAAAACACAGTATTTTAAAAAATGGAGTGCAAAGCAAAATCAGCATTTGCTTTTCTTTTCCCTCAGAGATCTTCCCAGCAGTTTGTACACTTAGTTTGCATTCCACAAGGAATACTGTATAGTCAAAGTAAATCATGTATCTTGAGAATAATAATACATATCTATTGCACAGTTGAGAAGAATGAGCAACGTACACTATATACCTCTAAGATCACAATGCACATGTGGCGAGCATTGGAATGAGATTCTTCATAGCATTCAATGGCCATTCCTCTGTGCTTTGCTTCATCATTGTAAATCCATTAGCGTTCATATCTGTGGTCCTCAAAGTGTAGTCCCCAAACCAGCAACATTAGAATCACCTAGGAAAGCATTAAAAATTCAGCACAGATGTGTTGAATTAAAAATACACAGTAGGGCCCAGAGATCTGTGGTTCAACAATCTCTCCAGGTGATTCTGGTGCATGATAAAAGTAGAGAAAAATGGCTTTATATCAACAAGCTAGTAAAGTAGAATTGGCAGTCATTAATAGAAGACATTTGTTGAAATTATATTGATTTAAAAACACTGATCTCAATGTGTGTTTTTAAAATGTCTCAACCTGAGTGATTTTAACTTCTGACACTCAATTTCTTATTTAATTCTATAAAACTGATTTTTTAAAGTTTCTAAATATTGCAAATGGCAAAATGCTTTATTTTTTCAGGTTGGAATAGGCAACACTACTTAAATACTATATTTATTCTCATTCATGTATTATGTCAAGACTTTCTCTTTTCTGCTATATATATAAATGGTACTCTTAAAATTCCATTAAGCTCTACTATATTTTAGAAAATACACATGATTTTTATCACCATACTTTCATGTTTATGTGATTGCCCTTGCATTCCTGTATAATATTCAGAAATAATAACTTAAATTGTTTAGTATTTTACCTTACACCCATTTTCATACTTATTAACTAACTTCAGAGTCCTGTTGTGTTAGCTCTGTATTCATGTAAGAGCAAACAAGAAATTTAGAGAAATTGTCAGATTTACCTAACATTACACACCTAGTAAATGAAACAGCCAAAATTAACATTAAGGACTTTTGAATCCAAACCTAAACATTGTACTTGCAAGGAAATAAAAATAATAAGCAAGATACAAATTCAGTCTCATAAAGGATAGTGTCCCTATAATTAGTGTTGCAAACAAGCAGATTATTACAAAGGAAAGTACAGCTGGGGCATTGCTAGACCTCATCTTTCTTATGATCTCTCATAGACCCGCTGCAAACCAGCTGAATCATGGTGGGTAATTAATTTCAGTGAACTTCTACATCTGGGGAAAGAAGAGGATTCTGGGAAAAAGCTACTATGGAAGGTGAGAAAGAAGTAAGTCGACTCAGCAAGTTTGTTTGTTTATGTGATATAGCTAGGATATCCATTTGGCATTCTCTAAGAAAGATCAATAAATATTTAACTTGCTTTTCCATTGCATTAACTGACAGTAAGGTATGTCTTTGAATGCAATTCAGTTCCAAGGTTAATACCAACGTGAGAGCAAACTTATCTTTTCCTGATTAAACTGATATTAAGTCAAAAATAAATATATTAGGCAGTAAAATACCAACTTACAATGAAAATTTAGGATATATTATGCTATTTCAAAGGAATATCATGCTTACCGCTGCATTGGATTTTGCCCTCAGACTTCCTGCTGCAAAAATTTACTTTCTTCTCCTCTTGAGGAATCCTGGTGGAAACAGGTAAGAGGCCTTGGGCCAAAAGATTTATAATATGATTTAAAACACGTAAAAATTCTTTATGTGATTATTTAAAATATTTTTCAATATGAAAGTGAAATTATTGCTATAAACTGGAATCAACCTTCAAATACACCTACTCATTCATAAATCAGAATAAAAATGCTATTTTACTTGGTAGGTGGGATTATTAGTTGTTTCCATCAAATGTCCAAGACCTTGTTTCCTACAAGTGTAATGTAGTCAATATAAGGGAGTGTGTATTCTCCACCATCCAGTGAATTTGTACAGGTAACCTTGTCTACCCATCCTTCAGCTTAGTGGCAAGTTTTTCATCTTATTTTGTAGGTTGCTCTTCCCTTGGCTCATTCATATGCAGAATTGACTTTGTATGTGTTTATTTCTGTCCACTTTTTATGAATATGTTGGCACTAATGAATCCAATAGTGACCCAGTTGAATCGAGTCTGCTACCAGCTGTGCCACCACTGTAATAACTGCCAAAAAAAAATGCATTTCTCTCTTTCATTCACCTGGGAGTTGGTTACTTCCTACCATTCCTGAGTTCACAAGAAGAGGCAGGTACTAGTTTTCTATTATCTCAGTCCCACATTACAAGAGTAGCATTCCAAATGAAGATGAACAAACCTGGACTCATCACCTTTGTATAGAAAAGTGAAAGATATTATTGAATTAGCTGGTATTAATCTTTTAGGAGGCTTGTCCCCATCCACCCAAATACTTTGAAAGTCCATTTTGGATGAGGAGTTTTGATCCCTGAACTGACGGTTTGTAAAGATGATGTGTAAACAATGTTAAAGTTCTCTTTATAAAGAGTTAAGAAGAATGTTGGTACTGGATCAAACAGCAAGAGGGGAGAAGGTAGAAGAAAAGGAGGTCACCAAGCTGGAGTGGGGAAAGCTGGTACTCATGGTAAATAAAGGAGAGTAAGAAATTCATTATGATGTGGCCAAAGAATCTATTAGAATCCAGAGATTTACTATTCAGTATTAATTTATACATGCAGGTACAATAAAAAGTCCTTTTGTCCCAGTCTTTAGTGGAGTATACCAATTAAGCAAATGCTTTGTATGAATGATTTGGGGGAAATCAAGGAAAAATTCTTATATTTTAGTGGTTCTCAACATATGTGCCTGGAACAGCAACATCGGCATCACCTGGGAAATTGTTAGAAATGCAAATTATCAGGGCTTAACCAGACCTAGTGAATTAGTAACTGAGTAGAGCTTAGCTTTCTGTGCTTTAAGGAGCCCTCTAGGTGATTCTGACACAGGGTATGGAGTGAGAACTACTGTCTTTTTCTGTATCTAGGTTTATGTGGAGCAGAAAGAAGGGGACAGTTATAGGAGATGAGATGCTGCAGAAATTAAGAAATCTGTCAAGTAGGAATCTGGTGTTAAATTACTAAGGACACACGAAAACAAAGTAAGAATTATGAAGTTCTTGGGAAACACATGGTGGCATATCCTACCATGTAGTAGGTAGTTTAAATCTATATAACCACATATAAAAATTTTAAAAGAGAGGCTGACTCTAGCTTTGGATAATATTTTTAAAATATAAAATTATTCATATTCGATGCTAATAATTCTACTGTTGTGTATAATAGATTGGTGGGAAAACTTCCAAGAGCACCAAATGATTTTTATCAAGGAAAGGTTTTGACAGGTCTATCAGTTGCTATATTGTCTACCATAACAAGCTGGAAACGTCTTTTGAGGAATATTTAAAGTTTCTTTTAATGTTTTAAGATCCACATCTTCCAACCTTTGTGCAAACAGTAATAGGCATTCAATTTTAAGGCACAGTTAAAACTACCTTAAATATTTGGATGAAATACGTATTTTAGACAAGAATATCCTTTTTTTAAAACATCTTTATTGGAGTATAATTGCTTTACAATGGTGTGTTAGCTTCTGCTTTATAATAAAGTGAATAAGCTATACATATACATGTATCCCCATATCTCCTCCCTCTTGTGTCTCCCTCTCCCTCTCATTATCCTACCCCTCTAGGTGGTCGCAAAGCACTGAGCTGATCTCCCTGTGCTATGCGGCTGCTTCCCACTAGCTATCGGTTTTACATTTGGTAGTGTACATATGTCCATGGCACTCTCTCACTTCGTCCAGCTTACCCTTCCCCCTCCCCGTGTCCTCAGTTCCAGTCTCTACATCTGCATCTTTATTCCTGTCCTGCCTCTAGGTTCTGCAGAACCTTTTTTTTGTTTTTTTAGATTCCATATATATGTGTTAGCATAAGGTTTTTCTCTTTCTAACTTACTTCACTCTGTATGATAGACGCTAGGTCCACCCACCTCACTACAAATAACTCAATTCCATTTCTTCTTATGGCTAATATTCCACTGTATATATGTGCCACATCTTCTTTATCCATTCATCTGTCAGTGGACACTTAGGTTGCTTCCATGTCCTGGCTATTGTAAATAGAGCTGCAATGAACATTGTGGTACATGACTCTTTTTGAATTATGGTTTTCTCAGGGTATATGCCCAGTAGTGGGATGGCTGGGTCGTATGGTAGTTCTATTTTTAGTTTTTTAAGGAGCCTCCATACTGTTTTCCATAGTGACTGTATCAATTTGCATTCCCACCAACAGTGCAAGAGGGTTCCCTGTTCTCCACACCCTCTCCAGCATTTGTTGTTTGTAGATTTTCTGAAGATGCCCATTCTAACTGGTGTGAGGTGATACCTCATTGTACTTTTGATTTGCATTTATCTAATAATTAGTGATGTTGAGCAGCTTTTCATGTGCCTCTTGGCCATCTGTATGTCTTCTATGGAGAAATGTCTATTTAGGTCTTCTGCACATTTTTTGATTGGGTTGTTTTTTAATACTGAGGTACATTAGCTTTTTATATATTTTGGAGATTAATCCTTTGTCTGTTGATTCATTTGCAAATATTTTCTCCCATTCTGAGAGCTCTCTTTTCACCTTGTTTATAGTTTCCTTTGCTATGCAGAAACTTTGAAGTTTCATTAGGTCCCATTTATTTGTTCTTGTTTTTGTTTCCATTCCTCTAGGAGGTGGGTCAAAAAAGATTTTGCTGTGATTTATGTTAAAGAGTATTCTTCCTATGTTTTCCTCTGAGAGTTTTATAGTGTCTGGCCTTACATTTAGGTCTCTAATCCATTTTGAGTTTATTTTCGTGGATGGCCTTAGGGAGTGTTCTAATTTCATTTTTTTACATGTAGCTGTTCAGTTTTCCCAGCACCACTTATTGAAGAGGCTGTCTTTTCTCCATTGTATATTCTTGCCTCCTTTATCAAAAACAAAGTGACCACATGTGCATGGATTTATCTCTGGGCTTTCTGTCATGTTCTATTGATCTATATTTCTATTTTTGTGCCAGTACCATCCTGTCTTGATTACTGCAGCTTTGTAGTATAGTCTGAAGTCAGAGAGCCTGCTTCCTCCAGCTCCGTTTTTCTTTCTCAAGATTGCTTTGGCTATTCGGATTCTTTTGTGTTTCCATACCAATTGTGAAATTTTTTGTTCTAGTTCTGTGAAACCTGCCATTGGTAGTTTGATAGGGATTGCGTTGAATCTGTAGATTGCTTTGGCTAGTATAGTCATTTTCACAATGTTGATTCTTCCAATCCAAGAACGTGGTATATCTCTCCATCTGTTTGTATCATCTTTAATTTCTTTCATCAGTGTCTTATAGTTTTCTGCATACAGGTCTTTTGTCTCCTCAGGTACGTTTATTCCTAGGTATTTTATTCTTTTTGTTGCAGTGGTAAATGTGAGTGTTTCCTGAATTTCTCTTTCAGATTTTTCATCATTAGTGTATAGGAATGCCAGAGATTTCTGTGCATTAATTTTGTATCCTGCTACTTTACCAAATTCACTGATTACCTCTAGTAGTTTTCTGGTAGCATCTTTAGGATTCTCTACGTATAGTATCATCTCATCTGCAAACAATGACAGCTTTACTTCTTTTCCGATTTGGAGTCCTTTTATTTCTTTTTCTTCTCTGATTGCTGTGGCTAAAACTTCCAAAACTATGTTGAATAATAGTGGTGAGAGTGGACATCCTTGTCTCGTTCCTGATCTTAGAGGAAATGTTTTCAGTTTTTCACTGTTGAGAACAATGTTGGCTGTGGGTTTGTCATATATGGCCTTTATTATGTTGAGGTAACTTCCCTCTGTGCCTGTTTTCTGGAGGGTTTTTATCATAAATAGGTGTTGAATTTTGTGAAAAGCTTTTTCTTCTTCTGTTGAGATGATCGTATGGTTTTTATTCTTCAATTTGTTAATATGGTGTATCACATTGATTGATTTGCACATATTGAAGAATCCTTGCATTCCTGGGATAAACCCCACTTGATCATGGTGTATGATCCTTTTAATGTGCTGTTGGATTCTGTTTGCTAGTATTTTGTTGAGGATTTTTGCATCTATGTTCATCAGTGATATTGGCCTCTAGTTTTTTTTTTTGCTGTGACATCTTTGTCTGGTTTTGGTGTCAGGGTGATGGTGGCCTCGTTGAATGAGTTTGGGAGTGTTCCTCCCTCTGCTATATTTTGGAAGAGTTTGAGAAGGATAGGTGTTAGCTCTTCTCTAAATGTTTGATAGAATTCACCTCTGAAGCCAACTGGTTGTGGGCTTTTGTTTGTCAGAAGATTTTTAATCATAGTCTCAATTTCAGTGCTTGTGATTTGTCTGTTTATATTTTCTATTTTTTCCTGGTTCAGTCTCGGAAGGTTGTGCTATTCTAAGAATTTGTCCATTTCTTCCAGATTGTCCATTTTATTGGCATATAGTTGCTTGTAGTAATCTCTCATGATCCTTTGTATTTCTTCACTGTCGGTTGTTACTTCTCCTTTATCATTTCTAATTCTATTGATTTGAGTCCTCTCCCTTTTTTTCTTGATGAGTCTGGCTAATGGGTTATCAATTTTGTTTATCTTCTCAAAGAACAAGCTTTTAGTTTTATTGATCTTTGCTATTTTATCCTTCATATCTTTTTTATTTATTTCTGATCTGATCTTTATGATTTTTTTCCTTCTGCTAACTTTGGGGTTTTTTTGTTCTTCTTTCTCTAATTGCTTTAGGTGTAAAGTTCGGTTGTTTATTTGTGATGTTTCTTGTTTCTTAAGCTGGGATTTTATTGCTATAAACTTCCCTCTTAGAACTGCTTTTGCTGCATCCCATAAGTTTTGGGTTGTTATGTTTTTATTGTCATTTATTTCTAGGTATTTTTTGATTTCCTCTTTGATTTCTTCAGTGATCTCTTGTGTATTAAGTAGTGTATTTTTAGTCTCCATGTGCTTGTTTCTTTTACAGAGTTTTTCCTGTAATTGATATCTAGTCTCATGGCATTGTGGTCAGAAAAGAAACTTGATACGATTTCAATTTTCTTAAATTTACCAGGGCTTGATTTGTGACCCAAGGTGTGATCTATCCTGGAGAATGTTCCATGAGCACTTGAGAAGAAAGTGTATTCTGGTGTTTTTGGATGGAATGTCCTAGAAATATCAATTAAGTCCAACTTGTTTCATGTGTCATTTTAAGCTTGTGTTTCCTTATTTATTTTCATTTTGGATGATCTGTCCATTGGTGAAAGTGGGGTGTTAAAGTCCCCTACTATGATTGTGTTACTGTCAGTCTCCCCTTTTATGGCTGTTAGCATTTGCCTTATCTATCGAGGTGCTACTATGTTGGGTCCGTTAATATTTCCAATTGTTATATCTTCTTCTTGGAATGATCCCTTGATCATTATGTACTGTCCTTCTTTGTCTCTTGTAATAGTCTTTATTTTAAAGTCTATTTTGTCTGATATGAGACTTGCTACTCCAGCTTTCTTTTGATTTACATTTGCATGGAGTATCTTTTTCCATCCCCTCACTTTCAGTCTGTATGTGTCCCTAGGTCTGAAGTGGGTCTCTTGTAGACAGTATATATACTGGTCTTGTTTTTGTATCCATTCCCCCAGTCTGTGTCTTTTGATTGGAGCGTTTAATCCACATACATTTAAGGTAGTTATTGACATGTATGTTCCTATTACCATTTTCTTAATTGTTTTGGGCTTGTTAATGTAGGTCTTTTCCTTCTCTTGTGTTTCTTGCCTAGAGAAGTTCCTTTAGCATTTGTTGTGAAGCTGGTTTGGTGGTGCTGAATTCCCTTAGATTTGCTTGTCTGTAAAGATTTTAATTTCTCTGTCGAATCTGAATGAGATCCTTGCTGGGTAGAGTAATCTTGGTTGTAAGTTTTTCTCTTTTGTCACTTTAAATATGTCCTGCCACTCCCTTCTGGCTTGCGGAGTTTCTGCTGAAAGATCAGCTGTTAACCTTATGGGGATTCCCTTGTATGTTATTTGTTGTTTTTCCCTTGCTGCTTTTAATATTTGTTCTTTGTGTTTAATTTTTGATAGTTTGATTAATATGTGTCTTGGCATGTTTCTCCTTGGATTTATCCTGAATTGTACTCTCTGCCCTTCCTGGATGTTTTCAACTATAATCTCTTCAAATATTTTCTCAGTCCCTTTCTTTTTCTCTTCTTCTGTGACCCCTATTATTCGAATGTTGATGTGTTCAGTGTTGTCCCAGAGGTCTCTGAGACTGTCATCAATTCTTTTCTTTCTTTTTTCTTTATTCTGTTCTGTGGTAGTTATTTCCACTATTTTATCTTTCAGGTCACTTATCCGTTCTGCCTCAGTTATTCTGCTATTGATTCCTTCTAGAGAATTTAAAATTTCATTTATTGTGTTGTTCATCATTGTTTGTTTGCTCTTTAGTTCCTCTAGGTCCTTCTTAAACATTTCTTGTATTTTCTCCATACTATTTCCAAGATTTTGGATCATGTTTACTGTCATTACTCTGAATTGTTTTTCAGGTAGACTGCTTATTTCCTCTTCATTTGTTTGGTCTCATGGGTTTTTACCTTGCTCCTTCATCTTCTGTGTGTTTCTCTGTCTTCTCATTTTGCTTAACTTACTGTGTTTGGGGTGTCGTTTTTTCAGGCTGCCGGTTCGAAGTTCCTGTTGTTTTTGGTGTCTGCTCCCAGTGGCTAATGTTGGTTTAGTGGGTTGTGTAGGCTTCCTGGTGGAGGGGAATGGTGCTTGTGTTCTGGTGGATGAGGCTGTATCTTGTCTTTCTGGTGGGCAGGACCGCGTCCAGTGGTGTGTTTTGGGGTGTCTGTGACCTTATTATGATTTTAGGCAGCCTCTCTGCCAATGGTTGGGGTTGTGTTCCTGTCTTTCTAGTGGCTTGGCAAAGGGTGTCCAGCACTGTATCTTGCTGGTCGTTGAGTGGATCTGGGTCTTAGTTTTGAGATGAAGATCTCTAGGAGATCTTTCGCCATTTGATTTTACGTGGAGCTGGGAGGTCTCTGGTGGACTTGGCTCTCTCACCTCAGAGGCACAGGTCTGAAACCCGGCTGTAGCACCAAGACTGTGTCAGGCACATGGCTCAGAAGAATAGGGAGAGAAAAAGAAAAAAGAAAGAAAAAAATACAATAAAACAAAATAAAGTTATTAAAATAAAAAATACAAAAATTATTAAAAATAGAATAATTAAAAATTAATTTAAAAAAAGAACAAAAGAAGAAGGAAATAAAGAAAGAAGGGATCAACCAAACCATAAAACAAATCCACCAATGATAACAAACGCTGAAGACTATACTAAAAAAAAAACAAAAAACAGGCAGAACCCTAGGACAAATGGTAAAGCAAAGCTATACAGACAAAATCACACAAAGAAGCATACACATACACACTCAGATAAAGGGAAAAAGGAAATATATATATATATCTATATATAAAAAAAAAAGGAAGAGAGCAACCAAATCAATAAACAAACGTACTGATGATAATAAACTCTAAATACTAAACTCAGATAAACATAAAACCACAAACAAATTAGTTGCAGAAAGCAAACCCCAATTCTACAGTTGCTCCCAAAGTCGACCGCTTCAATTTTGGGATGATTCGTTGTCTATTCAGGTATTCCACAGATGCAGGGTGCACCAAGGTGATTGTAGGGATTTAATCCACTACTTCTGAGGCTGCTGGGAGAAATTTCTCTTTCTCTTCTTTGTTCGCACAGTTCCTGGGGTTCAGCTTTGGATTTGGCCCTGCCTCTGTCTGTAGGTCGCCTGAGGGCATCTCTTCTTTGCTCAGACAGGATTGGTTTAAAGTAGCAGCTGATTAGGAGGCTCTGGCTCAGTCAGGCTGGGGGGAGGGTGGGGTACAGAATGTGGGGCAAGCCTGCAGTGGCAGAGGCCGGCATGATGTTGCAACAGCCTGAGGCACACCATGTGTTCTCCCTGGGAAATTGTCCCTAGATCCTGGGACACTGGCAGTGGTGGGCTGCACAGACTCCCTGGAGGAGAGGTGTGGATAGTGACCTGTGCTTGCACACAGGATTCTTAGTGGCTGCAGCAGCAGCCTTAGCATCTCATGCCTGTCTCTGGTGTCCATGCTGATAGCTGTGGCTCGCGCCTATCTCTGGAGCTTGTTTAGGCGGTAGTCTGAATCCCTTCTCCTTGCGCACCCCAAAACAATTGTCTCTTGCCTCTTAGGCAGGTCCAGACTTTTTCCCAGACGCCCTCCCAGCTAGCTGTGATGCACTAGCCCCTTTCAGTCTGTGTTCACGCAGTCAACCCCAGTCCTCTCCCTGGGATCTGACCTCCGAAGCTGGAGCCTGAGCTCTCAGCCCCCACCTGCCCCAGCAGGTGAGCAGACAAGCCTCTCAGGCTGGTGAGTGCTGGTGGGCACCGATCCTCTGGGTCGGAAGCTCTCCACTTTGCCCACTGCACCCCTTTTGCTGCACTCTCCTCAGTGGCTGTGAAACTTCCCCCCAGCCACCTCCCATCTCTGTCAGTGAAGGGTCTTCCTAGTGTGTGAAAACTTTTCCTCCTTCACAGCTCCCTCCCAGAGGTGCAGGTTCTGTCCCTATTCTTTTGTCTCTGTTTTTTCTTTTTTCTTTTGCCCTACCCAGGTACATGGGGAGTTTCTTGCCTTTTGGGAAGTCTGAGGTCTTCTGCCAGTGTTCAGTAGGTGTTCTGTAGGAGTTGTTCCACATGTAGATGTATTTCTGATGTATTTGTAGTGAGGAAGTTGATCTCCACGTCTTACTCCTCCACCATCTTGAAGGTCTCCAAGGAAATCTTTTAAAATGGAGTATGTGTACTCTCTTTAATATTTCATCTCTGTATATGTCTAGAACTAAATCATTATTTCTATTACAATACTCTTTTGCTGATGCTATTAGAACAAGTAAATGACCAGTTTATTTTTTTTAGAAACTATAAACTTTATTTTTTTATTTTTTATTAGGGTAGGGTTGATTTATAATACATTAGTTTCAGGTATACAATATAGCAGTGTAAAATTTTTGTAGATTATACTCCATTTAAGGTTATTATAAAATATTGGCTATATTCCCTGTGCTGTACAATGTATCCTTGTAACTTATTTTACACATAAGAGTTTGTATTTCTTAATCTCCTACCCCCCATCTTACTCCTTTCCTCTTCTGTCTCCCACTGGTAACCACTACTTTGTTCTCTATATCTGTAGTCTGTTTCTATTTTGTTATATTCATTCATATATATATATATGAATATATATATATATTCATTTATTTTTTAGATTTCACATGTAAGTGATAATGCACAGTATTTATCTTTCTCTAACTTATTTCACTAAGCATAATACTCTCCAGGTCCATCTCCTTCCATGTTGCTGCAAATGGAAAAATTTCTTTTTTATGGTTGAGTACTATTCTACTGTGTGTGTGTGTGTGTGTGTGTGTGTGTGTGTGTGTGAGTGTGTGATTCATTTTGTTTATCCAGTCATTTCTTGATGGACACTTGTGTTGCTTCCATAGCTTGGCTATTGTAAATAATGCTGCTATGAACCTTGGGGTGCATGTATCTTTTTGAAATAGAGTTTTTGTTTTCTTTGGATGTATAACCAGGAGTGGAATTGCTAGATAATATGGTAGTTCTATTTTTAGTTTTTTGAGGAGTCTCCATACTGTTTTCCATAGTGGCTGCACCAATTTACATTCCCACAAAACAGTGTGTAAGTGTTCCCTTTTCTCCACATCCTTACCAACATTTGTCATTTGTGGTCTTTTGATGATAGCCATTCTGACAGGTGAAATCTCAATGTGGTTTTGATTTGCATTTCTCTGATTAGAGATGTTGAGCATCTTTCCATGTACCTGTTGACCATCTGTATGTCTTCAAAAATGTTTGTTCATGTCTTCTGCCCATTTAAAAAAATTTTTTTATATTAAGTTGTATGAGGTGTTTATATATTTTGGATATTAACCCCTTATAGGTTTTATCATTTGCAAATACCTTATCCCATTCAGTAGGTTGATTTTTCCTTTTGTCGATGGTTTCCTTGGCCATGAAAAAGCTTTTTAAGTTTAATTAGATCCCATTAATTTTTGCTTTTGGTTCCTTTGCCTTAGGAGAGACATTAAAAAAATATATTGCTACGATTCATGTCAATGAGTGTTCTGCCTGTATTTTCTTCTAGGAGTTTTATGGTTTCAGGTCTTACATTTAGGTTTTTTAAAATCCATGTTGAGTTTATTTTTGTATATGGTGTGAGAAAATGTCCCCATTTTATTCTTTTACAAGTATCTGTCCAGTTTTCCCAGCACCACTTATTGAAGAGACTTTTTCCCCATTGTATATTCTTGCCTCCTTTGTCATAGATTAATTGACCATAAGTGTGTGTATTTATTTCTGGACTCTCTGTCCCACTGATCTATGTGTCTTTTTTTGTGCCAGTAGCATACTATTTTGATTACTGTAGCCTTAGAGTATATTCTGAAGTCAGAGAAAGTGACTCCAGCTCTGTTCTTCTTTCTCAAGTTTGCTTTGGCTATTCATGGTCTTTTGTGTTGCCATACAAGTTTTAGAATTATTTGTTCTAGCTTTGTGAAAAATGCCATTGGTATTTTGATAGAGATTGCATTGAATCTATAGATTGCCTTGGTAGTATGGTCATTTTAACAACATTGATTCATGATCATTGTTTATCTTTCCATCTGTGTTGTCTTCAAATTTTCTTAAATCAGTGTCTTATTGTTTTCCAATTACAGATCTTTTACCTTCTTAGATTTATTGTTTTCTTAATTTCTCTTTCTGATAGTTCACTGTTAGTGTACAGAAATGCAACAGATTTCTGTAAATGAATTATGTATCCTGCAACGTTATAGACTTCATTGATGAGCTCTAGTAGTTTTGGGTGGCATTTTTAGGGTGAATAATCAATTAATTTAGAAACAAAGATTAAAATACAGGATAAAAAATATTCATGATCAAATATTTTATCTTAAAATGTAAAAATGTACATTTTATTTATCAATTGTTTTATGAATGGTCAAGATTTTTAAAAAAATATAAGTCTGTTGATTAAAAAATTCTGTCATCTTTGATATGTAAACTACACCCACAATGCACTCTTTTTTGATTTTTCACAGCAGACCCAGGATCTTAAGATACAATATAAAACAATTTGCATGCAGAATTATTTTATCACTTTTAATGGAAAATCACAAATTTGCTTGTTATCCTTGTAGAGAGCACATGTGGAATTATTTAAATATTTTATTTCTCTCAAACTTTTACGATTATGCCACCCACACCTAATTAGATAGCAATTTTAAAATTGGCTCATCTTTATTAAACCATTCCAAAACATTCAACTTTGTTACCATAGAAATAACATTTTTAGTTGAAGTAGTATTAATTACAATATGTAATTAGAATAACATGTTTATCTAATATAAAACAGTTTGAGGAAAACACATAACAGTCTATTAATTGCATTCAAGTCAGCTGGAGGCCGCTGAGTTGTGTGGACAGGCTGGAGAGCCACCACCAAGGTCAAGGCACTGAATGTATAGTCAGTATCTCGCATAGTGAGAATGGAGAGGGCTAGTTAATCTAGAGTCAAGAATGTGGACTAAAAGTGGTTCTTCACTGATATGTCCATAATCTAAAGTTCTGATATTTATATTTTTGAAAGCCTCTAAGTGAGTAAAGCGTTATTACTTTTAAATTATATTTTGATTATTTAGATAAATCAGGTTTAAATAAATATATTTTAAGTATAATTACCTCTAAATTATAATGTCCTTTGAAATCATACTGACTTTTTGCATCTTTTATGGAAAAAAATGGTTGTTGGGATGAATTGACAACCTTCTGAGAGATCTGTGCTTTACATGAGGTATTGCCACTGTTCAAAATGTGCTACAAGACCTGCCACACAATCTTCTGACTAGAGAGGAAGTCTCAAGGCCAGGATCAGTATTTTATTTGTGCATATTTCATAAGTGCCTATTCCAAAGAGGAGCAATGAGTAGGCACTGAGTAATTGTTGAATAAGCAAAAAAGGAAGGGAGAGATTCTGTGATATGATTTTTTTTTCTTACTACCCTTCTGATTTTTTTCTCCTGATTTCTTTCCTTTTATTTTTTCTACATGCTATCTTATTTTTAATGTAATATTCCTTTCTTCATATTCTAATCACAAGATAGTCATTCCACCTTGTTCTCTTGTTCTGAAGAGACATAAAAGCAGAGACAGGCTATACCTTGCCTTGTAGAATAAGAATAGAAAAATGACATTCTGTGAACATCAGTTTATCATATATCCTACGTGTGCTGTGTCTTGCTTTGTGGTCTGTAATCTAAAAAGCAATTTTTATTTAGAAACATGCTTGTTGGAAAAATAAAGCATTATATAAGGTAACTCACAATATTTATAGACTTACAGAAGATTTGGAGTAAAGAAAATGCATGTTTGATTAAAGGTATTTTTTCTAACTTTAGATTGAGGATTCAGAAGCAATTTATAAAAGGTATCAAACATTAATTTATAGAAGATGCCAAAATATCTGACTTTTGAAACCTAGAAACAAATATTTCTTTTCCTCATCTTATGGAAAGTAATGAGATCCATAGAACAATATGTCAAATAGTTCTGGTACTCAAATATTCACCTTGAAACATTATTTAAATTTTTGTAAATGTAGTCATAATTAAAGCAATATCACCTTTTAGTTTTCACACTCACTTCTCTGGCCTCGTCATATGTTAATAAAATTCACAAGTGGATTCTACACACGTGGCATCTATTTCTACGTCATAAACTTCCTCCATAATCTCTTAAAATATGCTTTCTCTTCTTAATCTTAAAATTCAATTTAGTTGTATTCAATTCAAATAATACATAGTATATTTTATAAAAAGTAATTTAAAACTTGTTATATTGAAATATTTTTAAGAATTAATTTTGAGAGTAATTGAGAATTATTATGCAAATAATTGACCACACCAACTGAAAAGTTTAGGTGCATATGTAATCTAGTGGTCTAGAGCTAGAGATGCCCTGATTAAAGGCCTCATTAATATGCATCTGCTCTGGAGGGTAACAGCCCAAGTCAGGGGAAATTAAAGATTTTGACTTTTTTACTGGAAAGATGCAACATTGAGGTTATTCAGATATTTTTTCTGCCTCTATAATTATTTTCACCTAATTTATTCTCTACACAGCTTAGGGAGTCAGGGCTGGCTATGCATAAAGAAATGCAAAGTGATATAAGCCCTGATTCAAAAAAGAAAAAAAAAACACTCAAAGGTACTAAAACGTGAGACATTTCCCTCTAAAAACATGTCATAATTTGTAAACATAATAGAGGTAATAAGGGTACATAAATAACAACATAAACCTACAAGTCGCCCCCCAGACCTTTGGTATGTGTATCCACCTCACCGTCCACCTCCTGACTTGGAATCTTTGCTAGGCTTTTCGACATTCTGCTCTCTCCATTTGTTTAGCATCGATTTATCCTCCAGGTTGCACTTTAAAAGTCACTTCCTCAGGGAACTCATTATTTACTTTACAGAAGCATCTTTTATTTTTCATTCAGACACATCATAATAACTATTTATATAATCATTTAATGTTCTGTACCCCATTGGATTGTCATCTTCTTGAGGGCAGTACACATTGTTTTGTTATTCACTCTCCTCTCAGGGCCTGGAGTAATGCGTATTGTATATTTTTATTTTTAAAATGCCTATGCATGCTGTGAGTTGAACAAACAATTGAATGGATAGAGGCCCCAATATATAATACTTGGTGAAGTGTTTGTTACTCTCCATGAGGAGGCTGTCAATCAAGGGAGCAAATAACCACCGCTGTGATAGCTGCACAGCCCCACTTCCCACTCTGTCAAGGCCAGTATTTGACATTGTGGAATAGAGCGTAAAAAAAAAAAAAATCTGTGACTCCAAGATTGCTCATTTTCAGCTTTATGAATTAGGAAGTAAAAATAGAGCTGAAGAGATTCAGATATGAACCTCCCAATCTTATCTAATTTTGGGCCTAGACAGAAATGTTGATTGGTAGCTCTACCATCTCCAAGGGACAAAGACCAAATTACTGGCATTAGGAGGTTAGTGAAAGTGTTGAGAAGAGAGTAATATCTTGGCTGTGATACCAGCTACTATGGAGGTAAAGGAGTATCATTAGTGAATTCTGTAACCATTGCCCTAAAAAGGAAACAGTGAGAGCCTGCAGTTGGCCTTATAAGCAAAAGCCTAATGCCCTCAGGTGTAGATAAAGATGCACGAATACAAGCAGCCAGGGAAATGTCAGAGATGTAAGATTAAATTTGGGAATTTATGGAAAACTAGAAACTAGAGTTTCTGGAATAAGAAATTGCGGGTATAGAGTTCTCCTAATAAAATAAAGTAAGAAAAAATTGGATTATTTGGTTGATACCAGCCTTTTAAAAGTAATTAACCCATTAAAGTTGAGTCTGTTATAAAGAATATGACAATGGAGCTTACTTTGGAACATTACCAGCATTTTATATAACCACTATAGTTTGTTGCAAATGCTTGTGATAAATATTACATATTTCAGATCCCATGATAATTTCAAAAGAAATCATTGTTTCAATTATTTTGTAAATTTTCATTGGTACTGTTATCACATGTATTACCACACTTTTCACAGAAGTAAATAAACATTTCTCAAAGAAATGGAAGATTTTGAAATGATTTAAATTTAGAGGACCTAAGAATAAAGAATGTTAAACCTTTCTCTTGCCTGCTACTCAGGACTAAAATACTGGAAAACAAAGGCCTTGATTTTTGATCCTATCCTTTTATGATTAAAATGAAAAGGACAGCTGTACAAAAGAGATTCCTTTTTCACACATCACTTCTTTTTGATATCTTTCTAGTTGTGACTTTGCCCTTAGATACTTTAGAGCAGCTTCAATAAGGGTATGCATTCCTGTTAGGTGTTTCCTTAAATACAGACAGCTCCGGGACTAGACTAAAGGAATCTCTGCTTTACAAGCCTACACCTCTTACCAAGTGGTGAGAACAATAAGCAGGATTACCTCCTGAGGCCAATTAATCAAGAAGAAATTGGGTAGCCTGGAGCTTTCTTTCTAGCTGACAGCACAAAGTAATAATTCATCTTAAGCAGTTAGAACCCTCTGATTCTTTGCATTTTTTCCTCTATTTCCTTAGTTCCTCTATTTGTCTACTATATATATATATATAGTTTCGTAGTTACACAGATTTGATTTTCCCCATGTATTTAGAAGGATCATATATAACTATGCTAATTTTATAATTTAATTCTTTTTTTTTTTTTTTTTTAAAGAAAGGAGACCGGGTGGTAGTCAGCCAGGGACCCTGGGGAGGAGGGTATTCTTTGTTTTCTTTTCTTTTCTTTTTTTTTTTTTAATATTTATTTGGTTGCACCAGGTCTTATTTATTTATTTATTTTTATATTTATTTTTGGCTGTGCTGGGTCTTCGTTTCTGTGCGAGGGCTTTCTCTAGTTGCGGCGAGCGGGGGCCACTCTTCATCACGGTGCGCGGGCCTCTCACTATCGCGGCCTCTCTTGTTGCGGAGCACAGGCTCCAGACGCGCAGGCTCAGTAGCTGTGGCTCACGGGCCCAGTTGCTCTGCGGCATGTGGGATCTTCCCAGACCACGGCTCGAACCCGTGTCCCCTGCATTAGCAGGCAGATTCTCAACCACTGCGCCACCAGGGAAGCCCTATAATTTAATTCTTGATACGCTTTGCAATTTTCTGATATGGTATTTGGAGCCACATCCTATTTTAATTTTTTGAACATTGTTGTGTTTCTAATTTAATGATTTTATTTTCCAGTATCAGCTTTTCAGTCTTAGGTAATGACATCAAAGACAGAGGTCCAGAATTGGTCTTTGGATGGGGTCCATCTGACTTAAATCTTGGGACTTAAATTTTTGCTGCCAGAGCCATGACTTTTCTATTCATTAGAGGAGGAATTCATGCTATTTCTAGTCCCCATAAAAGCTAATTAAAACTTTCTGAAAATAATGTAGCTATGTATTGCCATGTCTTAATCTCTAAATCATAAGATTGAAAGGGACTTAAGAATTTCAGTGACCATACATCCTTTCTCACTTGAGGCAGTCCAGATTTACAATTATCGCCCATCAGAATAATTATTGTGCTCCCATTTAGTCTTTTTCACTTTTCCCAATGTGAATGAAAATTTATTTGGCCCCCTGACTTAGATGTCATTTTTTCCCTTCTCTCACATGTCAGAAATCTCTTCATGGGATCACTGATAGGTAGTTAATTTTTGCTTGAGAAATTCTAGAGCTACAAACCATTATTTACATAGAATGTCCTGCCTTCCTTGTATAGCTCCATCTGAAGTTATTTCTTATATTGAGTTTTCATTAAGCTAACTACTATTAAGCTGAGTTTTAAAACAAAATACTGTAACTATTTGAAAGAGTGAATAGGGACTTCTAGTTCCTGGTTCCAAGGAACTTGGAAGTTGCCACTCTGTCCTAATCAGTAAAAAGCTGAACAGGCTGAAAAATCCACAACTCTTCTTAGAGCCATAAGAGAAGTGAGTTTACAGGGCAAGCCACTGCCCCCAAGATTGTACAGGCAGTCTGTCTTACCAGAGCAGAGTCTCATGATTGGAAATGCCCTAGGGAACTAGTGCGGGAGTAGGAAAACCTGAACTGTAAGTGACAAATTGCTAGAGGCTCAGTGCAGACAGCAGTGAGAGTTAAAAACAACGGGGGACCCACTCATAGAGGGTCCACAATATACTGAGATCCACCTCCAGGAGCTTTACCAGATTCCAATAATAAATATTAGAGAAAAATGCCCTCAGCCTTCTGGAAGGGAGAAATGAAAAAAAAAAAACAAAACATTTTGAAATATGCCAGAGCACTCTGTTCTTTTTAACAAGGCTTGTGTTAAGAGAAACTAGTTAACCAGAGCCTAACCTGCTGAGGTATTATCAGAGCCTAACTGATCTGAAGAAGAAAAACTCTCCAACTCCAGCCATCCTACCTACCTAAGGGGGGAGAAAAAACTGAGAAATGCTTTTGAAGTTCATAATTAGACACACAGGCTCAGTGAAAGACTAAGATCTAATCAAGGACTCTAGAACACGTTCCTCCCCCCACACCTCACTACCACATTACTAAGGGCTTTTTTTTTTTTTTTTTTTTGGCTGCACCTTGCAGCTTGTGGGTTCCTAGTTCCCCAACCAGGGATTGAACCTGGGCCCTCAGCAGTGAAAGTGCAGAATCCTAACCACTGAACTGCCAGGAAAGTCCCGCTAAGGGCATATTTACAGCAGCTCCTTTTACCCAATACATGATTTTCACCTATCAAGAAAAAGTTACAAGGTGTACCAAAAGGCAAAAAACACAATTTAGAGACACAGAGCAAGCATCAGAAACAGACACGGTAGGAATGTTGGATTTTTCAGACCAAGAATTTAAAACTACTATGATTAACACACAAAGGGCTCTTGGATCAAGTAGATAGCAGGCAAGAAGAGGTGAGCAATATAAGCAGAGAGATGAAAATCCTAAGAAAGAAACAAAAAGAAATGCTAGAAATTTAAAACTTAACAGAAATGAAGAATGCCTTTACTGAGCACATTAGTGACTGGACATTGGATGAAGAAAGAATTTATGATTAGAGGATATCAATAGAATCCTCAGACTGAAAGGAAAAGAGAGCAAAGACTGAGAAAAATCAGAACAGAGTATGTAAGGACTGTGGAGTAACTACAAAAAAAAAAAAATTTTAACATACACATAATGGGAATACCAGAAGGAGAAGAAAGAAAAGAACAGAAATATTTGAAACTATAATGCCTAAGAATTTCCCCAAAGTATAGTCAAACACTAACCACAGATCCACAAAGCTCAGAGAACATCAAGCAGGATAAATACCCTGCCCTCCCCCACCCCCCAAAAAAGCCCTACACTTAGGCCTGAGGAATATTATCTTCAAACTATAGAAAATCAAATTAAAGAAAAAATCCTAAAGGAAGCCAGAAGGTAAAAATACCTTTACCTATAGAGGAAAAAAGATAAGACCTCTACCTTCTCCTTGCAAGAAGGGAGTGGAGTGAAATATTTAAAATGTTGAGAGAAAAAAAAACCCACCAACCTAGAATTCTGTACATTGCAAAATTATCCTTCAAAAGTGACAAAGAAATAAAGACTTTCTCAGCAAATAAAAATTGAGGGAATATGTTGCCAGTAGACTTGTCTTGCAAGAAATGTTAAAATAAGCTCTTTAGAGTGAAGGAAAATAATATGTATCAGAAACATGGATCTAATTAAACAAAAGAAGAGCATTGAAGAAGGAATAAGTAGAAAAGTAAAATAAAAACTTATTTTTCTTACTCTTAACTGACCTAACAGAAAAGTTTGTTCAATTATGTAGCTTTAGGTATATATCTTGTTTGTATACGTTTATGTATATATATATATATATATATATATATATGTATACTTATGTAGGCTTATATATAAGTAAAATGAATGACAGCAATGATACAAGAAATGGGAAGAAGGAATTAGGATTATTTTGTTATTATAAGTTACTCATACTATCCATGAAGTGGTATAGTGTTGTTTAAAAGTTACTTGAATTAGCTGCAAATATATATTGCAAATTTTAGAGCAACCACTAAAAAATTTTTTTAAGTATAACTGATATGCTAAGAAATGAGAGAAAAATGTAATCATCGGAATTCTCAATTCAGACCACAAAAGGAAGAAAACATAATGAAAGACAAAAATAGGAACACGAATAAGGGGAACAAATAGACAACAGTAATGAATATGTTAAATTAATCCAACCACCTCAATAATTGCTTTTAATGCAATGATGTAAATGCACCAATGGAAAGACAAAGATTGTCAGAATGGATTAAAAAACAATACCCTCCTATATGCTGTCTAAAAGAAACCCACTTTGAATATAAAGACACATATGAATTAAAAGTAAATGGTTGGAGAAAAATGTACTATGCTAACACTAGTCAAAAGTAAAAATAAAAACAGGAGTGGCTATATTATTTTCAGGCAGAGCTGACTTCAAAGTAAAGAAAGTTATCAAAGAAAGAAAGGTATTACATAATAACAGATCAATTCTCCAAAAAAGATGTAACAATTCTTAACTTATATGTGTCTGACAACAGAGCACAGACTACCTGGGAGAAATACTGATAGAATTTCAAGGAGAAAAATAAGAATCCACTTTCATAGTTGGAGACTTCAACACTCCTCTCTCAGAAATGAATAGATCCAGCAGGCAGAAAATCAGTAAGAACATAGTTGAACTCAACAACACCATCAATCAACTGTATATAATTAACATCTGTAGACTGTTTCATCCAACAACAGCAGAAAACACATTCGTCTCAAGCTTTCATGGAATATTCACCAAGATAGAACACATTCTGGGCCATAAAACACACTTGAACAAATTTAAAGAAATAGAACTCATACAGTGTCAGTTCTTAGATCACAATGGAATTAGACTAGAAATCAATAAGAAAAAAGAAACTGGAAAATTCCAAATATATGGAGGTTATACATACTTCTAAATAACACATGGGTCTTAAAAGAAATCTCAAGGAAAATTGTAAAATATTTTGAGATAAAATAAAAATACAAGTAATCAAAATTTGCGGGGTGCAGCAAAAGCAGTGCTTAGAGGGGAATGTATAACATTGAATGCTTATATTAGAAAAGAAGAAAAATCTAAATTCAATCATCTAAGTTTCCACCTTAGGAAACTAGGGGAAAAAAAGAGCAAATTAAATCCCAAGTAGGAAGATTAAAATAATAATAATAATAATAATAATTAGAGGAGAAATCAATGAATTTGAAAGCAGAAAATAGAGAAAATCAATGAAACAAAGAGCTTGTTCTTTGAGAAGATCAGTAAAATAAATGAGTCTCAAGCCAGAGAAAAAAAGAAAACAAATTACTAATATCAGAAATAAGAAGGGGGACAACACTGTAGATCTTATGGAAATTAAAAGGATAATAAATGAATTTATGAACAACTCTATGCCCACAAATTTGATAACCTAGATGAAATGGACCAATACCATTACTAGTTATTGTCTTTCAGGGATTATCAAGCAAATGTTTCTGCATGTAATTATCAGGTGATTGTATTATAGATTTCAGTTTCTTACAATGGAAAGGAAAAAATCAGTGCATATGTTTTAATTGTAAACTTGGTCTTTGTTTTCCCTTTTCTGTTCCCCTCATTTTCCCATCCTCTCTAGCTCATGTCTGTCTCTTCCCTTTTGCTCCTCTGCACCAGATTCTCTTTGTCTTACCTTGTGAGTACACATTCTGATACTTAGTCTTAATTAACGCCCAGACAGTATAGGGTTGGGATGAAAAGCGTGGGGGCCTGGAGACGAACTTCCTGGATGTGAACACACATTACATCCCTTGCTAATTTTTAATTTTTCTTGTTTCCCTGGGAAAACTGCTTAAATTGTCTGTGTTTGAGGTTCCTGTAAGATGGAAATGTTAGTCATACCTACCTTGAGGGATATTGGGAGGAATAAATGGTTTGGAATTTTCCTATTCTAACACAGTCAGACCACACATCTGAAACACACACTGGGAGTGTGTTAGCAAGGAGCTCCCTACAGACTTACTGAATCAGAATCTCCATTTTTACACAATCCCTAGGTGATTTGTATGTATGTTAAATTTTGAGATGTACTGGTAGTACATGTAAAACATGACTGTGTTTATATATAATGTGTCCTTACTAAGTGCTGTTCTAATTATACTATAAAAATATGGATAAAGAAAAAGTGTGGTATTATTAATAGAAACAAACTTGTTCAAAGCTTTTTTCTTATCCACTATCTTGTTATTTACACTAACGTTATACAGTTTAGGGTTTGGGTTGTGAGTTGTGCATGCACACATGTGCATGTATATGTGTTTAAGAAAGTGAGGAAGAGAGAGGGAGACAGGGAAAGGGAAAATATAAGACTTCATAGTCGGTAAGGGAAAAAAATATTATTGTATTGATTCCAATTATTCTCTTTAGAAAAAGATTAGTGAATGAGTGTCTTAAATTGCCCTTAAAATTCCACCTATACTACTTTAAAAAGAATCATCTTATCATTTCTCTATTTTGTCAGATGTGTTGAATCAAAAGTTTTCACGTGATGACTCTGGTGTGGATACATTATTTAAAGCAAAGTATCCACACTTTGGTATAGAATTACAGAAAGTAATATACACTTGTATTCCTGAAAACTTAAGATTGACAATATTCTTACGGTTGTATAAATCTTAATAGGAAAGACATTGACTCCTTTTACCATAAAAAGAGTTTATTTTCTTTTTATCAAATATATAAATAAAAACAGGGTTTAAAGCATTTTAAGAATAAATCATCTAGTGTGCTTATGTACCCTCTACCACAGAGAATGAAAAGAAGGAAAGCATCCATTTTTGAATTAAACTTTTCCGAAATACTGTTCACACAGGTTACTACATTGGTTAATAGCCTGTTCAAATTAAGGTAAGGCAGCAATGATAAATATTCATTTTCTACTTTCCCACCGCACCAAGATGTAAATATAGCGAACTGTGGCCTGTTAAATGCAATTATTAATCAGTTTTGCAGCAACATGTTATTTATGCCCAGATGTATGCAAATATTCAGGTTTCTCTTCCTCCAGATGGTGTTCATTAAGTTCAAGTAATCATATAAGCAAGTGCTCTACCGTGTTGTTCCCTCTGTTCACAGGAAGGGAAAAGCAAAACAAAACTAGCATCCAACAGCCCTGAATTGCTTAATGTTCTTGATGCACTAGAAATTTTAAGAAAATTAAAAGACCAGAGTCATCTGAACTTTCAAAAGCTAGGCTGTGAAATAAAGTAACTGTACTGCAATAGTTAGTACCCGCACAATAAAATTTCATTCCTTCTGAATTCCCAGATAAAAAATCAGACTAATGCATGAAGAACAATACTTACTAGTTGTGATAAGCAGTCATACTTTGTTATCTTGAGTATAAGATTATATATATTTCATCTTTTAGTTTGAATTTTCTTTGGTTTTGAAGTTTTTAAAAATAATTTTGTTACCATTTCATATTTGGGAGCAGAATAAATTAATCCTATCATACCTATTTTAGTTGAAATGTAAAACAAAGATCTGGAAGACCTGCAGTAATAAAATAACTCAGGTTTTCATAACAAAAAACATTAATTTCAGTATACAGGAAAATTTCCCATGGATATTTCAAAGTTAACTTGACACAAAAATATTTGAAAATTTTGTAAAGGACAAACAGATAACAGCATATTTTGAAGTATATATGTGTGTCTTCATTGCATATTTAATAACGCTAATGATTAGAAAAAAATTTGAATCTCTGAATCCTATTAATAATAGGTTTTTATGCCCTTTGCCTAAATTATGTAGGTTTAACTATTTTATTCATGAGAGGGAAAAAGTAACACACCTCTTTTATAATGCTTTTATAAGCTCCATGAGGATAGTGATTATTTCTATCATTTATTTTAACCTTTCAATAGCAATGAGTAATGGTAATATTTAGTGAGTAATAATTAATTTGAATTTCATCTCTCAATTCCTATCATAACACTATAAGCATGGTGTTGTTATTTCCCTTACTTTACTTGCAGCATTTTCTTTATTGTTGTAAAAACTTGATTTCAGAGAAGTTAAATAATTTGATGAAGTTAAAAGACTAACAAAAGACAGACAATTTTAAATCAAAGCATTTTGACAATAGAACCCATACTCTTAACAATTACCAAATCAATTCACCTCCTTCGTTCTGATATTTGATATGTAAATCAATCTGTAGTCGTTTAAACTGTAGGGTGTTCCTAAGTAAGTGCCGTTTTTCAGAGTCACGGATGAGGAGACTAAGGCACTCTGAGGGCTTAAAGAAAAAGATGCCTTAAGGAAGTTGATGACCTACTGTTAAGTTGATTTGTGACCATATTTGCCTTTTTACTTAATTAACAATATTGGTGACCAAAATGAAATTAATTTAGAAGCATGACTTAGGTGAATTAAAAGTAAGGTTTCCATATCTATGTATGCTACCCTGGTTATTACTTTTAGCTTTTTTTTTCTTTTTGCTGCGCTGCATGCGGGATCTTAGTTCCCTGATAAGGGATCATACCCGCCCCCTGCAGTGGAAGTGCAGAGTCTTAACCACTGGACTGCCAGGGAAGTCCCTACTTTTAGCATATTTTTTGAAGTTGATACTCAGAAGAAATCAGGCTTTCATCTTTGTCCTTTATTATATAGTATTGTTTACTTAGTAATTTAAAGAATAAAAAAGTTACTACTTCTGTAATACTTCCTTTGTGCCAGGCACTGTTCTAAAAGCTTTATACATGTTATTTCATTTAATTTTCACAGTAACATTTAGTGTTGCATTATATTATTCTCATTTCCATTTTATGCAGAAATAGGAATGTTTTTAGGTTGAGAATATCTGATAAGCTATTTGAATATTTAGCGTCTAGAAGCTCTTACTACTGCATTATCTTTAATAGCCTTCCCAAATATTTCCATTTACTGGTGATAGGAAGGAAATAGTCACTCTTAAATTTTCATTATAAAAGAAAGCATGGAATTTTAAGGAATATGTCATAGCACATTTAGTTTATCTAATTGGCAGCGTTACATGTTCTCTTCTATAGTCTACAGGAGCACAGGTTTTTCGCTTATCTAGAGAATTACTGGATTAATACAAATATTTGCTTGATGAATTTGCCCAAAGAAATTGTTTCCCATGTAAGTGATGAAAATGAAATTGGTCACACATCATCTGGGAAAGATGCACCCTATGTTAAGTTCTAAATGCTTTGTAAATTGCTATTCCTTATTGGGGTTAGATGCCTTTTTGGACACTTGGTTAAGTAAATTATTTAAGTGACCCATAAACTGTCAGACATAGCAACAGGATGTACACACAGGAGGTATCTTAGTTTGCTATCTATCTCATCAGTAAGCCCAGGTATATCATCTGTAAGATATTTGGTGTCCAGCAACTAAAGGAGTTGTCTCTACTTTCTTTGGCTTGAAAAATACTGTTCCTAGGAGAGGGAAACTAAATGAGATCTACTCTTTAAGCTACTATTCCTAGGTTTCCTGAAACCCTTTGTTTATTCCTTGGTCTCAGAACTTAGAGACTGAAACATGACTGGCTCTCTTCTACTAGACTGTGAACATTTGGAGGACAGGAATTTTTATTCATCTTTGTATTTCAGCACTTATTTAAGTAACTGACACATAATCAACTCTCAGTATTGAAAAACTAAATACAGTAATTAATGAATAGTAAATGACTCAGAAATATAAAAGGTATGTGAGTGTAACCAATTAATATAATCTGAACTAAATAAGCAATCCCAACTATTAAATTATATGGATCTTTCTGTTGAGCTCATTATAAATGGCACAAATGGGTTCATAATTTTTGTAGCTATTAAACTCAGTTCTGATTAGGTTACATTTTCTGTACTTTCCCTTTTCTCAATTTCTGTGATACACTCAGGTTTTTAAAATATTTTCTCAGACACCAGATATTAAAGTATTTTTCAGCTTTTGCCATGAAACATTCTCTATTTTATTTGAATTGCTTTCTCTTAGTCACTGCAAATCTTTGTTCATTGAATACCTTATAATGAGTTAAATTCCCTGTTTTCATTTTGCGGTTTAGACATCCGTGCTCAAGTTCAAACTTTCCCTTGATGATTTGTTTCCCTAAATGATAAATTTCAGGTTACTGAGTCTTCTGCAGAGTTCCACTGTGGTCCAAAGGTCAAGAGGTAGTGATTTCACTGCTCACATCCTTCTGGTATGAGTTTGTTCAAGGATGTGGTTGTGCTGCCCAGCTCCCTTTCACTGGCCATAGTAGATAATGGTAATACTGGCTCTCACATTGTGCTGAACACTTTTCTAGTCTAGACTAGACACTCCTCTCTAAATCCCGTTTTTAGTTTTTTCTATTCTCATCACTAGCTAACTACACTGTATTTCTCCAAGAACATTATCCTTGTGATTTGCAATTGCAAACAAGAATACTACCAGAAAGATAAATGTCTTAGAAAATATTGTTTTGTTCTAACACTCATTAGTTTCTTCTGCTATCTTCTCTCATAATTCTATCATAGCTATGCCTGGCTGAAACTCTACCAGTGCTATGGGTTGAATTATGCCTCCCCCCCACCCTCAAATTCATATGCTAAAAAGTCTTAATCCTCAGTATTTTAGAGTGTGACCTTATTTGAAAACAGGGTCATTGCAGAGGTAATTAGTTAAGATGAGGTCATAAAGGAGTAGGATGAGTCCCTAATCCAATATGACCAGTGTCCTAAATAACTCCTAACAATGAATATTTTGGACTTTAGGATTGTGGTATGGAAACCAGGAATATGACATGCTATTACCTATTTTCTACTTTACAATTTCTAGAGAACAATAATACTTGCCTTTCTTGTCTTTCACTTATCCCTAACCACCAAATAAGCCATCATATATTAAGGAAAGAAAGCCTCTCTAATAATTTCACAAATGAGATACCTAAATTAGCTTTCAGTTTGATTAACTTCAATTATAACAAATTTCATTTTCAAATGTGATATTTTCACTTCTTCAAATATGTGTTTTACCTATTTTCTTTGTTTTTTGCTACGTACTAAGGTTTCATTTGAAACACGGTATCTGATGCCAAAACACTTGAAAAACCAATGATCTGGTTATTTACAATGTATAAATAGTATAAATGATAAATTTAAAAACAATACACAAAAGCATACTTTACCTGAATGTTTATGTTAATTTATGGACTTTTAGATATAATAGGATTATGGAGATTATTAACATCAAATGCAAAGGCCTACAAGAAATAGCCAAAAATTTTAGCTGTCTTGTACAAGGTCCCAGAGTGAATTAATGATAAATTAAGGATTAGGACCCAAATTTTCTGATGATGTTCTTTTCAAAATACAATAATGCTTCTGTCTATAGTAATCATAGTTTCCTAAATAATGAACTGGTCTTTGGTCAGTACCATTTTATTACTTTGCATGTTTACTTTTACAGAAGAAACTTTTAAAGCAAAACATTTGTGATTGAGTTTCTTTATTCTGACTTCACAGGAGGAAATGTTGTTTGGGGTGGTTTTCTGTGATACACCTTCAGTAAAAATAAGCATTCTAGTCTTAAATTGAACATACTGCATTTATATTTGTTCTCAGTTATCAAAGCCTTTATAAATGGTCAGTTCCCTCCTGCTAGGAAGTAAAAGGGATTTATTATTTCAAATTGGGAGGTTTATTTAAATTTCTAAATTAATTCATCATTTTTATTTAGCAGAGCTAAAAACTGGCTTTACATAGACATTACAGAAAAATTTTGATATTCTTCAGTTGTCAAATTCCTTAACAAAATATACTTAAAACCAAATACTTGCTAGAGCCACTTGAAATCAAAAGATAGATACTATGAAATGATCCAGACCTTAGCTCAGTGAATATGCCAGCATTTATGACTGGAGAAAGGGATGAAATTAATGGTTATATGGCAATCACAGTAAATTAAAAGGAAAACAACTGGAGAATTTTTAAAAATGATTACAAGTGTAGAAATTATATAATATAAAAAGTCAGATGATTTTTAAATAAGTTCTTGTCTGCGTTTTACATCCTGCTCAATATTTAAATAATTGAGGCTAAATATGACAATGACCTATTGAACACAGTCCTCAAAATTTTTGGATTTGGTTTCCTGAGTGTATGATACAACCTTTTTGCCATCTGGCATTTCATTTGGGATCATAGCCTTCACATGAAGAGGAGAATTATCACAAGCTAAAATTATAGTTAATATAGGGTAAACTATAGTAACATCTGTGCACATGACAATTTATATTTAGTTGTATCAAAACTTCTTTGGAATTCTAATGACCATGTTGAAATTTTACTAGTTTGTAGGCTAAAATAACATTTATTTTCCAAGGAAATTGGTTTTCTTATTTATCTTCTCTGATTTCAATATAGTATATGAGCAATCAACTACAGATTGACTTTGAAAATGTTCTTTGATTGTTGCCAATTCTTTTTAATCTTGAATTTAGGAATTTTTTGAAATAAATGGCTCTTTGCATTTATCCCCATTACCAAATACCCTGTGTATTTTCACATCAAACTGGCACAAACATGTCTTATCTCCTCACTACTTCTGAATTTACATATTATACTATTTCACATCACTTTTTAATTTATTCATGTAGCAAACATTTAAAGTGTACAGATCATGAGTGTATACCTTGGCAGATTTTAGCAAAGTGAATATACTTGTGTAATCATATTGCCAAATAGAAATTTGTAATTTTATTCTATTTCATACTAGAAATAGCTTCCTAAGAAGTGCTTCATAGGAGCTCTCTTATACTCCATCCCAGTCACTATTCCTCTCCTTCCCAAAGTTTGTCACTATCCAGACTTAATTATCAATTGCTTTGTGTTAGAGCTCTAGATAAATGGAATTACAAAATAGGCATTATTTTGAATCCAGCTACTTTCACAAAATATTAGATTAATTCATGCTGTTGTGTATAGCAGTAATTAATTTTGTATAGTATTCCATGGTATGAATGTAAAACAATTTCTCTTCTTTTGATATACATTTGGATTGCTCCCAGATTATTACAAATGAGATTGATAAAACCATCATTCCTGTGTTTGGCTGACATATATATGCATTTCTATTAGTAATATACCTCAGAGTAGAGTTCTTCAGAGGTTCTATATTTGTCCAGAAAATTGATTTTCCAAAGTGTTTGAAAGAGTTCCAACTTATTTACAAATATGGTTGTATAGATTTACTTTCCCATCAGTAGAGTGTGAGTTCCAGTCACTTCACATCCACACCAGTACTTGATAATATGTCTTTTAAATCTTTCTGGTGTATGTGTTGTGATATCACTTTGGAAAGAAACTTATTGCAGAGAACATTCTCCTAACTGCTGTGCTATGATATTAATTTTCTGATGTTCAACATATATCAGGATCTTATATCTTTACCACTTTCACTTCTAATCCACAAAAGCAAAGAAACCTGATTAAAATAAAGGCAAGGAAGCTGACTGATGTGCTATATGATGTATATATTGATTCTTGCTCTGATTTTTAAAAAAAATTCAACCTTTTAGTTAAAATTCTGGATGCCATTCATATTTATGAGACTTCAGCAAACTACTATGTACCACCCTATGAACATGTTGAAGTATCAATTATCTTAATAACAAACAAAAAAAGGAAGTTGTTTTATCTGTTTCTCCCATTTTTCATGTTTTTACTTTTTTTCTACTCACCATATTTCTTATAAGTGAAGTTATCTTCCCTTCTTGAACATCCATCCATTCCTGGATACAGTGTAGTCTGGTTTATGTCACAACTACATTCCTAGAACTACATTCAGCTATGTCATGAATGATATTATGGTAGGTAGAATAATGGCCCCCAAAATGTCCACATCCTGATCCTTAGAACTTGTCAATATGTTATGATACATGGCAATAGGGAATTAAAATTGCAGATGGAATTAATCTTGCAAGTCAGCTACCTGAAAATAAGAGATTATCCTGAATTATTGGGGTGGGGCCAATGTAATCACTAGGACCCTCTAAAGGGAAGAGGGGAAACGGATTAGAACCAGAGAGATGACATCATAAAAAAACTTGAGTGGCCATAGCTGGCTTTGAAGATGGAGGGAGGCCATAAGCCAAGGAATGCAGGCAATCTCTAGAAGCTTGTTTAAGGCAAGAAAATTAAATATTCTCTACAGCCTCCACAAATGAATGCAACCCTATCAACACCTTAACTTTAATCCAGTGAAACTGCTTTTGCATTTCTGACTTCCAGAACTGCAAAATAATACATTTGTATTGTTCCAAGTGACTCTATTTGTAAGGAATTAATATTGCAGCAATAGGAAACCAATATAAATTCTGGTTTTTGAAAGTGGGGAGCTGCTGTAACAAATATCTAAAAGTGTGGAAGGGACTTTTGGTTTGAGCAATTGGCTCTCAAATTTTGAGGAGCATGGTAGAATAAGCCTAGATGGCCTTGAACAGACCATTAGAAGAAATATGGATATTCATTCTGCTAGTGGTAACTGAGAAAGAAGTGAGAAGATTTTATATTCTTGTCCTATTTTCTATAGCAGCATTTGATAATATTGAACACTCTTTTCAAGAAAATCTTTATTCCTTTAATATCTTTACATGTTTCTTTCATACTTCTTCTTCAAACCTGACTATGCCTTTTTGATTTTCTCATTTAATTCTGTGTATATTGGGCACACCTTTATCTTCTGCAAATCTACATAGTTTCCCTAGATAATAGTATCTGCTATGAATGACTTCATCTTTTCCTACACAGAAATGATTCACAAATATTTGTCTTCAATATGGACCCCCTCATTGAACTGCTGATTGAAAATCCAATTGCCTAATGAACAAACTTAATTAGGTGTCCCTCAGGTAATTCAAAATCAACATGTTAAACAATGACCTTATTATTACCTTTCAAATCGGTCTCCCTCTCTAAATTGGTGCTGCTATCATCAGGCCAAATAATGGAACAAGAAATTTGAGGTTATCTTCTACTCATTATTCTATGATTTTCTTTATATCCCCCAAACCAACAGATTCTGCTTTTTAATTTTCTTATAGATATTGATCACTTATCATGTGCCAGTTACAGGTTTTCAAAGAAAAACACATGTACTAATTATTTCAATTCTAATAACAATCATATGAGGTATGTTCTATTGTCATCCTCATTTTATAAATAATCTGAGACAAAGGAAAACATTACCCAAGGTCATGCAGAAGTGAGTAGACAAGATGGGATTAGGAGGCAGGGAGCCTGGCTATAGGGCCTATGATTAAATAATAATGCTGTACTGTTATCTCTTGAATACACCCTTTATTTCATTCAGAAAATAGTTTCTTGCTTTTCTAATCTGAATTTTTTCTTCATTTTTTTTCTGCCCTTGTTTCTGCCTCTCTCTCTCTCTCTTCCTTCCTCTTCTTTCCCCTTCTCCCTCATCCTCTTTCCTTTTTTTTCCCTTTCTTTTTGTCTTGCCTTCTTTTCTTCCCTAAAAGGCGATCTCAATTTTAGTCTATCTCTACTGAGATTCAAACACTACACCACTGTCCAAGCAATTATTTTAAAATAAAAATCTAAGTCACTCCCTTGCTTGATACCCTTTAGTAGTTTGACAGTGCCGTCAGAATAAAATCCACTATTTTATACAACATTCAAAAGATTCAACAGATTTCACCCCGTCTTTAATCTTATTTCCTCTCTCTTTTCCTTGCATCTTGCTATTGATTTTCTTAGTTGCTAGTAAATGCCACATGGGTTCCTTTGCCTTTCCAACTTCATATGTCAGTTAATAACTTCTTTATAATTTTTATCTCTAGATGATATGATTTGTGTGTTTGTTTATTTTCTCTCTCTACTACTAGAATGTACACTACCTGAGGACAAGGATGATATCTGTCTTATTCACTGCTTTACCCCAGCATGTAAAACAATTCCTGGTATGTAGTTGGTGCTCAATAAATGTTGAATCCATATGTTGAATGGATAAATTAATCAAAAATCAACAGAAAAGCATGATGCTTTGTCTCCTTTGTAGTAAGACTGAAATATGTGGCTTCCCCAAATAAGAGTTACTTTGTTACAGTTGCCATCACTCAACATTGTGCATGTACCTATTTGTTTTATCATATTCTTTACAATAATTGCTATGATTTCTTTACAACTATATCTCCCCTACTTGATAGAAAACTTCCTAAGGATATGATGCTCATCCTTTCTTTCCTAATCATAACTTAAAATCTCCAATCGTACTCTAATATTTGACTTAAGATAATCAATAAATATATTGTATATATAGCTAAAGTGATACCAGTTTCATTTAATTTTAGCAACATGTCTTTTTTTTTAACCTCATGAAAATTTTTTTGTACTTACCTACTCAGATGATAGTGCAATCTGATTTTTCTTTCAGGTATTTGTTCAGTCCAGTTTAAAGAATAGCTTGAAGAGCCTCTCTAGCTTCTCCTAATCAAATGTTAATTTTAGGAATAAAATACTTCTAAATAAATTGATAATTTTTCATAAACAAGGACAATGTCTTTTGTTCTTTTAAATCTCTAAATATTAATTAACATTGTTCACATTTAATACATAGTAATGGTAAAGAAAACTGTGTTACTGGCCGTGACTACAATATTCTGTTTTCCTCTTTCCAAAATGACCATTTCAAACCCCCTCTCTTCTCTCCTCATGCTCCTTTTATTCTCACTCCTCTTAACTCACAGGTAAAGCAAGTAGACATAATAAACTCCCTGATCTTCATTGTACCTAATCTACTATCATACCGGCATCTGTATTCAAAATCCTTGCCTACCTGTCTGTTGCCCTAAAGGTAATAGTCACTGATTTTTTTTTTAAAATTTTTATTGGAGTATAGTTGATTTAAATTGTTGTGTTAGTTTCAGGTATACAGCAAAGTGACTCATTTATACGTGTACATATATCCACTCTTTTTTAGTTTCTTTTCCCATATAGGTCATTACAGAGTATTAAGTAGAGTTCCCTGTGCTATACAGTAGGCCCGTATTAGTTATCTATTTTATATCTAGTAGTGTGTACATGTCAGTCCCAGTCTCCCAATTTATCCCTTCCCCCTTATCCTCTGGTAACCATAAGTTTGTTTTCTACATCTGTGACTTTATTTCTGTCTTGTGAGTTCATTTGTATCATTTTTAAAAATTCTACATATAAGTGATGTCATATGTTATTTGTCTTTCTCTGTCTGACTTATTTCACTTAGTATCATAATCTTTAGGTCATCCATGTCACTGCAAATGACATTATTTCATTGATTTTTATGGCTAAGTAATATTCCATTGTTCATATGTACCACATCTTCTTTATCCACTCCTCTGTCAATGAACATTTAGGTTGCTTCAATATCTCGGCTACTGTAAATAGTGCTGCAATGAACATTGGGGTGCATGTATCTTTTCAAATTATGGTTTTCTCTGGATATATGCCCAGAAGTGGGATTGCTGGATCGTATGGTAGTTCTACATTTAGTTTTTTTTTTTAAGGAATTCCTTTATTTTTATTATTTATTTATTTTTAGCTGTGTTGGGTCTTCATTTCTGTGCAAGGGCTTTCTCTAGTTGCGGCAAGCGGGGGCCACTCTTCATCGCAGTGCGCAGGCCTCTCACTATCGCGGCCTCTCTTGTTGCGGAGCACAGCCTCCAGACGCGCAGGCTCAGTAGTTGTGGCTCACGGGCCCAGTTGCTCCGCGGCATGTGGGATCTTCCCAGACCAGGGCTCGAACCCGTGTCCCCTGCATTGGCAGGCAGATTCTCAACCACTGCGCCACCAGGGAAGCCCGACCTTTAGTTTTTTAAAGAACCTCCATACTGTTCTCCATAATGTTGTAACAATGTACATGCCCATCAACAGTGTAAGAGGGTTCCCTTTTCTCTGCATCCTCTCCAGCATTTATTGTTTGTAGATTTTTTGATGATGGCCATGCTAACCAGTGTGAGGTGATGCCTCATTGCAGTTTTGATTTGCATTTCTCTAATAATTAGTGATGCTGAGCATCATTTCATGTGTTTTTTTGGCCAATAATTAGTGATGTGGAGCATCTTTTCATGTGATTTTTGGCCATCTGTATGTCTTCTCTGCAGAAATGTCTATTTCGGTCTTCTGCCCATTTTTTTGATTGGGTTGTTTGTTTTTTTGATATTGAACTGCATGGGCTGTTTGTATATTTTGGAGATTAATCCCTTGTCAGTCACTTCATTGTAAATATTTTCTCACATTTTGAGGGTTGTCTTTCAGTCTTGTTTATGGTTTCCTTTGCTGTGCAAAAGCTTTTAAGTTTCATTAGGTCCCATTTGTTTATTTTTATTTTTATTTTCATTACTCTTGAAGGTGGATCCAAAAAAATATTGCTGCAATTTATGTCAGAGAGTATTCTGCCTATGTTTTCCTCTGTAAGAGTTTTATAGTGTCTGACCTTACATTTAGGTCTTTAATCCATTTTGAGTTTATTTTTGTGTATGGTGTTAAGGAGTGTTCTAATTTCATTCTTTTACATGTAGCTGTCCAGTTCTCCGAGCACCACTTATTGACGAGGCTGTCTTTTCTCCATTGTATATTCTTTCCTCCTTTGTCATAAATTAGTTGACCATGGGTTTATATCTGGACTTTCTATCATGTTCCATTGATCTATATTTCTATTTTTGTGCCAGTACCATACTGTTTTGATGACTGTAGCTTTGTAGTATAGTCTGAAGTCTGGGAGCCTGATTCCGCCAGCTCTGTTTTTCTTTCTCAAGATTGCTCTGGCTATTCAGGCTCTTTTGTATTTCCATACAAATTGTAAATTTTTTGTTCTAATTCTGTGAAAAATGCCCTTGGTAGGGATTCAATATAATCTGTATATTGCTTTGGGTAGTATAGTCATTTTCACAATGTTGATTCTTCCAATCCAAGAACATGGTATATCTCTCCATCTGTTTGTATCATCTTTAATTTCTTTCATCAGTGGCTTATAGTTTTCTGCATACAGGTCTTTTGTCTCCTTAAGTAGGTTTATTCCTAGGTATTTTATTCTTTTCGTTGTAATGGTAATGGAAGTGTTTCCTTAATTTCTCTTTCAGATTTTTCATCATTAGTGTATAGGAATGCAAGAGATTTCTATGCATTAATTTTGTATCCTGCTACTCTACCAAATTCATTGATTACCTCTAGTAGTTTTCTGGTAGCATCTTTAAGATTCTCTATGTATAGTATCTTGTCATCTGCAAACAGTGACAGTTTTACTTCTTCTTTTCCAATTTGGATTCCTTTTATTTCTTTTTCCTCTCAGATTGCCATGGCTAGAACTACCAAAGCTAGTGACTACCAAAAGTGGCAGGAGTGGACATCATTGTCTTGTTACTGATCTTAGAGGAAATGCTTTCAGTTTTTCATAGTTGAGAATTGTGTTAGCTGTGGGTGTGTCATATATGGCCTTTATTATGTTGAGGTAGGTTCCCTCTGTGCCCATTGTCTGGAGAGTTTTTTATCATAAATGGGTATTGAATTTTGTCATAATCTTTTTTCTGGATCTATTGAGATGATCATATGTTTTTTATTCTTCAGTTTGTTAATGTGGTGTGTCACGTTAACTGATTTGCCTATATTGAAGAAGCCTTGCATCCCTGGGATAAATCCCACTTGATCATGGTGTATGATCCTTTTAATGTGTTGTTGGATTTGATTTGCTAGTATTTTGTTGAAGATTTTTGCATCTATGTTCTTCAGTGATATTGGTCTGTAATTTTCTTTTTTTTTGTGGTATCTTTGTCTGGTTTTGGTATCAGGGTGATTGTGGCCTCATAGAATGAGCTTGGGAGTGTTCTTTCCTCTGCAATTTTTTGGGGAGAGCTTCAGAAGAATAGATGCTAACTCTTCTCTAAATCTTTGATAGAATTTGCTTGTGAAGTCATCTGGTCCTGGAGTTTTGGGGGGAGTTTTTTTTTATCATAGTGTACATTTCAGTAACTGTGATTGGTATGTTCATATGTTCTATTCCCTCCTGATCCAGTCTTGGAAGGTTATACCTTTCTAAGAATTTGTCCATTTCTTCTAGGTTGTCCATTTTATTGATGTATATTTTCTTGTAGTAGTCTCTTATGATCCTTTGTATTTCTGCAGTGTTTGTTGTAACTTGTCCTTTTTCATTTCTAATTTTGTTGATTTGAGCCCTCTCCTTTTTTTTCCTGATGAGTCTAGCTTAAGGTTTATCAATTTTTCTTATCTTTTCAAAGAACCAGCTTTTAATAGTTTCATTGATCTTTGCTGTTGTTTTCTTCAACTCTATTTCATTTATTTCTGCTCTGATTTTTATGATTTATTTCCTTCTACTAATTTTGGGTTTTGTTTCTTTTTCTTTCTCTTGCTGCTTTAGGTGTAACATTAGGTTGTTTATTTGAGCTTTGTTTCCAGAGGTAATATTGTATTGCTATAAACTTCGCTCTTAGAACTGCTTTTGCTGCATCAAGTAGGTTTTGGATTGTTGTTTTTTCTTGTTATTTGTCTCTAGTTATTTTTTGATTTCCTGTTTGAATCTTCAGTGATCCATTGGTTGTTTAGTAATGTATTGTTTAGCCTCCATATGTTTGTGTTTTTAATGTGTTTTTTTTTCCTGTAATTGATTTCCAGTCTCATAGTATTGTGGTCATAAAAGATGCTTGATATGATTTCAGTTTTCTTAAATTTACCGAGCCTTGATTTGTGGCCTAAGATGTGATCTATCCTGGAGAATGTTTCATGTGCACTTGGGAAGAAAGTTTATTCTGCTGCTTTCGGATGGAATGCCCTGTAAATATCAATTAGTTCATCTGGTCTAATGTGTCATTTAAGGTTTGTGTTTCCTTACTGACTTTCTCTCTGGATGATCTGTCCATTGGTATAAATTGGGTGTTACTGTCAATTTCCCCTTTATGGCTCTTAACATTTGCTATATATTGAGGTGCTCCTATGTTGGGTGCATATATATTTACAATTGTTATATCTCCTTCTGGGATTGATCCCTTAATCACCATGTAGTGTCCTTCCTTGTCTCATATAACAGTCTTTATTTTAAAGTCTATTTTTTCTTATATGAGTATTGCTACTTTCTTTTAATTTTTATTTGCCTGGAATATCTTTTTCCATCCCCTCACTTTCAGTCTGTATGTGTCCCTAGGTCTGAAGTGGGTCTCTTGTAGACGTCATATATTTGGATCTCGTTTTTGTATCCATTCAGCCAGCCTACATCTTCTGGCTGGAGCATTTAATACACTTACATTTAAGGTAATTATTGACCTGTATGTTCCTATTGCCCTTTTCTTAATGGTTTTGGATTCATTTTAGTCAGTCTTTTTTCCTTCCTTCCTTCTTTTGCTCTCTTCTCTTGTGGTTTGATAACTTCTTTAGTGTTTTGTTTGGGTTGCTTCTTCTTTTTTGTGTCTGTATCTGTTGTAGTTTTTTTGTTTGCAGTTCCCATGAGGTTTTGATATAGCAGTCTATATATGTCCAAGGTTGTTTTAAGTTGCTGGTCTCTTAATTTCAAATGCAATTCCTATTTCTGGCATTTGTACTCTCCTCTTGTCACAGTTCCTTGTTTTGATATCATATTTGTGTGTGGATGATTTCCTACTTTTACTGTATGTTTGCCTTTACCCGTGAGCTTTCCCATTTGTGATTTTCTTGTTGCTTTCCCCCCCACCCCCAGCCTATAGAAGTTCCTTTAGCATTTGTTGTGATGCTGGTTTGGTGGTGCTGAATTCTCCTAGCTTTTGCTTGTCTATAAAGTTTTGGTTTCTCCATCAAATCTGAATGAAAGCTTTGCTTGGTAGAGCATTCTTGGTTGTAGGTTCTTCCCTTAAATCACTTGAAATATATCAAGCCACTCCCTTCTGGCCTGCAGTGTTTCTGCCGAAAAAACAGCTGATAACCTTATGGGGATTCCCTTGTATGTTATTTGTTGCTTTTCCCTTGTTGCTTTTAATATTTTTTTTTTGTATTTAATTTTTGTTAGTTTACTTACTTTGTGTCTCAGCATGTTCCTCCTTGGATTTATCATGTATGGGACTCTCTGCACTTCCTGGCCTTGGGTGACTGTTTCCTTTCCCATGTTAGGGAAGTTTTCAGCTATAATCTCTTCATATATTTTCTCAGGCCCTTTCCCTTCTCTTCTTCTTCTGGGACCCCTATAATGCAGATGTTGGTGCATTTAATGTTGTCCCAGAGGTCTCTGAGACTGTCCTCATTTTTTTTCATTCTTTTTTCTTTCTTCTGTTCTATGGCAGTGATTTCCACCACCCTGCCTTCCAGCTCACTTATTTATTCTTCTCCCTCAGGTATTCTGCTATTGATTTCTTCTACTGTACTTTTCAATTCAGTTATTGTGCTGTTCATCTCTATTTGTTTGTTCTTTAAATCTTCTATCTCTTTCTTAAACGTTTTTTGTACCTTCTTGGTCTGTGCCTCCATTCTTTTTCTGAGATCTTGGATCATCTTTACTATAATTATTCTGAATTCTTTTTCAGGTAGATTTCCTATCTCCACTTCACTTAGTTGTTCTTCTGGGGTTTTATCTTGTTCCTTCATCTGAGACATATTCCTCTGCTGTCTCATTTTGTCTTACGTTGTGTGATTGGTGTTTCAGTTCCTCAAGCTTCAGGGTTGTAGTCCTTCTTGCTTCTTCTGTCTGTCCCCTGGTGGGTGAGATTAGTCCAGGGGCTTGTGCAGGCTTCATGGTGGGAGGGACTGGTACCTGCCCTCTTATGGGTGGGGCTGGGTTTTGTGCCTCTATTGGGCAGGGCCATGACGAGGATTGTATTTTGAAGTGGCTGTGAGCTCAGTACAACTTTAGGCAACCTGTCTGCTGATGGGTGGGGCTGTGTTCCCTACCTTGTTGGTTGTTTGGCTTGAGGCGTTCCAGCACTGGAACCTGCAGGCTGTTGGTTGGGGCCAGGTCTTGGTGCTGAAATGGAGACCTCCAGGAGAGCTCATGCCGATCAGTATTCCCTGGGGCCTCTGCTCACAGTGTTCTTGCCCCCACAGTGAGCTACAGCCAACCCTCGTCTCCCCAGGAGACCCTCCAAGACCCTACACCTAGGTAGGTGTAGCCCAGTTTTTTATGGAGATACTGCTTTGTTTTGCTCCCAGTGCATGTGAGACCTTGTGTGCATCTTCCAAGAGTGGGGTCACTGTTTCTCCCAGAAACAGTGTGGCGTGTGGAGCTCCTGCACTCAAGCCCCGCTGGCCTTCAAGGCTAGATGCTCTGGGGATTCTTCCCTTCAGTGCCAGACCCCCAGACTGTCTTGGCTATTTTTATGTGGGAACATCCCTGTGTAACCTGCATGGGTTAATATTTTTTGGTGTAAGGGCTGTTTTTAGTATGGATGTTTGCCACCTTTTTCCTCAGTGTATGCTGGCCGTTGTCCCCTTGATAGGAGATGTGACTGATATGGTGACCTGAGCCAGCACTGGATATTGAGCAGCACCTCCCCTTTGCTCTGTTGTTGTCACTGCCCTGTCAGAGATGGTGTCTGCTCCCTAGCTGTTGGAGTAGAGGCTTGCGTTGAGAATACAAATAGTAAGATTTTAGGGTCATAGGATATGCATAAGTTCAGAATTAATGGATAATTAAACAGTTTTCCAGAGTGTTTGTAGAAATATACACTTTCACCAGCAATATATGAATTCCAGTTTCTCCCCATTCTGGCCCAAACTTGGTATTTTTCATTTTTTTCATTTTAGTCACTCTAGTGTGTGTAGTTTCCAGTACAACTTAACTTTTTTTTAGCCTTCTACCATGTCAATCCAATTTATGGGTTCTGATTTTTTGTCGTTTTTTTGCTTGCTTGGTTTTCTGCCATTATATCTATGTTACATTACCCATCATGGGTTAATACGTTTTAAAAACTTCTTTAATGTTATTTATGAGGGTTTTGACAAGGGATGGAGTTAAATGTATGTGCACAATCTATCTTTCACCAGATGTCCATTAAACCATTTTCAGTTAAAAAAGAGATGCAGTAAAAATGCACTTACCCTAAAAACATGCAAGTATCATTCTTAAGTGGAATACTTTGTTTTTTCAAATGAAATACTTAACATTAAATATACCTTTCCTTTCCTGCTCTAGCAAAGTCCATTATATTAGGTAGAAATAATTTAACTTCCTATATTTTAGGGATTCTAAATTATTTTAAACTTATTTTAGTCTATGTGCATTTATTCCCAATAGATCCATTACAATTGTAACAATATTTTAAATTCAGGAAATCTAGAACTTGATAATGCTCTGTTTTTTGTTGCTAAGTTTTAACAAACCTACAATGCAATTACGTCCTTCAGGTTCACGTCTCTGATCACACAAATGCAGTATACTGAGTCAATAACTTTAACACAAATAAAACAATTTCTTGGTCTGTGAAATTCCAATTAAATCAGTTCTGATTTTAGAGCCTACTTTTGAAGACCACACTGTATAACAATTTATGACTGTTTTAATTTCAAAAAGTATTATCTTTAATGTGATGATAAAATTTTCTGGTGAGTGAACAAAGCAATCAAGTAATTGGCCATGGTAAACAAATCATTTTGACATTTTAATAAAACTCAATTTTAAGCACTTCCCAGTTATATTTTTAAAGATACCCTAAATTCTATCTAGCCATGAAGTTTTCCTTATTCATGAGCACATGGAAAATAGATGCTGTGTTTTTATAATAGGCCTTCTTTAGCAGACACTTTAATAGAAAATATAATATTTATTTTTAGGGGGTTTAGGGAAAGTATTGAAGCCCAGACCCTACCTCTTATTCCTTTTCTTCCAAATTTCTCTGAGTCAATAAACAAAAAAATATAACGAATAAGATAATACTTTTATAAATCACCAAACAATTTCCCAATATCCAATATTCCAAGTGTAGACTTGAGATACAGTTCATATAAGAGACCTAAGCAGGGTTTCCTAATTTATTCTGATTTAAAATGAGAATAAATGCATCTGAAAGACAGACTAGAGTTCATTTTTCTGAGTAGCAGAATGAACAAGTATGAGCAGACTTTTTAAAGGGATATAAGATGTATGCTTATTACAGGGGTGGCGGGGAGAGAGCACAGAATGCATGAACACTGGCTTTGACTAGAGTGATATAGCTTGCTAGTAAAACACAGCATATACTGAAATTGAGAACAAATTCATTAATTTTATTTTCTGGAGGATAACCATGAATAAAACATCAAAAGTTCTTTCAATTGTTTCCTCCAAACAAAAGAGGGTGTATTCATTTGCTAGGGCTGCCATAACAAAATACCAGAGACTAGGTGGCTTAAACAACATACATTTATTTTCTTGCAGTTCTGGAGGCTAGAAACCCAAGACTGAGATGATGGCAGGTTTAGCTTCTCCTGAGGCCTCTCTCCTTGGCTTATAGACAGCTGCCTTCTCTCTCTGTCTTTACATGGCCTGTCTCTGTTTGTGGACATCCCTGGTATCGCTTCATCTTTTTTATAAGAACACCAGTAGTATTAGATTAAGGCCCATTCATCTGACCTCATTCAACAGTTATTACCTCTTTAAAGGCCCTGTCTGCAAGTATAGTCACACTCTAAGGTACCAGGGGTTTAGGACTTCAACATATGAATTTGGGGGGAGGGTAACACAATTCAGTCCATAAAAGAAGGACAAAATTTTGGATAGATGTTTTCTATTTATGAGGTAGGCATGCCCCTTTTCTCTGTCTCTTAATATATACAATACTAATTTGAATACATGCTTCCATTGCATCAATGGATACATGCAATGTATACAATTAGTTGTATTCCTTCTATCAATAAATCACTCTGAAAGGGAAAGCAAAGCACAATCTCTATGGCTAATGAAATTTCTTCCAATAATTTTAAACTATGGAGGTGGACAAGAAATTAGAAATATGATTCCTGTGGGGCAGAAATAAGTGTGTAATTGATCTTTTAACCCAGACAGAACACTTTGTCTAATACATACTAAATACTGATATCTATTTTTTTGGTCAATGATAGTGAAATGGAGAAAAAGGTAGAAAAATCCAGGTGGTATAGTAAAAATCTTATTTATTCTATTTAAAATCTACCAAATATCCATGGGCACTTCAAAGTCATCAGTTTCCACCTGTACCATGGTTACTCCTCCCAAATTCAATTTCTTAGGGAATGGAATCACAATTCCCTCCCTCATGCCTGTCAGGAACTTAGGAACCATTGTTAACTTCTTAAACTCACAATTCCAGTCATAAAGCCCTTTAAATTCTACCTCCAAAAAATTGTCATGCATATGTTTCTCTCCATGCCCAATGTCACTGTTTGTATATACTATTTTATATATAGTATTTTAACCTGCTTTACTACATTATTTACCCAGCTATTATACCAACCTCTATCTCTGATACCCTTATACCAACTTCCCAGTCTGTTTCTATTTGTCAAACAGAAATCTGATAATACCAATAATTAACTCCTCTTGTGGCATACATATCTTGTCACCCAGCTCCCTGTTTACATTTCTGACCCTTGTCATAGCTGGACATCTGTCATGCATATATAATAAAGTTATACTAAATATTTTATAGACTGGGTCCTTAGGTTTTATATATTAATCCCTCTGTCAGGAAATATACTTATTGACATTTTCCTTCCTGTCTATCTCTTCCTTGTCCTTCAGAATGAAATAGTTTCCTCCTCATAAGAAATTGTTCCCATTGCTACCCCTCCTTTTAGGACTTAATTACTTGCTTACTATATTGTTGTTATTACTTGTTTCCTATAGAAACCCCATGTATATCTCTGCTGGATTAACACTGTACCACAGTTGTTTGCTAGCTTGTCTGAATCTCCATCTAGAATGTGTATCCCCTGGACTCAGGATTAATATTTACTGTTTTTATTTGTTTGCTTACATTATTGTTTGTCTTTCTTTTTTTTTTTCAATAAATAAAAACTGGATAAGAGCAATAAATATTTGACAAGACAATACTTGGAAAACTCACTTCCTCTAACAAAATAAATCTCAGTTCTATTGCATGATACAAGTTTAAATTCTAGGTTTCAAAATTTCTAGGCAAAGTATATAGAAAATATTACCTATATTCTAAACGTAAAATAAACAGATCTTCAGAGGTGGAAAATGTAAACAGATCTTTATAGGTGGAATTTTTTTTTTTTTTTAAAGGATTTTCTTATTTATTTATTTATTTATTTATTTATTTATTTATTTTTGGCTGTGTTGGGTCTTCGGTTCGTGAGAGGGCTTTCTCCAGTTGCGGCAAGCGGGGGCCACTCTTCATCGCGGTGCGGGGACCGCTCTTCATCGCGGTGCGCGGGCCTTTCTCTATCGCGGCCCCTCCCGTCGCGGGGCACAGGCTCCAGACACGCAGGCTCAGCAATTGTGGCTCACGGGCCCAGCTGCTCCGCGGCATGTGGGATCTTCCCAGACCAGGGCTCGAACCCGTGTCCCCTGCATTAGCAGGCAGATTCTCAACCACTGCGCCACCAGGGAAGCCCTATAGGTGGAATTTTGAATGACGTGAGGAATACTCATAAATTAGAAGGTTGCTTGGATTGAACATAAATGCATTATACATAAGTGTATCATACTTAAATACATGGTAATGAAACTTTTTTGGATTCTTACTATTTTTGTTATCTATTCGTGTATCACTTAAAATAACTTCCATTTATTAGCTGTCATAATTCTCTGGAATTGACTGGGCTTAGGTGGACTAGTCTTGTTTGTTCCATATACAAATTGTCCCCAACTTACAGTGGTTTGACTTTATGATGGTGGGAAAGCAGTAAACATTCAGTAGAAAGCATACATCAAAGTTTGAATTTTGATCGTTTTCCAAACTGGCAATACGAGGTACATACTTTCTCACGATGCTGGGTAGCGGCAGGGAGACACAGCTTCCAGTCAGCCAAGTGATCACGAAGGTGAATAACCGATACACTTGGCAATGGCAATGGTTGTACCCATACAACCATTCTGCTTTTCACTTTCAGTACAGTACTCAATACATTACATAAGATATTTAACACTTTATTATAAAATAGGCTTTGTGTAGATAATTTTGCCCAACTGTAGGCTAATGTAAGTGTTCTGAGCACGTTTAAGGTAGGCTAGGTTAAGCTCTAATGTTCAGTGGGTTAGGTGTATTAAATGCATTTTCAGTTGACAATCTTTTCAGCTTATGATGAGTTTATCAGATGTAACCTCACTGTAAATCGAGAAAGATCTTTTCTACCATCTGGACTGCTTTCATCTAGTGGCTTAATCAGGGCTGAGACATTCAAGATGACTTACTCATGTAAGTTACGATTGGTGCTGGCATTGGCTGGGGGTTCAGGCATGGTTTCTATGAGAGAGCTTTGATTTACACAGTACGGCTAAAATAGGTGAATGAGAAAATCTGGTTTAAAAAACTAGATCATAGACAGCTTGTATGTCATGTTCAGGAATTTGACTTTTAATAATCATTTTAATTATCATTGGAAGGTGATGAAATATACTAAGCAGAAGATTGACTTTTAAAATGTCATTTTTTTTTATGAATGTAATTTTAACAACTGGATAAAAGATACTTGGGGGTAGGAAGCATGCCATTGACATGTATTAGTTGAGAGTTTACAAAAGACAGATATAAAGCAGTAACATTTTTGGAGGAAAAAATAGAACATTGAAAGGCATCATATCAAAATAAGAGGATTCCATTGACAGTCTCAGGGAGAAATAGGAGAGATCATGTTTGAGGATGAGTTTGAAGCTTTAAGCTTGGGGAAGTAGTTAGTTCTGACATCGTTCATGGAGACAGAAAACAGAAGAAGGCATAAAATTTGGGGGGGAAGATAACAAGTCCAGTTTAGTTTTTAACCAAATCTGAGGTGGCTTTGGTACATCTGTGTACTTTGAAATATGGCTCTCAGCATGAAGAGAAAGAGGGGATAGAAATACAGATTTTGCAGTTATCAAGAATGTGCTTTGGAAAATAGCGTTACTCAGGATGAGACTGGCAGTTTTATATATTACTGTAGGACTGTAAATTTATTCAACAATGTTCTCAAATAAATTAGATAGCATGAAAAATGTTCCCATTAGAATAAGTAGGGGGGAAATATCCTAAGCTAAATATGTAATATGTATTCAACAATTGTCTTTTAGTTCATTGATTCAGAGGCTGCATCTTGTCTTTCTCCTCCTTGCTGCCTCCTTTTGAGCTAAATCACATATTCTGGGACAGTGTGGATAATGAAAATTTGCTTGTATGAGTAAATTGTACAGCGTTTCAGGCCTACTTTTCCAGTTGCTCTTTGTATTAAACAAAATGTAGATTTTTAAAGATATAATGAATGTATAACAACAGGCTTTTTCATTACAAGTATCAAAGTAACCACTGAAGGAAAAAATTAACTTTTGATTCCTTCTTTTTGTAACTAGACAAATGATGATCAATTCGAGGATTAGTATTAAGGGACCCAGAAACCATTTGCAGAAAAATTTTAAGGAGTGCTTCCTCAAAATGTCAATATAATAGCCTGAAGTGTTTATAGCAGAGGGCAGAAAACCTTTTCTAATAGTCCACATAATAACTACCTCCAAGCCAGATTTTGACTATAACACCAGGACCAAAGCTCAGGATGAAAACCATAAAGCTAGGATTCATTAATAATAGGTATATAGAGAGAGTTTAAAATAAATATCAAAAGTAATAAAAATGAAATTATAAAAACTTCCAAAAAATAAATTTTATATAAGATAGAAACATTTCAATATAGCTAAAGAAATGTGACATGTACATTTTTAATGTTTTTATTAAGCCAAAACATTTTTTATGATTATATGAATATACTAATATTTTTTGCTGAAAACTCTGAAATCACAGAAAAGCATAAAAAGTGAAATTAGTCATTCATCATCCCCATATTTAAAGGAAATCTCTACAAAAACTATAGCTATGTATATTACCATATGCAGTATAATGATTATGCATATATATTATGCACAATGTATTATATATTTTTTACATTTATGACAAAAACTTACCAATGAACTATGAACATTTTCATATATTACCAAATAATCCATTTATCTTCATAGAAGTCAATTTTATGGCTTTATCATAATTTATTTCTTAATCTTGAGAAAGTATAATTTAAAATTATCAGGTGGCAGGCAGTGATATAGTAGTGTATGAAGCAATTATCAAAGAAATTGTCTCGAGAACCAAAGATACTAAAAGCAAAATGAGAATAAATTGACCATAGAATGTTTGTATGTAACAGTGATTAGCTAAAGCTGGTGGGAGGAGGGAGAATAGGTGGGGAGAGTTAAAGAAGGACTTTGAAAGCCACACTTAAAGAGTTCACATTTTATCCTGAGGGCATGTTTGTGTACAAAGGCATACTTTAATAAAATCAATGTTTTTGAAAGTTTTATCAAGTGGCCGTATGTTATGGGAGTGGAGTGAGGAGAGACTGAAGACAAGCAGACATGTAAAGTGGTTACTGTATTAATCCCAACAAGAGATGAAAGGGATGGCATAGGGAATGGAAAGAAAAAGACAGATTAAGAGAAATGTTTTGAGTAACAATGTCATATAACTGAGTCCCTCTGATGGAGAGGAAAAGCAAACATTACATTGGTTTTGAACAGGAAATTTGAAGCTATGGCAAACCCCCAACTCAAAATTGTGGTGGCTCTTTGGAGTATAATAAAAGAGTCTGTTGCAGTTCTGCATAAGTAACAAGTGAATTTAACTGTACAGAAGTTACCTGCAATATTGGAGCCCTGGGCAAGAATAAGCTAAGGATAAAAGGAGTGAATAGCAAAAGTTTAAGAAGTACGTGGAGGGAATGTCCATAGTAAGGAAGGCAAGAGAAGGAAGATAACCAGGAACTTTTGATCCTTCTGCCATCCCCAGGATAAATGGAAGACATAATACATAGAGCACCGGTTAGCTGAGGGAGAAGCAGGCATGCTCACACTGTCTGTACAGAGCTTCACAATTGTGTATCACACTCTCTGAGAAATTTCCTGGACTCTTTTTGCTTCCCTATGATCTCTCCAGTGTCTAATCTCTGTTGTAGCAGTTGGTTATATGCACTTTGACATTTAGACAATATCCTTTATTACAATATATAAGATTTAGCATATATTTGCATTTCTAATTATGGCATAAGGTTACTGATGTAAATTTTAAAATATATATAGCCAAAGGTGTTGTAATGAAAGAGAACTGGACATAACTTGAAATATGTGCAGTGTAAACCAGCAACTGCCCCTTAATAAATGTGACAGTTTAACCCCTTCAAACTCTATTGCTCTTTTCAGTCCTACATCTTTTCATTATGTTTGGTGTTTTCCTTTATTTCCTGAGACTTGTTTGGCCTCTTTCCAATTTATTATTTGTAAATTCTCACTGTGATAACTTAGTAGGTTTCAGCCCAGGAGACTCAATTTTTCTCCTAAATACATATCAAATAGTATCTCAGTAGGCTGCCAACCTGTTTAAGTTTAAATTCTAGGGAGACTGTGATCACTAGGCTCTTGCCACAGATTTCTGGGATCAAAAACTGATTAATCCATTGTTTTCCAAAGTCAGCTTCACATTGTAATCATCTGGGAAATCTTTGTCAAATACTGATTCCTAGCTCTCACTGCATACATCGTAATTTAGTTTATATGGAGGGTAACCTGGGAATCAGATTTTTTTTGAACTCTCCAGGTGATTCTAATGTGCACAGAAGTTTGGAAACCACTGGATTACCCTTTTGTCTCTGTCTTATAGTGCACATGCACCCACCTTATCGCTGAGCATTGAATCATGACACCTGATTTCTACCCTTCTGGGATCTCCTTTTTCCTCTTGAGATAAGGGAACCAATGCATTCAAACATTTCCCACTGTCATAGCTTGCTGGATAGAACTAGCATAGAGCTCTTCAAATATTCTGGTACCCCAGCCTTGACCCAGTCCAAGGTATCTCTTAATGCCTTAGATAAGGAAGTGTTTTCTGGACTTTCTTAGGGTTGGAGGGGCAGGTTACTCCAAAAAAGCCTGCTATTTCAGCAGGCTATGAACTCCTTTGCCAATCCTGTGCTTTTGAAATTGCTGCATTTCAACCGCATTGATTGTAAATAATTGCTTAGTCCAGGCTTTGCTCGCCAATCCAATAGACTATTAATAGTAACATCAATCACAGGTGCTTGCAACAACACATTAAAACTCAAATTCTCAGTGAGTGCTTACCAAGTTAACGAATTCATCCTGATCAAGTCATGATATATGATCATGATGTATGATTATGTCATGTATCTCTTCTTCCATACAGTACAACACTTTTAGATTGCACTCCATAATACTCCCCAGTTTCCTGCAGATACAGATGCTTAGAGCTTAGAACATTTTTGGTGTAATAGCTATCTCTTTCCAGGTAGAAAAGCGTATCTGTTTGAATTAAATAGGACTCTAAGTCTATATATACACCTGAACACAATACTCTGGAAAGAGATTATCTTGAGGAGATTTGGCATTAACTTATGAGGTATCTTTCTCAGAGTTAACTATGGAATGGCTTTTAGGCATAGGAGAGCAGCTTCCTGGGGAAGAGAAGGGCTGCCTTGTCCAGGAAGAACTCAAGAGAATCTAGAAGTTGTCAGACTCTTCCATGTATGCCCCCAAATCCCTATCCCACATCCCAAGTTCTGTTCCCCTACCCAATTAGCACTGTAAATCTGCCACTGCTGCAATCCAATCTAAACTTCTTCAGCCATATCTGCTCTTCTATTACTGGAGATAGGATGCTTCGTCAAAGGTTTCATGCAGGCTCTCTGCTTCTTATTTTAAGATTGTAGATTTTAGTTCTCCTTTTCCCTGTGTAAACTCTCTAGAGCTATGGGAAACAGCCAACTGATTGCACAAGCTTTATAACCACTACTTCTTGTACCTTCAGGAACTTGTTCTCCCAACTTTCTTTCTTTCATCTATGCTTCCACTCATGCCACAAGAGATAATAATTTAATTGGATCTGATGCCACTTCTTTTTTTTTTTTTCTTAACATCTTTATTGGAGTGTAATTGCTTTACAATGGTGTGTTAGTTTCTGCTTTATAACAAAGTGAATCAGTTATACATATACATATGTCCCCATATCTCTTCCCTCTTGCATCTCCCTCCCTCCCACCCTCCCTATCCCACCCATCTAGGTGGTCACAAAGCACAGAGCTGATCTCCCTGTGCTATGTGGTTGCTTCCCACTAGCGATCTATTTTACGTTTGGTAGTGTATATATGCCCATGCCACTCTCTCACTTTGTCACATCTTACCCTTCCCCCTCCCCATATCCTCAAGTCCATTCTCTAGTAGGTCTGTGTCTTTATTCCTGTCTTGCCACTAGGTTCTCCATGACCTTTTTTTTTTCCCCTTAGATTCCATATATATGTGTTAGCGTACTGTATTTGTTTTTCTCTTTCTGACTTACTTCACTCTGTATGACAGACTCTAACTCCATCCACCTCACTACAAATAACTCAATTTCATTTCTTTCTATGGCTGAGTAATATTCCATTGTATATATGTGCCACATCTTCATAATCCATTCATCCGATGATGGACACTTAGGTTGCTTCCATGTCCTGGCTATTGTAAATAGAGCTGCAATGAACATTTTGGTACATGACTCTTTTTGAATTATGGTTTTCTCAGGGTATAAGCCCAGTAGTGGGATTGCTGGGTAGTATGGTAGTTCTATTTTTAGTTTTTTTAGGAACCTCCATACTGTTCTCCATAGTGGTTGTATCAATTTACATTCCCACCAACAGTGCAAGAGTGTTCCCTTTTCTCCACACCCGCTCCAGCATTTATTGTTTCTAGATTTTTTGATGATGGCCATTCTGACTGGTGTGAGATGATATCTCATTGTAGTTTTGATTTGCATTTCTCTAATGATTAGTGATGTTGAGCATTCTTTCATGTGTTTGTTGGCAATCTGTATATCTTCTTTGGAGAAATGTCTATTTAGGTCTTCTGCCCATTTTTGGATTGGGTTGTTTGTTTTTTTGTTATTGAGCTGCATGAGCTGCTTGTAAATCTTGGAGATTAATCCTTTGTCAGTTGCTTCATTTGCAAATATTTTCTCCCATTCTGAGGGTTGTCTTTTGGTCTTGTTTATGGTTTCCTTTGCTGTGTAAAAGCTTTTAAGTTTCATTAGGTCCCATTTGATTACTTTTATTTTTATTTCCATTTCTCTAGGAGCTGGGTCAAAAAGGATCTTGCTGTGATTTATGACATAGAGTGTTCTGCCTATGTCTTCCTCTAAGAGTTTTATAGTGCCTGGCCTTCCATTTAGGTCTTTAATCCATTTTGAGTTTATTTTTGTGTATGGTGTTAGGGAGTATTCTAATTTCATACTTTTACATGTACCTGTCCAGTTTTCCCAGCACCACTTATTGAAGAGGCTGTCTTTTCTCCACTGTATATGCTTGCCTCCTTTATCAAAGATAAGGTGACCATATGTGTGTGGGTTTATCTCTGGGCTTTCTATACTGTTCCATTGCTCTATGATTCTGTTTTTGTGCCAGTACCATACTGTCTTGATTACTGCAGCTTTGTAGTATAGTCTGAAGTCAGGGAGCCTGATTCCTCCAGCTCCATTTTTCATTCTCAAGATTGCTTTGGCTATTCGGGGTCTTTTGTGTTTCCATACAAATTGTGAAATTTTTTGTTCTAGTTCTGTGAAAAATGCCAGTGGTAGTTTGATAGGGATTGCATTGAATCTGTAGATTGCTTTGGGTAGTAGAGTCATTTTCACAATGTTGATTCTTCCAATCCAAGAACATGGTATATCTCTCCATCTATTTGTATCATCTGTAATTTCTTTCATCAGTGTCTTGTAATTTTCTGCATACAGGTCTTTTGTCTCCTTAGGTAGGTTTATTCCTAGATATTTTATTCTTTTTGTTGCAGTGGTAAATGGGAGTGTTTCCTTAATTTCACTTTCAGATTTGTCATCATTAGTGTATAGGAATGCCAGAGATTTCTGTGCATTAATTTTGTATCCTGCTACTTTACCAAATTCATTGATTACCTCTAGTAGTTTTCTGGTAGCATCTTTAGGATTCTCTATGTATAGTATCATATCATCTGCAAACAGTGACAGCTTTACGTCTTCTTTTCCAATTTGGATTCCTTTTCTTTCTGTTTCTTCTCTGATTGCTGTGGCTAACACTTCCAAAACTATGTTGAATAATAGTGGTGAGAGTGGGCAACCTTGTCTTGTTCCTGATCTTAGTGGAAATGGTTTCAGTTTTTCACCATTGAGGACAATGTTGGCTGTGGGTTTGTCATATATAGCCTTTATTATGTTGAGATAAGTTCCCTCTATGCCTACTTTCTGCAGGGCTTTTATCATAAATGGGTGTTGAATTTTGTCGAAAGCTTTCTCTGCATCTATTGAGATGATCATATGGTTTTTCTCCTTCAATTTGTTAATATGATGTATCACGTTGATTGATTTGCATATATTGAAGAATCCTTGCATTCCTGGAATAAACCCCACTTGATCATGGTGTATGATCCTTTTAATGTGCTGTTGGATTCTGTTTGCTAATATTTTGTTGAGGATTTTTGCATCTATGTTCATCAGTGATATTGGCCTGTAGTTTTCTTTCTTTGTGACATCTTTGTCTGGTTTTGGTATCAGGGTGATGGTAGCCTCATAGAATGAGTTGGGGAGTGTTCCTCACTCTGCAATATTTTGGAAGAGTTTGAGAAGGATAGGTGTTAGCTCTTCTCTCAGTGTTTGATAGACTTCACCTGTGAAGCCATCTGGTCCTGGGCTTTTGTTGGTTGGAAGAATTTAATCACAGTTTCAATTTCAGTGCTTGTGATTGGTCTGTTCATATTTTCTATTTCTTCCTGGTTCAGTCTCGGCAGGTTGTGCATTTCTAAGAATTTGTCCATTTCTTCCAGGTTGTCCATTTTATTGGCATAGAGTTGCTTGTAGTAATCTCTCATGATCCTTTGTATTTCTGCAGTGTCAGTTGTTACTTCTCCTTTTTCATTTCTAATTCTGTTGATTGGAGTCTTCTCCCTTTTTTTCTTGATGAGTCTGGCTAATGGTTTATCAATTTTGTTTATCTTCTCAAAGAACCAGCTTTTAGTTTTATTGATCTTTGCTATTGTTTCCTTCATTTCTTTTTCATTTATTTCTGCTCTGATCTTTATGATTTCTTTCCTTCGGCTAACTTTTGGGGTTTTTTGTTCTTCTTTCTCTAATTGCTTTAGGTGCAAGGTTAGTTTGTTTATTTGAGATGTTTCCTGTTTCTTGAGGTAGGCTTGTATTGCTATAAACTTCCCTCTTAGAACTGCTTTTGCTGCATCCCATAGGTTTTGGGTCGTCGTGTCTCCATTGTCATTTGTTTCTAGGTATTTTTTGATTTCCCCTTTGATTTCTTCAGTGATCACTTCGTTATTAAGTAGTGTATTTTGTAGCCTACATGTGTTTGTATTTTTTACAGATCATTTTCTGTAATTGATATCTAGTCTCATAGCGTTGTGGTCAGAAAAGATACTTGATACGATTTCAGTGTTCTTAAATTTACCAAGGCTTGATTTGTGACCCAAGATATGTTCTATCCTGGAGAATGTTCCATGAGCACTTGAGAAAAATGTGTATTCTGTTGTTTTTGGGTGGAATGTCCTATAAATATCAATTAAGTCCATCTTGTTTAATGTATCATTTAAAGCTTGTGTTTCCTTATTTATTTTCATTTTGGATGATCTGTCCATTGGTGAAGGTGGGGTGTTAAAGTCCCCTACTATGATTGTGTTACTGTCGATTTCCCCTTTTCTGGCTGTTAGTATTTGCCTTATGTATTGAGGTGCTCCTATGTTGGGTGCATAAATATTTACAATTGTTATATCTTCTTCTTGGATTGATCCCTTGATCATTATATAGTGTCCTTCTTTGTCTCTTGTAATAGTCTTTATTTTAAAGTCTATTTTGTCTGATATGAGAATTGCTACTCCAGCTTTCTTTTCATTTCCATTTGCATGGAATATCTTTTTCCATCCCCTCACTTTCAGTCTGTATGTGTCCCTAGGTCTGAAGTGGGTCTCTTGTAGACAGCATATATATGGGTCTTGTTTTTGTATCCATTCAGCCAGTCTGTGTCTTTTGGTGGGAGCATTTAATCCATTTACATTCAAGGTAATTATTGATATGTATGTTCCTATTCCCATTTTCTTAAATGTTTTGGCTTTGTTATTGTAGGTGTTTTCCTTCTCTTGTGTTTCTTGCCTAGAGAAGTTCCTTTAGCATTTGTTGTAAAGCTGGTTTGGTGGTGCTGAACTCTCTCAGCTTTTGCTTGTCTGTAAAGTTTTTAATTTCTCCATCAAATCTGAATGAGATCCTTGCTGTGTAGAGTAATCTTGGTTGTAGGTTTTACTCCTTCATCACTTTAAATATGTCCTGCCACTCCCTTCTGGCCTGCAGAGTTTCTGCTGAAAGATCAGCTGTTAACCTTATGGGGATTCCCTTGTGTGTTATTTGTTGTGTATCCCTTGCTGCTATTAATATGTTTTCTTTATATTTAATTTTTGATAGTTGATTAATATTTGTATTGGCATGTTTCTCCTTGGATTTATCCTGTATGGGACTCTCTGTGCTTCCAGGACTTGATTAACTATTTCCTTTCCCATATTAGGGAAGTTTTCAACTATAATCTCTTCAAATATTTTCTCAGTCCCTTTCTTTTTCTCTTCTTCTTCTGGGACCCCTATAATTCGAATGTTGGTGCGTTTAATGTTGTCCCAGAGGTCTCTGAGACTGTCCTCAGTTCTTTTCATTCTTTTTTCTTTATTCTGCTCTGCAGTAGTTATTTCCACCATTTTATCTTCCAGGTCACTTATTCGTTCTTCTGCCTCAGTTATTCTGCTATTGATCCCTTCTAGAGTATTTTTAATTTCATTTATTGTGTTGTTCATCGTTGCTTGGTTCCTCTTTAGTTCTTCTACGTCCTTGTGAAATGTTTCTTGCATTTTGTCTATTCTATTTCCAAGATTTTGGATCATCTTTACTATCATTATTCTGAATTCTTTCTCAGGTAAACTGCCTATTTCCTCTTCATTTGTTAGGTCTGGTGTGTTTTGACCCTGCTCCTTCATCTGCTTTGTGTTTTTCTGTCGTCTCATTTTGCTTATCTCACTGTGTTTGGGGTGTCCTTTTTGCAGGCTGCAGGTTTGTAGTTCCTATTGTTTTTGGTATCTGTCCCCAGTGGCTAAGGTTGGTTCAGTGGGTTGTGTAGGCTTCCTGGTGGAGGGGACTAGTGCCTGTGTTCTGGTGGAAGGGGTTGGATATTGTCTTTCTGGTGGTCACGTCCACGTCTGGTGGTGTGTTTTGGGGTGTCTGTGGCCTTTTTATGATTTTAGGCAACCTCTCTGCTAATGGATGGGGCTGTGTTCATGTCTGGCTAGTTGTTTGGCATAGGATGTCTAGCACTGTAGCTTGCTGGTCGTTGAGTGAAGCTGGGTCTTGGTGTTGAGATGGAGATCTCTGGGAGATTTTCACCGTTTGGCATTACATGGAGCTGGGAGGTCTCTTGTGGACCAGTGTCCTGAGGTTGGCTCTCCCACCTCAGAGGCACAGCCCTGATGCCTGGCTGGAGCACCAAGAGCCTTTCATCCACACGGCTGCTAGTGTTGGAGGATCTCCTGCGGAGGCAGAGAGTGGCTGTGTCTCACCATGAGGATGAGGATACTAGCAGTGGAAGTTCTGGGAAGTACTCCTTGGCATGAGCCCTCCCAGAGTCCACCATTAGCCCCACCAAACAGCCTTGTAGGCTCCAATGTTGCCTGATGCCACTTCTTGACATAGATTATGCATGGCCCTTTTCTCCACCCTACCCTCCACTAGCAGTGAATTTATGCCAGTAATTATATACTCTTTAACCAATCCAATCCCAGAATGCCATTATAAGTGTCTCTTTCCTGGGGTCAGTTCGTGTACCAATTACCCTACCAATCAGGGCCTCAATAGGAGATTGTTGGCACATTCAGGATCATTTGAGGATAGTTTGTTTTCAGAGAGACTATTTATAAAAGTCTGCATGTGGTAGAACCATGAGGGTTAGTGCTGGACTTAGTAGTATCACTCCTCTTACCATTCCTAGTCCCATTGGAAAAAGGAGTAGGGGTAGTGGTTTTGGGAACCTGGAAGTACATAATTCTATAGAGTTAGCATGGGCCTTCAGTCAAAGGAAATAGCCAGTTCTCTGCAGAGAAGGATCCAGGGGAAAATAACCTGGCCACTTTGTTCTCCTATTAGGCTTTCCTGTTGGCCAAACCCAATCTGAAACCAAAAGACATGGGAACTTGCTAATGTAGTTCTTACAAATGTGCCTCACAGAGCAGAGAGCAAGGTTTAAGAGAGTTGAGAGCAGATATGAAGATTAAGATACCCCATCCGCTCTCAATTTAGAATAACTGCTTGGAACTTATACATTTCATGCCTACGAAAGAGATTTTTTAAGAGGAAAGAATTGTCCATATTTTAATAGTAGAATTATTTTCAAAGACATCTTAATCAAAGTTTTACTACTTAGGATTTGCATAATAATGAGCTATGTTTTATTGAGTGTGTCCTATAGGTCAAGCATATTCCAAATTTATTTTATTTATTGTCTAATTTGATTGTCAAACAATTCTATTGCTATGTATCCATTGTTAGGGTACTGTTGTGCCACTTTTGTGGGTTTGGAACTGGTGCTTGATGAGATTAGCTTGTTTTTAGTCAGTAGATTGTAAGTGGGAATTTAGGATATGACTTCTGCTTTGTTTGACTCCAAAGCCAGAACACTACATTAGTTGGTATAATATTGGGGAAATTTTTCAGCGATTATCTCTTCCTATGTACACTTTACAGTTATTCACTGGGCATCTTCTATGAGGCAGACAATTTAACAAGGATCACAGTACATATGAAGAAGGATATAACACAGACCTGGTTCTTGGCATGAATATGGTGTTTTGGAGAGTCAGTGTGCTTGCACTGAAGAAATATATGTGTAAGAGGCATGGGTGGCAATGTTGTGGTCGTAGTGTGACCTGCAGCATTATATCAGAAAAGCTTTCAGTGACCAAGGAAACAATTCCAGCTTCCCTGAGTAAGGACAACAAGCCTCAGAAAACCAGGTAGGATTTAGATAGGTTCCTCTTCTAGTAGGATGACAAAATCAAGAACTCAGTATGCACTTGAAGGTATAAATAAGCCTTTAGCTTATTACTAAATTTGTAATTTTAAAAAGGAAACAGGGACTTCCCTGGTGGTGCAGTGGTTAAGAATCCACCTGCCAATGCAGGGGACCAGGGTTTAATCCCTGGTCTGGGAAGATCCCACATGCCGCGGAGCAGCTGAGCCCATGCACCACAACTACTGAACCCACGTGCTCTAGGGCCCTGTGTCACAACTACTGAGCCCATGTGCTGCAGTTACTGAAGCCTGCACACCTAGAGCCTGTGCTCCACAGAAAGAGAAGCCACCACAATGAGAAGACCGCCCACCACAACAAAGAGTAGCCCCCGCTCACAGCAACTAGAAAAAGCCTGCACACAGCAACGAAGACCCAATGCAGTCAATAATAATAATAGAGATAAAAGCAGAAATCAGTAAAGCAGCAACAACAACAACAACAAAAAAAGGAAACAGTCCAAAATTATCTGGCATTTGAAGAAATTTCAGAGAGGGTAGGATAGGGACATCATTGAGGAAGAGTGTCCAGCCTACCCTTGGTACTCTTGTTTTTCCCTCTCTCATCTTCATGACTTTGAGTCACACCCACCTAACCCAGTTAACAAGAATGTAAAATGAATGTACCTGTAGTTTCAGATGCACTCATTCCTCATTTAGTCATCTCAGATCTTTACAAAGAGAGCTCTGTATTTACCCTGAAGTATCATTGCTTTTGGAAAATATCTGAAAGGGTAAATCTCAAATACTCAATGTGAAAAGTGTGTGTTTTATTTCTCATCATTCAGTAATGGGTTGGCTACTTGCAGATATTGAAGAAAAAATGCAATTATTTTGAAATATCCGTTCTCATAATCATTTAGGAAAACACATACACACACACACACATTGGTCTTAGTGACAAATTCAATGATAAGCAATAAAGACAAACTCTTTCTTTTAAAAGTTTATTCTCATAAATTAGCTCACAAAATTACCAAATATATGTTGATGTAGTATGTTCTTGCTTAATTTCCTAATATCCATTTCATCCCCAGTGATTAATCAAAGCCCATCCTGGCATGACTATTTTATTGGTGATAATTGTCACATGATCCAACCAGGTTATATGCATGATACAACCCTGACCAATGAGAACTAAGGAGAAATCTGCTAAAGGTTTCTAGGAAAGGTTTATGTACTTCTGAAAAGGAGAGGTGAAAAAAAATATGTACATGTTCTTCATATGGACACTGACAAATAAAGATGTTCAGCTTGGAAGTTCCATGGCTATCTCACTATCAACCCAATAAAATAGCCACACACAAGGAGAAGTACAGACCAACAGGAACACTGAGGAGTGGGAACAGTATACCAGCAGACCCTGCGTGGAGCTCCATTAACTGTCATTTATTTTTGAGTTTATACATTTCCTTGTTGCTTAAGTAGGCAGAATTTTCTGCTACCAGGAAATGTACCCATGTAAAGCTGTAGACATAAATCAAGGATGTCTTGAGTGAGATTGTTTTCAGAAATAGACACTACAGAAAATAATTCCAGCATTTACTAACTGTGCTCAGAGATCATATAGAGGTGCCTGTATTTCACCTCCGCAACTTTTCTGCCCACACATATTCTGTAATATCTGGTACTACTCGAGAATAATATCTTGTTTTTTGTATGACCTGTATTTACTACATAGTCTCGCCTGACAAATCTTCAACAAAAAATGCATCATATGCAGTTCTTTGGGGAATGTGGGTCATTCTGTCTTTTGACAACTACTTTGATTTGGAGAATGCACCAATTCCCCCATGTAGCATTTGCCTGTCATTCCCTAAGACAATAGGGGCACATGGGGGAGATTAGAAGACAAGGATATAATGTTCTATGGGAGAGCTGGGCATACAGGTGAGAGATAAAAGGAAAGGAAAGTATGTGAACCGCAACAAATAAGTGGTTTGTATATATGTGTAAATAGGTAAATAACATTTTACAAAATAAATAAGTCAATAAAAATTGCCAGGAAGTACAGAATCTTCACTGGAAAAAAATAACATAAAAATTCCAAGTTCAGAGTTACTGTTTATTATTTCGATGACAATAGATTAATTTCTATTGAAATATTTCCTAAGACTGACTGAAAGTTGCTTTAACAATAGAAAAAAAAAACATTATAGGCACTAGTATTTTATATTTCAATATCATGTGTTGATAGCTTTCTAAAGTGATTAAAAATTGAGTGGCTATCATTTACCCTTAGTCTGTGATTGAATGGCTCCGGAAATCATTGTAATGTTACATGGATTAAGGCTATGATCCAATTTATAACATTCTACCATAAGTAATAAACAGAGATGAATTTTCATAATGGCAGGTGTACAATAAAAGGGACCATTTTACTTCTTTCATGGCTTCATTTCATTTTCATCACATTCAAATGACTAATCATGCCTTTTTTATTAATAAAGTCCATTTTGAAGACATTTTGCAATCTGTTAAACGGACAGAATAAACTTGCTTAGGACAATTTGGTTTTAGTTTTGTTTATAGTGAAGTTAACAAAGAAATATCAACTTCAAGGAGGTTCTAAAAATAATACTCATTACTTAAACAGTATAAGAATAATTACCTAGTAAAGGTGGATATATTGAACAGCTCTCTAAATGGTTATTCATAAAACACAACTAAGAACACACTCAAAATAGAATATAGACATTACTAAAGACATTATTTCAGTAGATGGGATTACATTATACTAGATACATTTGAGTTTCCTCCAACTCTTTGATCCTCTGTCACTTTATTAAACACAGAATTATATTGTCTTCCCTTGAAACCATCCAGTTTTTAGTTTCTACATTTTGGAATATGGGTACTCTTAGAATAAAACTTAATTGAGATATTTTGTTTAATTAAGATTCAATTTTTGAGAATAAAATATGGGGTAAGGAGAATCTCAAATTCTGTCTCTGGCTTCTGTTGGTGAAATGACAGCCATTTTTATGAATTTATGAAAGCTACACACACACACCCGAACACAAGAGACCTTTCCTCAAGCAATATATAGTCTATTGGTGACTGGGGCAGTTATGTAGGGTAGTTAGTGTTATGGAAGACATACAAGCAGAAGAAGAACTCTAATGCAGATTCAGTGAGTCAAAGAAAGGTTCTTTGGGGAAGGGATTCTGAAGATAAAACCAGGAGGATATATTAGAATTAATCAAAAAAAGCATATTAGCAGTATAGGAAATGCTGGATGCGAGTGTTACAGATCTCCAAGGATTTGAATCCAGATGAAGAATAAAGAGCAAGGGGAGGGAAATGGAGTGTAGAGGCAGGCTAGAAATATGCTATGGAAGCCTTTGATGTCTTAATAATGATGCTTTCCCAAATATTTTCAGGAAGTATTGGAATAATTCAAAACAGTGAAATAACCTGTTCAGATTTGTGTTTATGAAAATACATGTGGATAAAATAATGCAGGTAAATTGGAAAGGATTAACTATAAATAAAATTTGGGGAGCTATTCTGGGCAAGAAAATATGTAATTGTATTGAGGTTTGTGATATTGGAAATGAGAGAAAAGGATGAACTGCAGCAAACTTAAAGAAATATTAAGAAGACAGAACATAGTGATTGATTCTGTGAGAGAAAGGTGGGAATTAGGAAGGTGGGTTAGGAAACATAAAATTCATACCAAGGTCTGAGGATATCCATAGGGATAATGGATATGGTAATGACATTCCCTTAGATGATTTTTAAGTAAGTTTCAGAATACCTCTGTGACTTTTCCAAACAGGCTCAGTAAATAAATGATACCTGAAATGTAAGGAAGATATTTGACTCAATTTTCATAGATAACATAGTCAATGAAGTACAAGTTAGCATTTAAAGAGTCTCTGAAGATTAAATGCTGAAATTGTCTATTTAAACAAAGTTTGATGTGGAATCTGCATGTCTGAAACCTGGTATTTCCCTCAACATCCATCAGGTATTGCTGTATAACAAAACACACAAAAGTGTGTATAATACATACTTAAACTATGTGCCCTGACAATGACACACTGTTTCTTATGTATGAAGCCAGTCTGGTTATGGTACAGACCTGGATTTCTGAAGCTTTCAGACCTCTCAAGGCCATGGTCATGGCGTTCTCTTTGCTATGGGATGCTGTCTGCCATAGGCAATGTTCTACCTTTGCAGCCTGAGCTCACAAGAAGCACCTTTTCATAACTGATCCACCACTGCTCTTTACTTTCTCTTTGATGTTGCATTAAAAATAGCATTTAGCTAAAGCTTTTCTCCTTACATATTTTGGAGCTGTAGTAAAAGGCACACATTTTAGGAGGAATGAGAGGGAGGGAGGGGGATTGTGTGTGTGTGTATATGTATGTGTTTGTGTGTGTGTGATGGGCTATGGTAAGATGCTTGTAAATTATATTTTCTCTTTTAAACAAAATTCAAAGACCTTCCATGTCCATTATCTCTGCTGGGTGTCTTTTGGTGGACTGATTACAATGGTACAGATTTTCCAACCTTCCCTGTATTCACAAATTTTGCAATGTGAAAAATTTCTCCTGTTCTTTCCATTATGAGCTGGAGTTTTTTTCCCTGGTCCTTGAATCTGAGCTGTGACTTGCCTAGGCCAGCAGAATGTGTAGGAGTGACAGTGTGCCAGTTCAGAGCCTAAGGCTCAAGAGTCCTTGCATGCTTTTGTTCTCCCTCTTGCTCTTCTGCCTTCGTTATGAGAATAAGCCTGTATTAGCCTCCTGGAGGATGAGAAGGCACATGGAGGGGAGCTGATTTGCACAGCCAATGGTAGACTGATTCCAAACATGTGAGTGAGTCCAGACAAAATTAGCACAGCTGCATATCCATCCCACAGCTAACTACAGATGCATGAGAAAGCCCAGATAAAACCAGAAGAACTGCCAGCCATAGGATAGACTAGTAAGCAATAAGGCACAGATATCATTTTCAGCCACCAAGTGTTTGCATGGTTTGTACAACAACAATAGCTGACTGATGAAGTTCTTTATGTGCCAGAAGTATAGAGGTACCATCTTAGTACCATCACTTAGGTGGATGAGATTACTGTGACTTTATAGGTTGGTTGTACCCTGAAAAGTTTTTCAGATTCCATGAATCATATCTTCTTGGTTTATTTAGTCACTCCTAATTGTATCCCAAATTTTTCTGCTGATGGGTTATGGCTAGCAATCCAAGTCAATTTATAAATGCTATAAAGATAATGTCCTTTGCCTTCACCCTTAATGAAACAATATTAAATGTATTTACACATGTTTATTTAATTTATTTATTTTATTTATTTTTTTAACATCTTTATTGGAGTATAATTGCTTTATAATGGTGTGTTAGTTTCTGCTTTACAACAAAGTGGATCAGCTATACATATACATATATCCCCATATCCCCTCCCTCTTGCGTCTCCCTCCCACACTCCCTATCCCACCCCTCTAGGTGGTCACAAAGCACCAAGCTGATCTCCCTGTGCTATGTGGCTGCTTCACACTAGCTATCTATTTTACATTTGGTAGTGTATATATGTCCATGCCGCTCTCTCACTTCATCCCAGCTTACCCTTCCCCCTCCCCGTATCCTCAAGTCCATTCTCTACGTCTGCGTCTTTATTCCGGTCCTGCCCCTAGGTTCATCAGAACCACATTTTTTTTTAGATTCCATATATATGTGTCAGCATACGGTATTTGTTTTTCTCTTTCTGACTTACTTCACTCTGTATGACAGACTCTAGATCCATCCACCTCACTACAAATAACTCAATTTGGTTTCTTTTTATGGCTGAGTAATATTCCATTGTATATATGTCCAATATCTTCTTTATCCATTCGTCTGTCGATGGACACTTAGGTTGCTTCCATGTCCTGGCTATTGTAAATAGAGCTGCAATGAGCATTGTGGTACATGACTCTTTTTGAATTATGGTTTTCTCAGGGTATATGCCCAGTAGTGGGATTGCTGGGTCGTATGGTAGTTCTGTTTTTAGTTTTTTTCAGGACCCTCCATACTGTTCTCCACAGTGGCTGTAACAATTTACATTCCCACCAACAGTGCAAGAGGGTTCCCTTTTCTCCACACCCTCTCCAGCATTTATTGTTTGTAGATTTTTTGATGATGACCATTCTGATTGGTGTGAGGTGATACCTCATTGCAGTTTTGATTTGCATTTCTCTAATGATTAGTGATGTTGAAAATCCTTTCACGGGTTTGTTGGCAATCTGTATATCTTCTTTGGAGAAAAGTCTGTTTAGGTCTTCTGCCCGTTTTTGGATTGAGTTGTTTGTTTTTTTGATACTCAGATGCATAAGATGCTTGTAAATTTTGGAGATTAATCCTTTGTCAGCTGCTTCATTTGCAAATATTTTCTCCCATTCTGAGGGTTGTCTTTTTGTCTTGTTTATGTTTTCCTTTGCTGTGCAAAAGCTTTTAAGTTTCATTAGGTCCCATTTGTTTATTTTTGTTTTTATTTCCATTTTTCTAGGAGGTGGGTAGAAAGGATCTTGCTGTGATTTAGGTCAAAGAGTGTTCTTCCTATGTTTTCCTCTAAGAGTTTTACAGTGTCTGGCCTTAAATTTAGGTCTTTAATCCTTGTTTATGTTAATTACAATTTAATTTTTTTAATTACATGTTCTTTTGCTAAAATATACTTTGAGTAACAGGCCCATGCATCCCCTTTTATCCATTACTGATGTTTTTCAACCAAAAGAGCTCAGACATTTTTCTCCTGAAAATATATTTTGAATCTCTACCCCAGTTTTCCTTTCTGTTTTATGATATTGAGAATGCCAAAACTTTTACAATGTCAAACTGTTGACACCTTGTTGGAACCATCATCCATATTTCTCAACACAGCCATTCCCTTTGTGAACTAAATCAAGATTGTTTAATTCTAATTCAATGTGTTGTTCTCTTATTTCAAAAGTGATGATGTACGTAAATACACGTGTGTGTTTATTCCAAAATATGCCTGACCACATCATATAATTATAACATTTTACCTAGGTAACCCCTAATAGTGTTTTCTCTATATTTAACAACATATCTCTATTGTTTAAAACTATTACTCTTCATCTACTCTTTTAATCAAAAAGACTAACAATTAATAGCGATTAACTGATATAAGCCATGAATGTATCTTTTCCTTACAGTATGAAAAACTTAGCTTACAATTTTTTTCTATTTGACTTCACTAACCAAGATAGTTTTTTTAACTACCAGGTAGACATACAGACCTGTAGGTGTGGGAGAGAAGGAGAGAGCGGGGTGGGGTGGAGCAAGGGAGAGAGGGAGGGAAGGAGACAGAGGGAGAAAGAAGAACTCTTGAGAACTATCTAAAAGGTCATATTGAGGTGATTACAATGAGAGACATGTTCCATACTGCTGGCTCTGCGGATGAATCTTGTCTGGAGATGTGTTTTGTTTGGCATACACATTTTTAAAAACAAACTTGAATTAATTGTCACAATTAAAAATAGGGGAATTTCCCCAAAATGAAAAAAATTTATCTTCTCTTGAAAAATCAGAAAATACATCCACACTGGGCCTACATGCTTGAATTACAAATGTCTGCTGGAGCCTAATAGTAGCTGCACCCTCTGATGGGGGCTGAACTCTCCAGATCCATCAACGTCAAGTGTTCTATTGTTTATAGCATTTGGCTAAGACTTAGAAATTCTTATTTTTTAACAGTAATATTTTTATTCTTTTGCAGAGACAAAATTTAGAGATTTAAGGACTTTGGAAAACCAGGAAGTAAGGGGGTGAAAACTATTGTAATATTTACCTGGCTAGTTTAACCCATTTGCTTGCCTGGTTCCTCTAGGCCTTTTGGTTTCAATCCCTGATTTAAGGTTTTATAAGGACTGAAATAGTCAATACTTTGGGGTCATAGGTGGCAGGAACCAACTCAAATTTCTTTAAACAAACAAAAAGTGGGAAGTTAATGCTCACATTATTTGTCATCAGTAATCTATTTCTTTTGTTCTTCATTTACTGATGCCGTTGTGCTCCCTGTTGGCTACATTCTCAGTCTGGTTCTAGCTGTGAGATGAGAAAGACAACTGGTCCCCCCAGGCTTACAGCATCTTTAATTTCCATAATTCTAGATGGAAGGAGAGTATAACCCAGTAATTCCAATGTGACACCTTGGAGGGCTTTCATTGGCCTGTGTCAGGCCAGATGCACAACCCAACCAATCATTATTGCTATGGGGACTGTGGTATTTTCATTCACCAGGTCCAGATTCTAGGTTATCTGCTCATCTCTGAGGCAGGATCAAGAAGACTTAAAACTCATGAAATAATATGCCCATAGTAAAGAAGATTTCTGTTTATAGAAGAAGGGGAGAGAGATTTAAGTCAGGCAAAATGACTCCAAGATAATTGCAAATTAGGTTACAACACTAGGTAACTGTGTAGTTATTCAGGAATGAATATTTGAGTTACTAAATGAGTTGATAAAATAAAAATGTTACTCACATGTATTTTCCAAGAAATAAGGTATTTATAAACATATCATATATCTTTGTACAAATGGACCACTGAGGAACATAAGAGTTGTTATTAAGGAAGTTAAATCAATCATATTGTAAAAGAAAAAAATAATGCAGTAGGAGACAGATATTGTAGATATTATCACTAACAGTGTTACCTTAACTATGCCATTTATTCTTTTAGGACCTGAAGTTTCACATTTTAAAAAATTGTCATAGGAATAGATAGGAATGTACAAATGTACACACATACTTTAAAAAAAATAATAAAGCAAACACCCTTGTTACTACCACTCGGTTTAATAGTGAAAATATTACCCTTCACTTAGAACCCCCTGAGATAACCTCATATATATTATATATCCCTAAAAATGTCATTTAGTTTCGTATGATATTTAAATTTATAAAAATGGAATCATAGTATAGGTTTATCTCTATGACTTATTTTGCTTTACATTTATATGTTTAAGTATCATTAATGCTAATGCTTATAGCTGTTATTAGGGTACATAGACATTCCACACTGCACTATCTTTCTCACAAGTTGAATTTTTATTTACTATAAAATGAAACTCTTTATCTTTGATAATGCCTTTCCTTACCTTCTGTTCTCTCAGTAAATCATACAGCAACCCCTGTTCCTTTTGGTTAGAATTTTCTTGACTCATCTCTTTCCATTCTTTTACTTTCTATATACATTGATTTTTTAAAAACTTTTTCTTTTTTTCTTGCAGTTTTATTGAGATATAATTGATATATAGCACTGTGTAAGTTTAAGGTGCATAACATAATGATGTGACTTACATACAGCATGGAGTGATTACCACAAGTTTAGTGAACATCCATCATCTCATATAGATACAACATTAAAGACATAGAAACAAAGTATTTTTTCTTTGTGATTAGAACTCTTAGGATTTACTTTCTTAACAACTTTCATATGTAATTTTTGGCAGTGTTAATTATATTTATTATGTTGGACATTACAGCCCTAGTGCTCATTTAACCTATAACTGGAAACTTGTACCTTTTGACTACCTTCATCCAGGCCCCCCCAATCCCCACCTCTGGTAACCAAAAATCTGATCTCTTTTTATATGTTTGTTGGTTTATTTGTTTTTGAAGTATAATTGATCTACAACATTATGTTAGTTCCTGGTACAAAATATAGTGATTTGACATTTCTATACATTTCAAAATGATCACTATAATAAGTCTAGTTGTCATCTGTCACCAAGCACAGATATTACATAATTATTGGCTATATCCCCACACTGTACATTTCATACCCATGACTCATTTATTTTCTAACTGAAAGTTTGTACCTCTTAATCTCTCTCATTTACTTCTCTCCTCCCCTCCCCCCTTCCCCCGACAACCACCTATTTAATCTCTGTATCTATGACTATGTTTTCTGTTTAGTTATGTTTGTTCATTTGTTTTTTAGATTTCACATATAAGTGAAATCATACAGTATTTGTCTTTCTCTGTCTGACTTATTTCACTTAGCTTAATTCCCACTAGGTCCATGCATGTTGTCACAAAAGGCAAGATTTCACGCTTTATGGCTGAGTAAAATTCCATTGTGTACATATACCACATCTACTTTATCCATTCATCTATTAATGGGCACTTGGGTTGCTTCCATATCTTGGCTATTGTAAGTAATGCTACAGTGAACGTAGGGGTGCATATATATCTTCAAATTAGTGTTTTCATTTTCTTCAGATAGAAACTCAGATGTGAAATTGTTAGATTGTATGGTAATTATATTTTTAATTTTTTGAGGAATCTCTATACAGTTTTTCATAGTGGTTGCATCAATTTATATTCCCAGCAACAGTACACAAATGTTCTCTTTTCTCCACATTCTTGCCAACCCTTATTTCCTTCTTTTTGACAATAGCCATTCTGACAGGTGTGAGGTAATAACTCACTGTGGTCTTAATTCCATTTCCCTGATGATTACTGATGTTGAGCATCTTTTCATGTGTCTATTGGACATCTGTATGTCTTCTTTGGAAAAATGTCTATTCAGGTCCTCTGCACATTCTCTAATTGGGTTGTTTTATTTTTGATGTCTAGTTGTATGGGTTCCTTGTATATTTTGGATAGAACCCCATGTCAGAGATATTGTTTGCAAATATATTCTCCCATTCAGTAGGCAGCCTTTTAATTTTGTTGATAGTTTTATTCACTGTGCAAAAGCTTTTTAGTTTGATGTAGTTCCATTTGTTTATTTTTGCTTTTTTTCTCCTTGCCTGAGGAGACAGATCCAAAAATATTGCTAAGCTCAATGTCAAAGACTGTACTGCCTGTGTTTTCTTATAGAAATTTTATGGTTTCAGGTCTTATAATTAAATCTTTAATCTATTTTGAGTGTATTTTTTTATAAGATGTGAGAAAGTAGTCCAGTTTGATGATTTTGCCTGTAGCTGTCCAGTTTTCCCAGCACTACTTATTGAAGAGGCTGTCTTTTCCCCATTGTATATTCTTGCCTCCTTTGTTGTAGATTAATTCTGATATATGTGTAGATTTATTTCTGGGGTCTTCATTCTGTTCTGTTAATCTATGTGTCTGTTTTTGTGCCAGTACCACACTGTTTGGATTATTATAGCATTGTATTATAGTCTGAAGCCAGGAAGCATGATGCCTCCAACTTTGTTCTTTTTTTCTCAGGAGTGGTTGGTTACCCAGGGCCTTTTGTGTTTCCATCCAAATTTTGGAATTGTTTGTTCAAGTTCTGTGAAAAATACCATTCATATTTAGATAGGGATTGCACTGAATCCATAGATTGCCTTGGATAGTATGGTCCTTTTAACAATATTGATTCTTTCAGTCCATTATCATAGTAATCTTTCCATCTGTTTGTTGTCTTCAGTTTCTATCATCAGTATCTTACAGTTTTCTGAGTGCTGGACTTTTACCTCCTTAGTTAGATTTATTCCTAGATATTGTATTCTTTTTGATACAACTATAAATGGGATTGTTTTCCTAATTTCTCTTTCTGATAGTTTATTTTTATAGTATAGAAACACAACAGATTTCTGTATATTAAATTTGCATCCTGCAACTTTACTGAATTTATCAGTGCAACATAGTGGAAGACACAGTAGTGGAAATCACTGAAGCTGAACAGAAAAAAGTAAAAATAATTTTTAAAAATATGAGGACAATTTAATTCATATTATAGGGGTCCAAGAAGGAGTAGAGAGAGAGAAAGGGGCAAAGAACATATTTGAAGACATACTAGCTGAAAACATCCCTAACCTGGGAAAGGAAACAAACCTTCAGGTCAGGGAATCTTTTTTTTTTTTTTTTTTTCCCACACACACACACTGTATTTTATTTTTACAAGAGATAGATAGACTGACACCAAGCATTGTACATGGATGACCACAACAAAAGCAACAATGATTGCAATTACCAAACATGAAACACACTTATACTATGTCATAATATTGACATTCAGTCCAGTAATCCTCCACTGTAACAGCTCCTTTACTTTGCAGTGAAAATTGATTTGTATATTCTTTTCCTCTGAGTCCTTGTGGGATTTTTTTTTTTTTTTTAATTCAGACAGAAAGTCACAAAAATTATACTCATCCTCATCAGTTCACTCAGTCCCATGTAATTAATTTCTTTTTTTTCATCTTGATCTTTTGTTAGCACTTTTATGAGTTCATCAGTTTTTCATTAGAGTTCTGAAAATGCTTATTCATTCAGTTCAGCAGTACAGTCAGTTACCAGAAACCTGTACTTGTCAGAGTCTTTTCCATGAATTTCTTGAAGATGAAACTCTTTTATAGGAACATATTTGCAAAATCATCAGAGTACACCCAGAACTGTCTGTAAATGACAAAAGACTTAAAAATGACCATGGTTAAAGATTTGATGAAAGTTCATAATAATGCAGTTGACAAGAAAATTACTTATTTCTGAGCTATACATTTTAAAGTAATAACTAGGATTATTACTTATAACATTATACCAGAACATATAAGATTTTTAGACGTTTCCTGTAATGTCTGAAACATTTATATTAACATATTTCCATACATATTTCCATACAAATACAAATATAAGATTTTTAGAAATTTCATGTAATGTCTGAAACATTTATATTAACATATTTCCATACATATTTCCATACAAATACAAATATAAGATTTTTAGAAATTTCCTGTAATGTCTGAAACATTTATATTAACATATTTCCATACATATTTCCATACAAATACAAATATAAGATTTTTAGAAATTTCATGTAATGTCTGAAACATTTATATTAACATATTTCCATACATATTTCCATACAAATACAAATATAAGATTTTTAGAAATTTCATGTAATGTCTGAAACATTTATATTAACATATTTCCATACATATTTCCATACAAATACAAATATAAGATTTTTAGAAATTTCATGTAATGTCTGAAACATTTATATTAACATATTTCCATACAAATAACCCAATGAAAGTTTAGTATTAGTTGTTTTGTTTGTTTTTTTATACTGCAGGTTCTTATTAGGCATCAGTTTTATACACATCAGTGTATACATGTCAATCCCAATCGCCCAATTCAGCACATCACCATCCCCACCTCATCGCAGTTTTCCCCCCTTGGTGTCCATATGTCCATTCTCTACATCTGTGTCTCAACTTCTGCCCTGCAAACTGGCTCATCTGTACCATTTTTCTACGTTCCACATACATGCATTAACATACGATATTTGTTTTTCTCTTTCTGACTTACTTCACTCTGTATGACAGTCTCTAGATCCATCCACTTCTCAACAAATGACTCAATTTCGTTCCTTTTTATGGCTGAATAATATTCCATCGTATATATGTACCACAACTTCTTTATCCATTCGTCTGTTGATGGGCATTTAGGTTGCTTCCATGACCTGGCTATTGTAAATAGTGCTGCAATGAACATTCGGGTGCACGTGTCTTTTTGAATTACGGTTTTCTCTGGGTATATGCCCAGTAGTGGGATTGCTGGGTCATATGGTAATTCTATTTTTAGTTTTTTAAGGAACCTCCATATTGTTCTCCATAGTGGCTGTATCAATTTACATTCCCACCAACAGTGCAAGAGGGTTCCCTTTTCTCCACACCCTCTCCAGCATTTGTTGTTTGTAGATTTTCTGATGATGCCCATTCTAACAGGAGTGAGGTGATACCTCATTGTAGTTTTGATTTGCATTTCTCTAATAATTAGTGATGTTGAGCATCTTTTCATGTGCTTCGTGGCCGTCTGTATGTCTTCTTTGGAGAAATGTCTATTTAGGTCTTCTGCCCATTTTTGGATTGGGGTGTTTGTTTCTTTGATATTGAGCTGAATGAGCTGTTTATATATTTTGGAGATTAATCCTTTGTCCGTTGATTCATTTGCAAATATTTTCTCCCATTCTGAGGGTTGTCTTTTCGTCTTGTTTATGGTTTCCTTTGCTGTGCAAAAGCTTTGAAGTTTCATTAGGTCCCACTTGTTTATTTTTGTTTTTATTTCCATTACTCTAGGAGGTGGATCGAAAAAGATCTTGCTGTGATTTATGTCAAAGAGTGTTCTTCCTATGTTTTCCTCTAAGAGTTTTATAGTGTCCAGTCTTATATTTAGGTCTCTAATCCATTTTGAGTTTATTTTTGTGTATGGTGTTAGGGAGTATTCTAATTTCATTCTTTTACATGTGGCTGTCCAGTTTTCCCAGCACCACTTATTGAAGAGACTGTCTTTTCTCCATTGTATATCTTTGCCTCCTTTGTCATAGATTAGTTGACCATAGGTGCGTGGGTTAATCTCTGGGCTTTCTATCTTGTTCCATTGATCTATGTTTCTGTTTTTGTGCCAGTACCATATTGTCTTGATTACTGTAGCTTTGTAGTATAGTCTGAAGTCAGGGAGTCTGATTCCTCCAGCTCCATTTTTTTGCCTCAAGACTGCTTTGGCTATTCGGGGTCTTTTGTGTCTCCATACAAATTTTAAGATGATTTGTTCTAGCTCCGTAAAAAATGCCATTGGTAATTTGATAGGGATTGCATTGAATCTGTAGATTGCTTTGGGTAGTATACTCATTTTCACAATGTTGATTCTTCCAATCCAAGAACATGGTATATCTCTCCATCTGTTGGTATCATCTTTAATTTCTTTCATCAGTGTCTTATAGTTTTCTGCATACAGGTCTTTTGTCTCCCTAGGTAGGTTTATTCCTAGGTATTTTATTCTTTTTGTTGCAATGGTAAATGGGAGTGTTTCCATAATTTCTCTTTCAGATTTTTCATCATTAGTGTATAGGAATGCAAGAGATTTCTGTGCATTAATTTTGTAACCTGCAACTTTACCATATTCATTAATTAGCTCTAGCAGTTTTCTGGTGGCAGTTTTAGGATTCTCTATGTATAGTATCATGTCATCCGCAAACAGTGACAGTTTTACTTCTTCTTTTCCAATTTGTATTCCTTTTATTTCTTTTTCTTCTCTGATTGCCGTGGCTAGGACTTCCAGAACTATGTTGAATAATAGTGGTGAGAGTGGACATCCTTGTCTCGTTCCTGATCTTAGAGGAAATGCTTTCAGTTTTTCACCATTGAGAATGATGTTTGCTGTGGGTTTGTCATATATGGCCTTTATTATGTTGAGGTAGGTTCCCTCTATGCCCACTTTCTGGAGAGTTTTTATCATAAATGGGTGTTGAATTTTGTCAAAAGCTTTTTCTGCATCTATTGAGATGATCATATGGTTTTTATTCTTCAATTTGTTAATATGGTGTATCACATTGATTGATTTGCGTATATTGAAGAATCCTTGCATCCCTGGGATAAATCCCACTTGATCGTGGTGTATGATCCTTTTAATGTGTTGTTGGATTCTGTTTGCTAGTATTTTGTTGAGGATTTTTGCATCTATATTCATCAGTGATATTGGTCTGTAATTTTCTTTTTTTGTAGTGTCTTTGTCTGGTTTTGGTATCAGGGTGATGGTGGCCTCATAGAATGAGTTTGGGAGAGTTCCTTCCTCTGCAATTTTTTGGAAGAGTTTGAGAAGGATGGGTGTTAGCTCTTCTCTAAATGTTTGATAGAATTCACCTGTGAAGCCATCTGGTCCTGGACTTTTGTTTGTTGGAAGATTTTTAATCACAGTTTCAATTTCATTACTTGTGATTGGTCTGTTGATATTTTCTGTTTCTTCCTGATTCAGTCTTGGAAGGTTATACCTTTCTAAGAATTTGTCCATTTCTTCCAGGTTGTCCATTTTATTGGCATAAAGTTGCTTGTAGTAGTCTCTTAGGATGTTTTGTATTTCTGCGGTGTCTGTTGTAACTTCTCCTTTTTCATTTCTGATTTTATTGATTTGAGTCCTCTCCCTCTTTTTCTTGATGAGTCTGGCTAATGGCTTATCAATTTTGTTTATCTTCTCAAAGAACCAACTTTTAGTTTTATTGATCTTTGCTATTGTTTTCTTTGTTTCTATTTCATTTATTTCTGCTCTGATCTTTATGATTTCTTTCCTTCTGCTAACTTTGGGTTTTGTTTGTTCTTCTTTCTCTAGTTTCTTTAGGTGTAAAGTTAGATTGTTTACTTGAGATTTTTCTTGTTTCTTTAGGTAGGCTTGTATAGCTATAAACTTCCCTCTTAGAACCGCTTTTGCTGCATCCCATAGGTTTTGGGTCGTCGTGTTTTCATTGTCATTTGTCTCTAGGTATTTTTTTATTTCCTGTTTGATTTCTTCAGTGATCTCTTGGTTATTTAGTAACGTATTGTTTAGCCTCCATGTGTTTGTCTTTTTTACGTTTTTTTCCCTGTAATTCATTTCTAATCTCATAGCGTTGTGGTCAGAAAAGATGCTTGATATGATTTCAATTTTCTTAAATTTACTGAGGCTTGATTTGTGACCCAAGATGTGATCTATCCTGGAGAATGTTCCGTGTGCACTTGAGAAGAACGTGTAATCTGCCGTTTTTGGATGGAATGTCCTATATATATCAATTAAATCTATCTGGTCTATTGTGTCATTTAAAGCTTGTGTTTCCTTATTTATTTCCATTTTGGATGATCTGTCCATTGGTGTAAGTGAGGTGTTAAAGTCCCCCACTATTATTGTGTTACTGTCGATTTCCTCTTTTATAGCTGTTAGCAGTTGCCTTATGTATTGAGGTGCTCCTATGTTGGGTGCATATATATTTATAATTGTTATATCTTCTTCTTGGATTGATCCCTGGATCATTATGTAGTGTCCTTCCTTGTCTCTTGTAACATTCTTTATTTTAAAGTCTATTTTATCTGATATGAGTATAGCTACTCCAGCTTTCTTTTGATTTCCATTTGCATGGAATATCTTTTTCCATCCCCTCACTTTCAGTCTGTATGTGTCCCTAGGTCTGAAGTGGGTCTCTTGTAGACAGCATATATATGGGTCTTGTTTTTGTATCCATTCAGCCAGTCTATGTCTTTTGGTTGGGGCATTTAATCCATTCACGTTTAAGGTAATTATCGATATGTATGTTCCTATGACCATTTTCTTAATTGTTTGGGGTTTGTTTTTGTAGGTCCTTTTCTTCTCTTGTGTTTCCCACTTAGAGAAGTTCCTTTAGCATTTGTTGTAGAGCTGGTTTGGTGGTGCTGAATTCTCTTAGCTTTTGCTTGTCTGTAAAGCTTTTGATTTCTCCATCAAATCTAAATGAGATCCTTGCTGGGTAGAGTAATCTTGGTTGTAGGTTCTTCCCTTTCATCACTTTAAGTATTTCATGCCACTCCCTTCTGGCTTGCAGAGTTTCTGCTGAGAAATCAGCTGTTAACCTTATGGGAGTTCCCTTGTATGTTATTTGTCGTTTTTCCCTTGCTGCTTTCAGTAATTTTTCTTTGTCTTTAATTTTTGCCACTTTGATTACTATGTGTCTCGGCGTGTTTCTCCTTGGGTTTATTCTGTATGGGACTCTCTGCGCTTCCTGGACTTGGGTGGCTATTTCCTTTCCCATGTTAGGGAAGTTTTCGATTATAATCTCTTCAAATATTTTCTCTGGTCCTTTCTCTCTCTCTTCTCCTTCTGGGACCCCTATAATGCGAATGTTGTTGCGTTTAATGTTGTCCCAGAGGTCTCTTAGGCTGTCTTCATTTCTTTTTATTCTTTTTTCTTTAGTCTGTTCCGCAGCAGTGAATTCCACCATTCTGTCTTCCAGGTCACTTATCCGTTCTTCTGCCTCAGTTATTCTGCTATTGATTCCTTCTAGTGTAGTTTTCATTTCAGTTATTGTATTGGTCATCTCTGTTTGTTTGTTCTTTAATTCTTCTAGGTCTTTGTTAATCATTTCTTGCATCTTCTCAATCTTTGCCTCCATTCTTATTCCGAGGTCCTGGATCATCTTCACTATCATTATTCTGAATTCTTTTTCTGGAAGGTTGCCTATCTCCACTTCATTTAGTTGTTTTTCTGGGGTTTTTTCTTGTTCCTTCATCTGGTACATAGCCCTCTGCCTTTTCATCTTCTCTGTCTTTCTGTAACTGTGGTTTTTGGTCCACAGGCTGCAGGATTGTAGTTTTTCTTGCTTCTGTTGTCTGCCCTCTGGTGGTTGAGGCTATCTAAGAGGCTTGATGGGAGGCTCTGGTGGTGGGTAGAGCTGACTGTTGCTGTGGCGGTCAGAGCTCAGTAAAACCTTAATCCACTTGACTGTTGATGGGTGGGGCTGGGTTCCTTCCCTGTTGCTGTGGCGATCAGAGCCCAGTAAAACCTTAATCCACTTGACTGTTGATGGGTGGGGCTGGGTTCCCTCCCTGTTGGTTGTTTTGCCTGAGGCAACCCAACACTGGAGCCTACCCGTGCTCTTTGGTGGGGTTAATGGCAGACTCTGGGAGGGCTCACGCCAAGGAGAACTTCCCAGGACCTCTGCTGCCAGTGTCCTTATCCCCACGGTGAAACAGAGCCACCACTCGCCTCTGCAGGAGACCCCCCAACACCAGCAGGTACGTCTGGTTCAGTCTCCCCCAGGGTCACTGCTCCTTCCCCTGGGTCCCGATGCACACATTACTTTGTGTGTGCCCTCCAAGAGTGGGGTCTCTGTTTCCCCCAGTCCTGTCACAGTCCTGCAATCAATTCCCACTAGACTTCAAAGTCTGATTCTCTAGGAATTCCTCCTCCCTTTGCCGGACCCCCAGGTTGGGAAGCCTGAGGTGGGGCTCAGAACCTTCACTCCAGTGGGTGGACTTCTGTGGTATAAGTGTTCGCCAGTCTGTGAGTCACCCACCCAGCAGTTATGGGATTTGATTTTACTCTGATTGCGCCCCTCCTACCGTCTCACTGTGGCTTCTCCTCTGTCCTTGGACGTGGGGTGTCCTCCTTGGTGAAGTCCAGGGTCTTCCTGTCAATGATTGTCCAGCAGCCAGTTGTGATTCTGGTGCTCTCGCAAGAGGGAGTGAGAGCACGTCCTTCTACTCCGCCATCTTGGTTAATCTCCCCAGGTCAGGGAATCTTAAAGAGTCCCAAACAGGATCAACCCAAAGATAACCACATTAAGACACAATGTAATTAAAATATCAAAAATTAAAGATAAAGAGAAAATATTAAAAGCAAAGGAAAAGAAGTATTACACACTAGGGAACTCCCATGCTACCATCAGATGACTTTTCAGCAGAAACTCTACAGACCAGAAGAAAGTGGCACAATATATTTAAAGTGATGAAATGGAAAAACCTACAACCAACAATCCTCTACCTGGCAAGGCTTTCATTCAGATTTGAAGGAGAGATCAAAAGTTTTACAGACAAGCAAAAACTAAAAGAGTTCAACACCACAAAACAAGCTTCAGAAGAAATGTTAAAGGGACTTCTCTAAATGGAAAAGAAAAAGCCACAACTACCACAGTGTGAAAATTACAAATGGAAAAATCTCACTGGTAAGCCAAGTATACAGTAACAGTAATAGCTCAGCCACTTATAAAGCTGGTAGGAAGATTAAAAGACAAAAATAGTAAAATCATCCCCTTATATCCACTATAAGCAGTTAGGGGATACACAAAACAAAAGGACGTAAATATCATGTAAAAACAGTAAAAATTGGGGGGAGGGCAGTAAAAATGCAGGATTGTTAAAATGTGTTCAAACTTAAGAGATCAACAACTTAAAATAATCATGTATATATTGCTAAATAGAGCCTCATGGTAACCACAAACCAAACATCGATAATAGCTACAAACACAAAAAAACAAAAAGAAACCCAAACATAACACTAAAGACAGTCATTAAAACACAATAGAAGAGAGCAAAAGAAGAAAGGATCAAAAAACTACAAAAACAACCCAAAGTCAATTAACAAAATGGCAATAAGTACATACCTATCAATAATTACTTTAAATGTAAATGGGACAATGCTTCAATCAAAAAACATAGAGTGGATACAAAAACAAGATCCATATATATCCTGCCTACAAGAGATTCATTTCAGATCTAAAAACACACAGAGACTGAAAGGGGATAGAAAAAGGTATTCTAGGCAGATGGAAATGAATAGAAAGCCAGGTTAACAATACTTATATCAGACCAAATAGACTTTAAGACAAAGACTGTAACAAGAGATAAAGGACAATACATAATGATCCAGGGATCAATCCAAGCAGAAGATATAGCAGTTGTAAATATACATGTATCCAACATAGTAGAACCCAAATATATAAAGCAAATATGAATGGACATAAAAGGAGAAACCAACAGTAACACAATAATAGTAGGGGACTTTAACACTTCACTTACATTGATGGACAGATCATCCAGACAGAAAATCAATAATGAAACACTGACCTTAAACAACACATTAGACCAGATAGATTTTATATATGTATATATAAACATTCCACCCCAAAGCAACAGAATACACATTCTTTTCAAGTGAGCATGGCCCTTCTCCAGGATAGATTACATGCTAGACCACAAAACAAGTCATAGTAGATTTAAGAATGAAATCATATCAAGCATATTTTCTGACCACATGCTTTGAGACTAGAAATCAACTACAAGAAAAGATCTGCAAAAAAAAAGCAAACACATGGAGGCTAAACAATATGCTATTAAACAACCAATTGGTCACTAAAACCCAAAGAGGAAATCAAAACATACCTAGAGACAAAAGAAAATGAAAACACAGTGATCTAAAACCTGTATGACAAAGCAAAAGCAGTTCTAAGAGGGAAGTTTATAATGATACAAGCCTATCTCAGAAAACAAGAAAAACCTCAAAAACAACCCAACCTTACACCTCAATGAACTAGAAAAAGAGCAAACAAAACCTAAAGTTAGTTGAAGGAAAGAAATCATAAACATCAGAACAGAAATAAATGAAATAGAGATTAAAAAACAATAGAAAAGATCAATGAAACTAAGAGCTGATTCTTTGAAAAGATAAACAAAATTGATCAACCTTTAGGCAGACTCATCAAGAAAAAAAGGGAGAGGACCCAAATCAATAAAATCATAAATGAAAAAGAAGTTACAACCGACACCACAGAAATACAAAGGATTATAAGAGATTACTATGAACAATTATATGACAATAAAATGAACAGCTAGAAGAAATGAACAAATTCCTAGAAAAATATAGTCTCCAAAGATTGAACCAGGAAAAAAAAATAGGAAATAAGAACAGACCAATTGCCAGTAATAAAATTGAATCAGTAATTTAAAAACTCCCAACAAACAAAAGTCCAAGATCAGACAGTTTCACAGGTGAATTCTACCAAACATTTAGAGAAGGGTTAACACCTATTCCACTCAAACTATTCCAAAAATTTGCAGAGGAATGAATGCTTCCAAATTCATTCATGAGGTCAGCATCACCCTGATACCAAAATCAGACAAAACACACAAAAAAGAAAATTACAGGCCAACATCACTGATTGAATGTAGATGCAAAAATCCCCAGCAAAATATTAGTAAACAGAATTCAAAAATACCTTAAAAGGGTCACACATCCTGATCAAGTGAGATTTATCCAAGGGATGCAAGGATGGTTCAGTATCCACAAATCAATTTGTTGATTCACCACATTAACAAATTGAAGAATAAAAATCATATGATCATCTTAACAGATGAAGAAAAAGCTTTTGACAAAATTCAACATCCACTTATGATGAAAACGCCAAACAACATCATTACAGAGGGAACAGATCTCAACATAAAAAGGCCATACATAACCAACAGCTGACATCATACTCAATATGAAAAGCTGGAAGCATTTCTTCTAAGATCAAGAACAAGACAAGGATGCCCACTCTTCCACTTTTATTCAACTCTTATTGGAAGTTTTAGCTACTACAAAACTTATATTGTCCTTCCAAAACAATATAAGACCCACAGAACACCTTAATTTATCTTCCTCTTGACAAGTTTTTCCTGTTCTGTATTTGAAATCTATGTATATAATCCCATTAAACATTGTATTATCTCTTTGTTTCAGTAAGTATTTGTTTAAATTTATTCACGTGTTTGTTACTTCCTGTGCTTTTCTTCCATTCATTTCAGCCCCTTCATCTGGGACCTCTTTCTGTTTACATAGTGTATCCTATAGATTTCAGTGCAACTCCACCTGTGATCAACTTTATTAGTTTTGTCTGAAAGTATCTTTATTTTGCCTTCATACTTAAAATAAGTTTTCAGATTCTCACTGAAGGTGTGAATCTCCACTCTTGTAAAGGGGAGAAATCCTTGTAGGGAGAACAAGTATCATTGAGTTATGAATATTTGGGTTTTATATACTTAGTGAATCACAATAAGGTGGTCCTAGCTATAAGTGAACAGGCTTGTTGTTAATCCTACCCAACTGGTTGTGAGATTTACCTGTATGTAAATCAGGCAACTCTAAAGTGTTAACACTTGGTGTGATTTATGTACATCTGGCTCTTATACCCCAGCCACCTAGCTCCAGTTTTGTTTTGTTTTGTTTTGTTTTTTAGCTCCAGTGTTATGTACATGCAAAACTGGCAGACATTCTATGGTGATGTTGATGAGATGTGATGTCTTTTCGTGGTGGCAGTCAGTACTTTTGTGTTTGTATTGATATAGTGAGACTGAGATTTATCTCACATACACACACACACACACACACACACACACACTCTATACACTCTCAACTCTGCTATTGCCAAATCACTTTTCTTAAAGTCCCTTGGGATGGGTTTACTCTCGACTCACACTACACTTACATTGAGAATAGCCTTTGAGGTACTAGCTTTCTTGATGGAGGTATATAGATGTCTCCTGTTACACTCCCTATCATAGGAAAGCCTAGGGCTTTGGGTTTTGGCCATGCCGCGTGGCATGCAGGAATCTTAGTTCCCTGACCAGGGATCGAACTCATGCCCCCTGCAGTGGAAGCATGGAGTCTTAACCACTAGACCACCAGGGAAGTCCCAGGCTTTGGGTTCTGTTTCAGTGTCTTATGAGATCAAAAAAGCATCAGTACAGTATTATCTTGGTTGGAAAATATCTTTAGGGATAAAGTGGGTTTCTGTGCTCTGCTTGCTTCTCTGTGTAATTTTATACTAAGATTTTGACACATTAATTTCTTTTATCTCTATTCTATGAAACTTGAAAAATAATTTCTTAAAATATTTTAATCAGCCTTTTAATTGATTTCAGAGGGAGGAATAATCTGAATAGGAATTCTGATGGTTACCAAAGACAGGGTGACAATTTTTCACATTGTCAATATCTCATAGTAGGGTGGATTGGTAGGGCTCCAGCTCTGTAATTGTGTGACTCAGTGATTAGGTGGAATCCAAAGACTTGCTTCTTCCTCACTCTTTTTAGCTCCACTATAGAGTACACAGAATATCTAAGACAGTCTCTTCTCTTGTTCTAGTAGTAACTAGCAAAAACTAGAGGTTGACATCATTGCTTGGTAGCTTAGAAATTTCCCGTAATCACTTATTATAGAAATTCCTGTACTTCAGAGACTATTTTCTCTACAAATAAAATTATATGACAAAATATGGGTGGTATTTGGCTGATGAAAATTAACCACAAAAATCTGTTACCAAGATGTGAAAAGCCTTAACAGTACTAACTAAATTCAAAATCATATTATATTTTTGCTGGTTTTATATTTTAAATTATGCATTATAGCTTAGCAATATTTAAATGCTATTCTCTTCTTCCTTAGAAGGAATTTTACACATTAGCTATAGGATTAATTTTTGCTGATTATTCATTGTAGAAATTTGCATGATGCATGTGTTCTTGTTGTATATTGGGTTGGGGGTAGTGAACATGAACCAACTTAAAATGAAGGTCATTGGGTATATTTTATGAACATGTCTCTGATATTGAATATATGAGGCAGTTTTATACACTAATATGCAATTTTATGATGTTTTGCATTAATATTCTATACTATAATAATATTGGGCTTTATTTGACAGCTTTTGCTGCAAAAGGGCTCTGTAACAAATAACCTTTGACTTTCAGTGGCTTATGTAACTGTAGATTTATTTCTCTCTCACATTTTATGCCAGTGCCTGTGGGTTAGATGCTGACTCTTGTCCAAGTTCAATGTCAGATGTAGGTCTGCTCCAATATGTCCTCTAATTCCAAGACCAACATGATGCAGATTCCCATATGAGATGTGATGTTTTCATGGGAAAGTAGACGAATACAAAAGGGGCACAGAAACTTGCCCTACCATTCACAGCTTTTACTCACATTGTACTGACCAAAGCAAACCTTACGACAAAGTGGCACATGAATGTGTTGAGAAGGATATTCTTCCCATGAAGTGTGGCAAGGGGAGAGTGAAGATTTGCAAGTAAGAAAATCTACCTTAAGGACACTTTGGTTATTGTTTTTGTTTATTTTTTAAAAAATGTTTAATATTTCTAACAGAAATAAAACTATAGAGAAATAACATAAAAACCAATATGCCATCCAACAGGCTTTAGCAAGATTAAATATTCTTCCATGTCTGCTACAGACATTATTCTTTAATAAAGCAAGCCTTCCAGAGATGGTTGGAATCCATGTTTAACTGTTTATCATTCATACCATTATCATCTCTTCTTTCCCAGAGTTAATTACTATCTTAAAATTAATATTTCACTTTTTCATGCATATGTACACATTAACTAGATATGAGTACTTAAGCGAGAAAGTACAAATGTGAAATTTTTCATCAATATAGAAATATTATTGTATGTATAGCATTCTACAAATTGATTTTTTATCCTAAAATATTTTCCATGTTAATATACATAATTCTAGTTTCATTCATTTTAGCTACTGTGTAGTATTCCATTGTGTGAACAAGTGACAGTTGTTTAATCCATTTACACAGTGTTGAACATTTAAAATTTTCTATTTTTAAAAACTGATTTTGCTTGATTTGCCTTATCTTTGCTGTTATAAATGTTTTGGTAAACATTTTGTGCATGTCTTCCGGTACAACTATGTGTTATTAAAATATTACACTTCAAGTGGATTTGTTAAGTCAAAGGGTATGTACATTTTTAACATAGAGTTTTCCTTTCCAATTTTTATAATTTTCCTTTTTTATCAACTTGACTGGAACATCTATTACAAAGTTGAATAAAACTGGTGCTTTATTCTGAGCTTAAATAGCTGGCTTCTAAAATTTTACCATTAAGAAGGATGATTGTTGTACGTTTGGGAATAAATTTATCAGATTATAGACATTACATTTTTTCTTAGTTTGCAAAGGCTTATTTTTTTTTTTTTTTAAGGCTTATTTTTAAAATCATGAATAAGGGTTTGATTTTATCAAAGGCACTGTTTTGGACATTCTTGGATAGAGTTTTTCCCTTTGTTAATATGCTAATTTTTATTCAATTTTCTGATGTTGCTTGCCTTTAACATTGTTGACTATGGTCTACTGTTTTAAGTTACTGCTAGATTAAATTGCTTTGCCTTTTATTTAGATATTTTTATATAGTTTCATAAGTGGGATTACTCTGAATACATTTTCTCTTTGATGTGTTCATTTCTGTTGTTTGTTAGCAAAGTTTAACTTGTAATATTAGTTGGAACACTTTCCTTCTTTTCCTATTCTCTGGAAAAACAAAATGTATATAACATATGTAATTTCTACTCCTTGATGATATAGAAAACTCCCTTATAAAGTTGACTGGGCCTGTTTTAGGGAATAGGGGCCACAGAATATATTTGAAAATGGATTTGATTTCTTTAATACTTAGTGCTTTATTTAGATTTTCTGTATCATTTTGAATCAACTTTGGTTATGTTTTTTAGAAAATTATGTATTTTATCTAAATCATAAAATTTACATGTTTCATTTATGATTGTTTAATGTCTAGTTAATCTGTAGTTATAGCCTTCTTTTCATTCTTAGTGCTATTTTTTTGCTATTCCTCTTTTTCCTAGTAATTTATAATTCGGGGGGGAGGGTGCTGTGAGTTTCTCTCTGATTTGTTTTTATTTTTTCCCCAATAAGCAGCTTTTGGTGTTAAAATTTTGTCCACTCTTTTATTTCAAGTTTAGTTTCCATTGTTTCATTTCTAGTTTATTTTGTTTCTTAATCTTTGCTATTTCTTTTAATTAAATTTTTTTTCTTTCATTCTTTTTTTCATAAATTTTGTGTAGAGCATATAAGTATTATTATATGCTTTTAAGCCTATACATTCTGATCTTTAAAAGCCTTTTCCCTTAAATCCTACAAGTTTTTATATTAAGAATTTTTAGTCTTCTAAATATTTTAGAATTTTAGTCTTATTTTTCTCTTTAACCCCTTAGTAATTTAGATTTTACCCTTCCAAACTCATGGATGTTTTTAGGTATAATATACTTTACATTTTTAAATTTCTAATCAATCACATCATGATATCCAGGTATTAAGGACTTTGCAGACCCAGTCTTTGAGACAGTGGGCACCTTGGTTTAACTGTTGGTCTTTTTGCTAACAAAACCCCAGTCTTGTCACTGAAGGCTCTTTTCTTTGCTTTCTTTCATTGAGCAGGATTGGGATCAAACCCTGCTCAAATGCTTGGGCCTAGCTCTGAGGTCCTGTCTGACCAGAAGCCCTTTTAGTTCTCTTACCCCACATGGTGGTTCAAATTTCTGGTGGCCACTTCATGCTTCCAGAACTTGAACCTAGCAGGGCTGTGGCAGTAGCCTTGCTCTTTACTTTCCATTTGTGGTCTTTTTAAAGTCCAGTGAGAAAACATAATCTTAATTTTAGGCACAGATATGTCCTACTGGCTTTCCATTTTTATATTTTATTCCTCACTGCTTTGTGTCTGGAACAGATTGTTTCTGATTAAATATTAATTCACTGTACAATATCAAACAGAAATTACACCCCTTCTTAACATATGCAATTTTATGAAGCACACCGTGTTTTGACATTCCATAGATAATTAGTGCCAAACACATAAATCAGTCATTTCTTTAGCAATATTTTAAAACATGTATTTTCTTTTTAAAAACATTTATTTATGTATTTTTATCAAAGTATAGTTGATTTACAATGTTGTATTAGTTTCAGGTGTCCAGCAAAGTGATTCAGTTATACATACATATATGTTTTTTCAGATTCTTTTCCCTTATAGGTTATTACAAAATATTGAGTATGTTTCCCTGTGCTATACAGTAGGCCTTTGTTGTTTATCTATTTTATATATAGTAGTGTGTATATGTTAATCCCAAACTCCTAACTTATCCTCGCTTTCTCCTTTGGTTACCATAAGTTTGTTTTCTATGTTGTGGGTCTGATTCTGTTTTGTTTATAAGTTCATCTGTATCATTGTTTTTTAGATTCCACATAGTGATATCATATGGTATTTGGCTTTCTCTGTTTGACTTACTTCACTTAGTATGATAATCTCTAGGTCCAACCATGTTGCTGCAAATGGCATTATTTCATTCTTTTTTATAGCTGAGTAATATTCCATTGTACAAATATACAACATCTTCTTTATCCATTCATCTCTTGATGGACATTTAGGTTGTTTCCATGTCTTGGCTATTGAAAACAGTACTGCAGCAAACACTGTGGGCATGTATCTTTTGGAATTACAGTTTTCTCCAGATATATGCCCAGGAGTGGGATTGCAGGTTTATATGGTAGTTCTATTTTTAGTTTTTTAAGGAACCTCCATACTATTTTCCATAGTGGCTGTACCAATTTACCAACAGTCTTCTGAAAGATGTTACTAGTATTTCTTAGGACACTTCCATATGTATTATGTACAATGAATCCATTTTTAAACACTTGTCATGACTCAAATATGGTTCTCTCCTCAAAGAACTTAGGCTGTTGTTGAAAAAGAGAATTGAAAAGAATTAGGAGAGTATGTTATTAAGAAAAAAAAAAGGTAAAATTAACATCCTTAAAGAACAGAAGATGCACCTGGTCTTCCAAGGCTGGAGAAAAGGCAGTGAGGGCAGATACAGTTGTAGAGGACGGCAATTTAAATTAATTCAATTTAACAGCCATGATTGTTTCAGTGAATGTAGACGGCAACCAGTTGTAAGAGGTGAGGCAGCATGGAGAATTTGTGGAGATTATAAAAGTTTTATCTAGAGACATAAAATTTATGTGTTAAAAATTATTTTTTAAAGTTGAGTGCCAACTGGCTAATGATACTTGAAATCAAGTGCTTGAGAGGTGTTCACAACTAGTAAATATCAGAGAATTGGTGATTGGACTGCCTTCAGTCTCCAGGATTGTATGCAGTTCTGTAACATCATCCAGAAGCCCAGATTTAGGAGCAAGGGAAATAGAATCACATAAATTAGAAAGTGTAGCATTTTGTGAGACAAAAAGGCAAAAAAATGAGGACATAGAATGTTAGCAAGAGTGACTGTGGTGTTGCATTTTATTGACTAGAGAAGGTGAGGAAGAAGAAGAGGTTATTAGTCACTTCCATTTCTGTTTCCTATGCTTGATTTTGAGTAATTTGAGATCAGAGTTATATTTCTTTTTGCTATGTATCCACAGAACTTTCTCTGACATACAGTAGGATTTAATAAGTGGTTATTGAGTTGAATTTAATTTGTACAAAGATACTTTGGTTCAAAAATTGGCAAATGAAAACTTCCACAATTCATAAAAAGTGTCTCTTTGAACACTGAAAGTGAATTTAAACCCCAGTATCCAGATAATCTTTCATAACCAGGTATTTGTGAGGCAGTGGAAATTGCTTTCTGAAATAAGTCACAATGATTTCTATTTCCAGGCAGAAGTCCACTGACAGTCTAGAATTTCTCACCTGGATCTCTCCAAAACCATGCATGTTTAAACTGTGTTTGGAAGTTTTTGAATAAAGTTGTCAAAAGTAGAAAGACTAACATACAAAAGAATGACATGATACATTATGTTAATCTTTTCCATGTGTGAAATGTAATGGAGGTAGAAAGAAAGAATAGTCACTGATAATATTTAACAAAAACCAAGTGAGAAACCTTAGTGTGGGTACATTTAAAATTCCTAAATATGAAAGCAAAGTAATTACCCATCATGAAGTTAACGTCTTCTTTGTTCTGCTTCTGCTTTCAAATACAGCATGTGACGTTGTTCTGCAATAATAGGAGACTTAAAAGAAACATAGTACTTGAAGCAGAGCTTTCAAATTTGCCCATTGAAGAGAGCTATGTGTTTGCTATGTTTTTTTTTTTTTTCTGGGTGTATTTTAGTGGCATTTTACAATACAGCTAAAGGTAATGTTCCCCCAATATATTAAAAATAAATAGATCTATCAAAAGGCAACTCTTTTATAGCATTAATATTTTGTAACAAAATAACTGAATTATATTGCTGTATTCTATTTTATTCTAGTAATTATAATGTTAAATTAATACAAGTTTATTCTCTATCTGATTAACTTTAAAAGCTCAAATTTATTATAAGAATTCTAAAAATTGTATGTTTGTCAAGGAGAGGTAGATTTCTACAATCAGGGTGAAAATGTTCTGAGAAATTAGAGTATATTTTTCTCTCCAAAATATCTTATTTTTATTTCTCTAGTATCAAATTTGGGTTTTGTTTAAAAATGTTCTTTGTAAGAAATTTACAAGAAATCAGGAACATATTCATTATATACATTTTATTTAAATATAGATTATATAGAGTCATTAGGTATTAAAGATAAGAGTTCTTAAAGATCATCTAGAAAAATTCTTTCACAGCTAATGAAACTGTGGCTCAGAGTGATAAAACATTGGAAATACATTGATGTATTTTTAAAATATTTGAAATTTCTGCCTATTTATCCAAATAGCAGTTGATGTAAATTAGTTTCTGAGACAAAAAATGGTTCTAAAGAACAAAACATATATAAATTGAAAAATTAATGAATACAAAATAAATAATGAACTTCTATCAGTGAAGAAATAATATTGCTTTGAATCTGATCAATTTGATGTTCTGCTTTAATAATATTTCCAATGAGTTAAGTCTGTTTCAAAATGTTAATTTGAATTCTGAATAATTCTATCAAGCATTACCGGATTAGCACTTTCATTTTGTAAAACTTCTTTCTAATTTAATTGGGGAAGGTGGTACGGTTTTAAGCATTGTTTTATCCCATAGCTGACATGTGATTTTCAGGAAGTCACTTAATTTGTCTAAGTCTCAATCTTTAATTCTGTAAAGGAATGTATCTCATTTCTTTGGGGAGATTACCAATCATGTCATTAACAGCTTCTTCCTCTGCCTTCCCTTGTTTCCCCAGTTCATTCATATTGGTGGGATTTTTTAATTTTAATTTTATAGAGAGAAGGTTGTCAAGAGAGGGATTCATGGGGAGAAGAGGAAGACACCATGTGTATATAATAGAGTACCTACCCCCCCCAGCAGGTTTCTTATACTGGTTTTTGAACCAGGGAATGTAGGGATTAGGTATGTTTAGAGGCAGAGCTAATAGAGCATTCAAAATTTTTGTTATAACTGGGCACAGAAAAGCTTGGGGCCAATGGTGACAATGGACACAGAAGAGACCCTCCCCCCTCTACTTTTACATGCACACCAGCACTATTTTGGTAGCGGGAAGAATAGAAAGTTGGGGACCATCAATACCAACAACCGCAGCTGAGATGTCAGAATTCTCCTGATGGGCTCTGATGCTAATGAAACTTCTTTAGCAAGCATCTCAGGCAGCAGAAACGAGTCAGCGAGACCAGAGAAGGATGAAGCACATTAGGGCAAAATCTGAGTTGTGACATTAGGCACCAAACAGATCTGTAGATCCGTGTGTGATATCTGTTGGGGATGTCCGGAAGTAATTCTGAATCCTCAAATCCAGAAGAATCTCTCTCTGTTTCGGGTCCTGATTGCATGTATGGTCAGAAGTCTGCCTTTCAGTACATCATATATGCTAATATCCTCCATTTAACAAGAACGTTAGCATCTGGAAGGCAGATTAGTTTCTTAAACTTTTATGTCCCTTAATATCTAGGAAAAGGGGAAACAAAAGTTATATAACTGATATATAAGTATGGATATATTTTAAGGTGGCAACAATGAGATAATTTATTTTCACAGAAGTGATATTGTGGCAAACACCATACTATATACATTAGGTTATGTTTATTTTATTAACCTGAGGAGAAGTTTCAAGGAGGGGAATATAGGAAGGTGTTTGTGAAGAGAACAATAACATTGGTGCCTCAATGTAAAATCTAAAAATAATTACATGCCTGCCTCAATCTGGCTGAGAATGTACACTCCTCCTGAATTTATCTTGGCAATAGTGTGAGAAAAAGACCCTAAAAGACAGATGTTTGAGGTGGAAATGGAAATACTTCTGGATTAAGAGAGAGATGTTTTAGTCACAATTTTAGCTGTGCCTTTATTATTCTCAGATCCTTGATAAATTGCTTTCCCTCATCATGTAAGATTTTCTTTGTTTGCATTTATAATTCATTCTTAATTTGAATAATGGTTAGCTATGGCATAAGTCATGGGCAGTGGTTGATAGGCCAAAAAGGCTTCAGGGCACTTATTTTGACTGTGGTCTGAACTTTCAACTTGATATTAGACTAACTCAGAAAATGCTCTGTTTCTCCAATTGCAGAGTGACAAAATTATGTCAAGGAGATGTGATTAAAAATGGTAACATAACAAAAAATAGTAGACAGAGGATAAAAGTACGTTTGGAAAATCTTTGTGCTCTTATGGACAACAAAAATAGATTGACTCCTTACTTTTGATGTTTTTCTGAATTAAAAATTAAAAAAAGCAAAATGGACTGATATGGTACAATACTTCCACACTGCTCCTTGTCAGATATTTGGAATTATAATTATGTGTTAGTATACCTTTCTATATTTCCAGTTTTTGAAAATATGAATATAAAGCATACTTGCATATATGGGTTAGTTTAGATATACTTTTTGACTACTTATCCCAATACTCTTTAGAAAGTGAAGAGGAATAATGTCAGTCAAGTTTACAGTTGCTTCCTCAGTGCCTAGAATTGTGCTTGGCTTTGAGTAATAGTTTTGAAAGAATGAGTAAATGTTTAAAGGCAGAAAGATATGCAGGCTCATATATGGTATACATTCATTATATTTAACAACAGAAGGCATCTTTCTAAAGCTTAACCAAGTTATAGTGTCCCTAACCCAATATATTTTTTAAAAAAATAATTATCATTAGTTAACATTCATGATAGATTTTGAGCTTATTTTAATGCTGAGGTAAACAATAGAACCATTCTATTTAAAGGAACCTGAGGTCATCTAGTCTCACCACATCATTTTGTAGCTGAAGCTGGAGGCCAACACCAGTATGTGACTTATCTGTAATCATCCAGCTAATTGCAGAGAATGGGGACTCTTGTCCTCTTCCTCTTTCCCACTCCAGTGTTCCTTTCACTAACCAACACTATAGACAAGCTAGAAAGCTCTCATTTTCCCTCTAATTCTAGCTTATTTCCTGTTGTCCTATTCATTTTCCCACATAAGCCAGAATCACTCAAATGTTTTTTTAAATGGTCTTCAACTAATGGGCATCTAACTAAAGGCAGTTTGGCTAAAGTAGTTCTTGTAGGCAATCTTAAGTCAAATGCACATAGCTATCATTTTTATTATTGAGCACTTACTGTAGGCAGATGCACTCTGAGGGACATAACACTACCCTTTTCTTTGACTTATTCCTCATTCTAACCCTATGAAATTAATTCTGTATCATCATCAATATTTTGACTAAACGAAATTGAGAGTGGCTGGGGGAAAGTTAAATGGCTTGTCTGAAGTCACTGTTAGTAAATGGGAAGACTAGGATATGGTTAGTAGAGCCAGTTACTTCCAGAAGCGTTTGAGAAGTTTCCTTTGTGTAGCTAGCTTGGTCATCAAGTCACAGGCCAGATGTTTCACACCCTGAATGGATCTCAACCAGTTCCTTTAACTCTGTTCCAGCCCAGCCCTACACAGGATGCTTGGGTGGCAGCTAATGCCGTATTATTGAGACCTCTTTTGCAATAATATGTAACTTTTACACAGTTTGAACACAATGAGTGTTATAGAATATCATATTTTAAGGTAAATTCATGAATTTTTATTATTGCAAACAGAATTCACCCACCTGGTTCAATGTAAAGAAAATTTAAAACACTTTATAAACTGGTTATTGACTTCTTGGACTGCTCAGAGCTCTTACAAAACACCATTTAAATAAACTAAGTGTAAATATACTGGAAACATATGAATTAAATTTCCCTTGAAATGCACTGGGTTTAAAAATTGGGAGGAAGAGCGCTTGGCCAAGGCATTTTATGTTTTGCCAAACCCCAAATGTTTGAAAAAATAGTTTTAAAACATTTTATTGAATCAAAATGCTACTGAGTATACACATTCCTTAAAAAATCTGTGTTTACTTATTGACTCATAAGCCATATTACGTTGGTACAAATTAAGTGATTATGGGGCAATGTGTCAAACTATTCAGAACATTAATGTAAAGTGTTTGATAATTTAGCAGTGGTCAGAGATTGACAAAGCTATACAAAGTGTCCTCTGCTCAACCTAATAGCTATAGAACAGCACAGCCACAGAATTATTTTCCAGAGAAGTAGCACAGATTGTCATTTTAGAGAACAAAAACATGTTCTCAAAGTTAATGACTCTAATAATTATGAAAAGAACTTTAATTGACTAAAGGGGAAAGGAAACAATTTTAAGAATGACCTGGTCACAGCAGAACATTGATCACTGTGTGTGTGTGTGTGTGCGCAATTTACTCAAATTAGAACCAAACACATTTTTTTGTATAAATAATCAACAGATTTCAAATTCCTTCAGTGTGTAAGTCTCAATTTTATATGAACCCTAATGGGAAAAGATTTACAAAACTAACTTCTGTAACAGTGGGTGGGCATGACCTACCCAACTCACTCTTGCTGGGTGATCCATTAGCGCATCAGTCCTTTGAATCTGAATGGATTTATGGTCTTCTTGTGTCCACTTTTAAAATAGAATTACCCCAGAGTGTTAGATCATTGCTATCTAGGTCCTTAGCAAGAATTGTTTGAAACTATTGGTGGTTGGATTGATAGCTAGCTAGCTGGAAACAGGGCTTTGTGGGAATAGGCTTTAGCCCAAGAGTCAGATGGGAAATGTCTGAGACATCTAAAACTGCAAGTATAAATGGTCTGCAGTATGAGAAAACTTGCCTGGCTCTTTTAGTCAGAAATCCATCAAAAAGTTCTCCATGTGCTACTCTTGGCTCTTTATGGGACACAGTATTTTCCCACGACTGCATCAGGGTACACACTACAATGTTCTTTTCCCAACACTGATCTTAGCCAGCAACTTCATTCTTCTTTCACTTTTCAGATTAAATTTTGCCTACCGAGTAAATAGTTGGATGACTGACTCTCTCTTAAGTAGGTCCTCAGTTATCTTCTATTTTAGCTTCTTTTTTGTTCCTTTATAGCATTTACTAGAATTTTGAATTATTATATTTATTGCTTAAGAATTTTAAATTTACCTCCCTCACCAGAGGAGTTCTATGGAGAGAGGTAATGTCTGTCAAGTTCACAGTTGACTCCCTAGTACCTAGCATTGTGCTTGGCATTGAACAAATACTTCTGAATGAATAAGTGTTTGATGGCAGAAAGATGAACAACAGGCTCATATGTGGTATATTCATTGTATTTAGCAATAGCAGTCATTTGCTAAAATTGAAGCAAATTATGGTGTTACTGCAATGCAGGAAATTAGCAAATTAACTTTGAATGAACTGAGCCAATGGCTGCTGATATGATACTGTATTCTATTTCTTCACTCAAGGTATGAGCTTAATAAAGCTATCTCCTAGAAGGAGTTTCAAGAAGGCTGGGAGATTTCCTAATAAGGAAAGCTAAAATGAGAGAAGAGACTGAGTAGGGCAGTGGGGAAGTGTGGGGGAAATGCTTCCTCTAAAATTTTCTGAGTATTCGTCTACTTTTGAAAACAATATATGTCCTTTCTGAGCTGAAATCAGCTCATTTTCCAGGCAAAGATTTCATAGAAAATGGTGGCCAAAAATAAGTGAGATTTGATGGGGCCTTCTTGCCATTAGAACAAGCTCTGATTATTCTCTCAACATAAGGTCTATTTGGACATTCAACTGAAAAATAAATTCTGAGGGTTTTTTCTCTAATTGCCATAGTCAAGATCTGTCTTCTAACTCTTTCTCCTATATCTCACCCCAATTTTATACTAGTGTCTGATTTCCTCTCTTCCTGTCTTGCAAATATTATTTTAGCATCTATTATGTATCTAGAAATTGGGAGTATAGTAAAAAAAAAAATAAGATGTGTTCCCTTTTCTCAAGGAGTATATACCCTTTCCTATGAACCTCCACAACCTACCAATATATTCATGGGTTGAAAAATTAGAGGCAGCCTGGGTTTTTTTAAATAATTTCACTGGTTTTGAGATTGGTCCTTGTACTTCTTACATTGAAAGGGCTAGATGCAAAGAAAGAATCAGGGAGACTGCCAAATTCGTGCATAGTGTTCTGTGTCATTTTCCTGTTGCCATAAAAGGAAAAACATAGCCCCAGTGGGTGATGAGCAAGAGTGCAGCAAGGACATGTCAGTGACTATGTGAGGTGTTAGGAGGTGCCTCTAAGAACAAGTTGGCAAGGAAGCCAGAGTCCTCTCCATCCTTGGCAATTAGATTGCCAGCACTGCCTTGAGTTTTCTACTAGCATTTCTATCCCTCTCATGTTTCTATCCTCAGTTTTTTCCTAACTTATGATTCTTAGAATCCATTTGTCATATTTGAGTTAGAAATTCAAATTTTGATCCTTTTTTAATAAAAAATGTTACAATTTCAGATTGAACTGAAACTGGCTCTTAGATTCTCCGTAGAGCATCATACAGTACCCCTGGTATATGTTTTGAGATGCCTGAAATCACATAAGCAATTGAAAGAAGAGGCCAAAAGTGTAAGGAAGAGGCAAGAACTCTTAGTGGCTTCTCTTTATAGCAGTTGTAGTGAAAGCTAAAAACCAGTTAAGATGGAAAATGTTGATTTGTCCCATAAGAATGCCTTTATATCAGGAATTTACTAGATGTTTAATACTTTTGATTGGCATGCAATTTATAGACTATAGTAGGTCAACAGTAACATTGGAGTTAGCAAATATCATCAAAATGACAGTGGTGGTATATATTATAAACACTTTTTTGGTATAAGTGAGATGGATGTGTTAAAAAATAAAATATTTGCCAATCGGTTCTTTGTATAGTCTTACAATCATTCTGCATCTTGCAAATATACATATTTTTGCCACTGTTTTTCTCATTGGCCACATGAACTTGCTGAAATTTAAGCTCGTTATAGCAATAAAAGGCTATTTTACTTGCTTATTAGTCTTGTTACTAGTATAAATTCCTTTTTTTTCCCCCTGAAATGGAAGAATTTAACCATTTCTAAAAATATAACATAAGGGACTAATAGAATGGGAATTTGCTATGGTATGCCTGACAGGTCCACATGTATGTATTAAGTTTTTATTCAAATTAATTTAAGTGTATTTTATCAATGTACGGTATTGAGAGGGAAACCACCTCTCTCCTCCACTCAGAGAAGAGCTTAGAGCAATACTTGGCCTCTTTCCCCATTACTCACATGCTCATCTCTATAATCACAGGATGAATTATCTGCTAAATTTTGTAGTAGGAATTATATACATTCAATCCCTCTCCCTTTCCCCTCTCTATTTTGGTGCCAGCCTCAAAAATAACAAATTTTTGTGCCTTTAGTATGAAGCTTGCCAGGGGAAGCTTTGAATTTTTCAGATCTATTCAAGTATGTTTAATAATAGTTTGAAGTACTAGCAGGCCCTCTATGCTGAAGATTTAAAGCCAATTCTCTAAACAGCCTTACTGTGATTAAAAGCTGATATGTTCATCTCAGTGTCTTTGACTCTTATGCTTTATATCGTAATCAATTCCCAACCCAAGAGGGGAAGAAAAAGATGTTATTTATTCAAACTTAAAAACCCCAACACAAAGAAATAGATTTCAGTTTTACTTTTCATTTACAGTACTATGGTGAATATTTCGCATATTCACCTAATGCACATGTGGAAACACTAAAATGTGTGTGTGTACATACACAGGCATCCACACACTTAGGAATCCACATAAAAATTTTCTATGAGATAATATTTTTCCATTTGAAGAAACTCTCAGTTGAACAATAAGTTACAAGTTTCTGTTCTGATTGAAACTTGATTTCCATAGATTTTGGTTATATATAACTTAAAGGTGACTTTATTTTCCTTCTGCCTGAAATGTTTGAGATACTTTCATAGCAAAGATTCCATGTATTTAAATTGTACTTAGGTTAAGAAGATGAAATAAAAGATCTTAGATGAAAATATACTTAAGAAGAACTTCAAAGAGAAAATTGATCCTTCAGTATAATCTTTATCTTTGTAAACTATTTTAACTAAATTTACTTAAATTATTTTACTTAACCTAATTAATATCTGTCTCTGGTTTTCAAGAGATAACATTATATTAAAATTGTGTATACTAATTCACAAATATTTTTCAAAGATAAATCTGTGTTTACATAAAGCAATTGTTTTGAAATTCTTAAACCTCAAAGACCTGTATTCTTAATTTTCCCTCACAATTTTTTTTCATTGAAATCAGTTTATTAATGCTTAGATGCTGAAGAGTTGATAGAATTTATCAATTAATTATCCAACAGAACACTTTTACATTAAAAAAATGGCAAAAATTACATTAATAGGTTAAGTTGGAAACAAACATAAATATGGAAGCTTCTTTATAATAAATAAAATGGACATTTCAGGTTTCAATTTATTTTATTTTTAGCAGCATTTGACTTATTAAATATTCTCTCTCATTTGGATTCCTCTTCACCTGCATTGGTGGAATTATATCTGTTTTCCTCCTACATCTCTGGTGTCTCCTAGGTCGTCTACTTTGTAGGCTCATTGTCTGCTACTTGGTCATTAAAGTTGGACTTCCTTAAAGGTTAGTCCTAAGTCTCCTTTCTCCTCACTTCACATTCTCTTTCTTAACCATATGCACATATTCCTCATGAACTTCTCTAGCTGAGGAAGATTGCTTTGTATTTCCAGCCCTAATCCTTCCTCTCAGCATGGATAGATATAGTCACCCCTTATTTGGCATTACTGCCCAGTTATTTAAAGTAACCTCACACCTCATTCTCTTTCACTTTTCCCCTGAGCATCCCCACTATTCCTTCAGTTTCACATTTCAGAAAGTGAGTCATCATTGACAACTTACTCTTCCTTATTCTCTGTATCCAATCTTTTATAAATCTTATCAAATGTGTCTTTCAAATCTCTTTCATCCATTCACCTTTCCATTGTGACCATTCTAGTCCAAATTCCCATTATTTCAGACATTAATAATGGTGATTTAATGTGATATTAATATTAATTATTAATATCTATTTTAAATATTTATAAGTTAATTTCAGTAAAATATAAAGAGAAAGCTACACAGAAGACAGACAATTTTGGTCATGTAATATTATGTCATTAATATGATTTTAGTCAGGAAACTGGGGAGTACTAATTGATTCATCTCTCAAGAGTAAGGTTTACTATGGACCATAAGTAATCCATAAATCATTTATTGTTCTGGTGACTTCTTAGGCCAATATCCTATAATAAGTTTACCTAGATGAAGATCTTTGGTTATATTTAAAATGTAGTAGATATTTCACTAAAGACCTTAATTATTATATTTTATTTATTATTATTAGACTTTCTTCTCTCCGTGTATCCATGGCATTTCTTGAAGGACTTTGTGACTTACCAACAATGTGTTTCAGGAGAGATCACAGAGGGATGTGTTAAGTAGTGAGAAAGAGCTTTGCATTTGAATTAGATCAGAATTTAAATCCTAACTTTGGTCATTTAATTTTGTCGAAACTTGCATGCCTTCTTTAATTTCCAGCTCAATTTCCCCATCTGTAAAAGGGGGACAATAATACTTTCTCTTGGCTTATGAGGAATATCAACTAAGATACAATTCATGAAACACATTATGGGGCTTACATCATGACCTCATATGTTCTTGGACAAAACTAAAACTATATGTTATGGGAAATATTTTAATTGTCTTTAGCTGTACTTTACATAAAGATTAGAACCTAAATTTAGCCCTAAATAATCTGAATTCCATGAATAAAAGCATCTGGTGTGTGGTTTACTTCATTAATATATGCTTATTAACTTATTGGATATGATCCTTTTAAGTTACTTTAAATTCTTCGTGGGAGCTATGTAGTGCATACGTTGTAAACTAATGAATTAGATAAAATCTTGCTCCTGTTTTTTGCATGATTCCTAGTCTGTCATACCTGTGTAATAAGTTACCTTAGAAAGTGCAACTCATGTAACGCATGCTATCCTTACAAACCAATAGTAAAAGACCAATTATGTAATTTTTTGCTGAATCTTTATCACCTGAATTTTGAATCTGGAAATTTAAACCTGAAAAGACCAATTAAGTATAATTCGCCTGTTCAGATGGAAAATTCATGCAATTGTTCTGCTTACTTTTTTCTAAGTAGACAGTTTCGTGCCCAATTTTCTCCATTCAATGCATTTTACACAGAGCATATGGAATAGCTTTTTTACATCTTCCATCAAGCATGTGGAGGTTGGTGAGAAAATAGATCATAAGAAAACATTAAAAAAATACATGAAATACATTCAAGATGTATAAGGAAAACCAAATGCAGATTTTTCATGGCCTGGCATATTTAGGAGTGAGAAAAGCATTGGATTCAAAGCCTTGATTTCACTTTTGCTCAAACTACTAAATATGAGTAAATAGAAAAATAAATATTTATTTTTCCATAATTTTCATAAGACAAGAAAAAATAATCCAATTAAGAGTTGAGTTAGGTTACTGATTATATCTATATTTCAAGAGTCTAATAATATTTATTTACATCAAGCAGAAAAAGCAAATCTAGTTCCTTTGGAGCAACACCTGTATAATAATCACATATCATTAGAGATTAGAAATGATAGAACTTACCAAACAAATAATAAAACTAGAAGCAGAGAAAATGCAGGGGAAATTTTTGAAAGTATTTCATGTTCCTTTAGCATGGTTTCTGAACATGCTAAATAATGTTTAATTGTAAACTTTTGTAAAAATAAATAGTATATTGATCTCTGTAACTTTTTAAGTTCAAAGTTCTATGCTAATAACTTTATGTACTTTTTATCATTTAACTCTTATAGCATAATTATATGGTGGTAAGGTACAATTAATAAAATTTCTTTTTCTCCAGTCAAAGAGACTGAGGCTTAAAGATAATAAGAATTATGTCTAAGATCACACTTCTATAAATTGGCAGAGTTGGAATTTGATTTCAGTCTTTGGATTTGAGAGCTTAGATTTTAAATCACTAACGTATACTACTTTTTATATGAGAGCATTTTGATAACCTGAGAAAAGTTATTATATCTTAATACTTTCACATACAGCAACATATCTGTAATTACATATACTATATATTTTCTCATTATATTCTCATTATATTTTTAAAATGATCTGTAACTATCTAATCTCAAATGAGTTTTATAGATAACACAATTTAGATTTTAAGCTAGATTTGTTTCAGATCAAATAGAGAGTAAGTAGCAGAGTTGAAATTTAAGCTTAAACCCTCCGATTGGAATGTCTTGGAATGGGTTGTTATTCTAGTTGTATGAGTTGTTCAGTTTATACTGATTCATATATATGCTTTTGTATATTTCTTCCTTTTGAGCATTCCATGCATTTATAAGATTACTAGGTGACATTTTTTTCCCTTTATTTCAACAGAACTGTGTTTACTTCCTACTATTTGCCAGATATATATTGTTATGGATATAAATTTTTTTAAACCAAATCTAGCCTTCAAAACCATAAAGCCCAATAAAAAATACAAGTAAACAACCAGTTGTAATGCAGTGGGTTAAGTACTTTCCTTAGCAGTATAAAAAAACTGTTATGGAAGTGGGGCAGTTCTCATTCTGCCTTGCTTTGGAGCAGCCTGGAAGAAGAGATTATACTGAAGCTCTGGGATAGAGTAAAGCTAATTAATTACTAATTTGGCCTAATAAATAGTGTGTGCCTATCCTTTGAGTTAATCAACTACAAGATTACTCAGTCAATACATATGCTTTAGGCAGCTCTGTTTGAGAAATCTTACAAATGGCTCTGTTGGTCTGTCACTTGGCTGCTGCCCTCAAAGAGTTCACAATGAAGCCAAAGAAATGAGAGGCCACACTTCAAAAAATGTTTGTTCCATAAGGACAGGGGATTTTCTGCTCTGTCCATGAGTATATTCCAAGCTATTTGTAAAGTCTGGTTCCTAATAAGCAGTCAAATAATTATTGAGTAAAGGACTAAATGATTGAATGAGTGTGAAGGAAAATGTAGACTTTGACACCTGGGTTCAAACCATCATATCCTCCAACTACTAACTTTTTGACTGCAGGCCTTTGAGGAATAAATGCATCTAACTTATATGGTAGTTCTGATGATTAAAAATAATATATGTGAATTATAGGTTTGGGGGTAATTATTCGTAAATATGTATAAAAATTGTTCAGCAATATCATGAGAAAATTGTAAACCCCAATAAGTTGTAGAGAGGGTTGTGCTGAGTGAGTCGAAGAGATAGTGGGTGAACTGAACTTGAGCTTCATGGATAGAACTTCGTTATGTTTCTGGTTTCTGAATTTCCTGCTTCTCCTTCAAGCACGTTGTTTGACTTTGCTATAAAGCTTAGATAGTAATACTTACCTTATGGGGATTAAAGATCTGGAGCATGACTGATGCAGGGATTTCATAAAAGGTATCTAGCTAGTGATCATTGTGGATTGGAACAGCTAAGGGAAGTTTTACACAGGAGAAAAAGGTAAATCAAATTAAAAACAAAACAGAACAACAACAAACCTAGAAAAGTACTCAAATAGAGAATGGAGGCACATAATAAATTTAGCATATTTGTACAGAAAAGTTAAAGTGTTTATGTTGCTTAAAAATTTATGGACGTAAGAAGCAGCAGCAATTTTATACAGTACTACGGCTGTTCTGCAGCCATAGCTAGCTTTGCTTGAAAAAAAAATATATTAATTACTTTGTGATATATATATTATATATAAGTATAATATATATTATAATTTGAAAGCCATCCCATTATCTATAAGAATTCAGATGCTAGCCCAGTTTTTTAACATCATATTATGTAAGTTAACTAGGTTGCCTTCAGTTTCCTCATCTACGAAGGAGAGAAAATAAAAGTATCTGTTTCATACAATTATTTTGAGGATTAAATAAATAGGCATGTATAATTCGCTCAGAACAGAGTCTGGAAAGTTTTAGTATTCAATAAAGTTAGCTACCATTATTATTTGTCATTTCTTTCAAGATTTCCTTGAGCTAGAATGGGCCTCAGAGACCAGTTTATTCATTTTAATCATTACTCTCTTCACATTAATTTTCTAAGACTGAAGAGTCCTAATCTTCTGGTTTTTCATGGAGGCATTCCATCATCTTGGCCATTTAAATTACATCTTCCTGAGCTGCTTCTATCTGCATTACATCTTTCATTTCACTAGCAATCACAGTATAGAACATTGCAGGGGGGCCTCGCAATAATTTCAGAGTAGGATAAGCTTATGTTTGTGTCAGTTCCTTACCTTTCCTAATGCTGCCCAACCTTTTTAGTCTTTTTGTGCACCCTAAGGAGAAAAAAAGCTAAATCATTGTTTCCTTTTCCTGGATTGGAACTAAGAGTTCAGAACCCATCATCTAAAAAAATAGTGCTTACACTTGTTTTCTCTAAATGCATTATCCTAATTAAAATAAAAATACTTTATATTCTTATCGTGCTTTATGATTCAGAAAATCCATTTGATCAGAAGCCATAAAGGTACCATCTCATTATGTATTTTTACTGTTCTACAGCATTTCTTAAGCACACACACACACACACACACACACACACACACACACACACACACACAGATATAAAGCCAAACCAAATATTTTTTACCCCTCATTCCAAATCTTACTCTACAACTAATATGAGGTGGGATTTAGAATGATTTCTGTAGTATGTACACCCTGTATGTAAAAAAAAAAAACAGAATTTTGGAGGTATTTTTTGAAATGTTCAGAATAAAATGTATGTATCATCAATTACTAGTTTGGATTAAACCAAAATCTCCTGATAACCAATTACATTCTTAAAATTGTGCTCAACTGAGTCTTGGTAGAGCCACAGAGATGCCCCTGGACAGCTCAGCTCATGAGGGTGGGTAGAGCAGTGAACTCCGAGCAACCAGCCCCTTTACCAGAATAACCCAATTTCAAGTGTTTTTATCTGGCTTACAATTTCACTTGAAGAAAAGATGCCATGGTTAAAACTGGATTGAAAACTACTATAGTGGGTAATAGACAAAGGGTTTTAAAAAACTCCCCATCCTCAGAAATCAGATCAACAAAAAATTTAGTAAGTCTAGTTAACTGACAACCCTAAAATCTCAGGGGCTTAAAACCATGAGATATATTCAGCAGAGGGCTGTGCTCCATTTTGTCCATGTTTAGAGACCTTCCTATGGCATCTCTGTTTACTCTGACAGAGAAACGTAGATGGCAAATTAGTCACTACCTTCCAAGGGTGACATTGCTGAGTGCACCTGCTGACATTTCATCAGCCAAGAAAATCACACCATCATGCCTAACTTCAAAACATGTGAAAGTTTGCTTCTACTCTGTGCGTGATGGAGGAAAACTGGAGGTAAGAGCAAACAGAAGTAATGACCACCACAGGAGCCAACTTTATGTAAGCGAGTAGGCTGAATAAAATGTAAAAAATAAATACCTACACAATTCCTAACCTCACAGATCTTAGAGAAGTAAGTAGTTCTGTTGGTACAGGATTTATAGATAAATCATGTGCTTTCACCATAATATGGACATATAGAAGCAGAACCAACCAGAATATAAAAAGTGGACCATTATGGAAAATGAGACCTTAGAGGTCATTGATCATGTGTGCCATGATAAAATCCTTCAACCTCTCGGTTTCCCACGCTCCTTGTTATAAATTGTAATTAAAATTAGTAGGACAAATATGACTATGGTTAGAACAATGATTTCAACTTTCAGAAAGAAAATTCCATTTTTATAAATATACTCAAATATTTTATAAAATATCAAGTAAAAGATGATTTTTTTTTAAACAAGTGCTTAATTAGCTTTAAAAACCACATTCTTAGATTAACAATTCATGTCTTAAGCAAGCAAATAACTGGCCTTTTTTATATACTTTCTGTAAGCCTGTGATTAATCATTTATCAATTCCACAAACCTGAACCAAGTGAACACATTTTGATATCTAATCCAAGAAGAATTGTAAGAGTCACTCATTCATCAAAATTTCTTCCAACATTATTCTAATTGCCAGTCTTGAGGCAACAGAGGATGACATAATTGAGCATGATAGATTTTTATTACAAACAAATATCTCAGATGAACTTACTACAAAGTTTTAAGAAAGGGAAGTCTGATCTCCTCAGACAGTGGAGGAAGGGTACTTCTGCTGGTACCCAACTTTTTTTAGACTTGTCCGTCTTCTCAGCTTTTCTCATCCCACTCTTTGGGCTCCACTCCTTCCAAGGCAATGCCCAAATCTTAACATAAAAATCATGGCAATGGTGAGCATTTGAGTTCTGTTTTAATTCCACAATCAGCCTAATTCAATTGTGGGTAAGACTTTGAACCATGCCTGCCTTATACTGACAAAGAAAAGAAAAAGGATATTTAAGGCAACAATGGAAACTCTCTCTGTTCTCTGATTTCTTGAGATGAAAGTCTGAGTTTATCTTTTTAAAAGGTCTTCATAATTGTTAGAAGCAACCAACAAATACTGGACACCTCAAAGCTTTTCCCTATATTGGTATTTCATCTCAAATAACTAAAAATAATATGTGATAATATAGATAATCCCCATGCATCTGCAAGCCATAGATATCAGCAATGCATTTTTCTTTAGCCAAGAAAGCTCTTATGCGGTCAAACTCCAAGAGGAGAGAAATCCAATCCCAAAATCCCATGTTGAGAGTCTCCTGTGGAGCTAAGCCTGTATTAGTAAAGGTTTAATTAGCAAAACAGCCCATCCTAAGTAGTTCAACAGAATGAATGAATTACAGAAAGATAGATGTGCTGGAAAACCAAAGGATGGTGAGGTAACCAACAATTACTAACAGCAGGAGACCATGATCACTTTGGAACTGGAGAAGCCGAAGTGGGAGATGGTGTGACCAGAGTCAGGTCCAGCTAGTGGAAATTGGAACTCTGAGGAAGGCTGCCTGAGGAGATCTGGAAAAATGGAGTAGAAGCAGGAAGTGCTGGTTATTTCCTTCCTCAAGTCCTCCAAATTCGTTATTGTGTGTCTATTGGCCAAACTCAACTAGAATCCTCTTGGTAAATGATCCTTAGAAAGATAGTGTGAAGGATTCAGTGCCAGTCAATTCAAATTAGGTTGGGAGAAATTCAGGAAATTAACTGAGAGCAAATGGGGGAAGTGACAAGCATGCTCATTGTCATGACCACTTTCAAAGATTAAAGGATAGTAATATATTTGAGTTTGTAAGAGATGGTCACAACCTTTTATAATTTAATTTTTTAAACCATTTTGTTCTGCAAGAAAGATTGCTTCAAAACTTTCCTTGGTAATTAGCTACATGGTCTAATCATGGCTCCTTGAATCAGGGAGTTCTTAGTTCTGATTCTTAATCATTTGAAACCAATATCTATTATTTTTATCAGTTAAGAAAAATGATTATGAAACACAGCCATGCTCATTTTTATCCTTGACTTCTTAGTGTTTGTACAGTAGTGCTTTGCACACTTATCTGATATATGTGTTGTATCTTAAAATAATCAATATGTATTCTGGAGGCTCCCATTTTCTCTCTAATGCTTTTCCTGTATTATTTATGATTTCCTATATTGATTCTAAATTACAGTATCTGCCTTTATGAAATAGACATCACATACACGAAATTGTTCAAATGGAGGTTTCAGTTGGTCTGGCAACCTTGAAACACAGCATAGCAGACTTACTAAAGCTCAGCATAAGCTTACCCTATGACCAACAATCTCTCTACTCAATAATGTTCATTAAAAGGCACATGAAAGAAGACTCATAGCAGTGTTATTTGTAGTAGCGCAAAACTGGAAACTATCCAAATGCCCATTAGTGATAAAATAGATAGACAAATTGATTTATAACACAATTTATTATTGTACAACAATATGAATTATCTATAACTATACAAGTCATTATGGGTGAAGCTAATTGAAAGAAACTAAACACGAAAAAGCATATGATATATGATTCCATTAATATAAAATAAAAGAGGAAAATATTGAATCTATGCAAACAGAAATCAGCATATATTTCCCTTGGTAGCACAGGGGTAGTGGCCAGAAGGGAACATAAGAGGGGCTTCTGTGGTGCTGGCAATGGTGTGGTTGTGTGTGAAAATTTTACCAATCTCTACATGTTGTTATGGGCTGAATAGTATCTCCTCTAAATTTATATATTGAAGCCCTATAACCCTTAGTACCTCAGAATGGGGATGTATTTGTAGATAAGGCCTTTAAAGAGGTGATTAAGTTAAAATGAGGGCCTTACGCTGGACCGTAATCCAATTCGATGGACGTTATTATAAGAAGCGGACATTAGGTCAAGCAGACACCAGAGCACAGTGAGAAGACCATGTGAGGGCCCAGGGAGAAGGCAGCCATCTGCAAACCAAGGACAGAGGTCTCAGAAGAAACCAAACCTGCCAACACCTTGGTCTTGGCCTTATAGCCTCTAGAACTGTGAGGAAATAAATTTAGGTTGTTTAAGCCGCCCAGTCTATAGTGTTTTGTTATGACAGCCCTAGCAAACTAATACACATGTGTATTATTCTTTATGTATATTATACTATACTTTTTAAAAAACTTATTATGACATGTATACCACTTACTATGTAATACTCAGGAAAGTCTAGGGTAATACTCTTTAACCACATTGATAAATCTATAGCAAACCATATGGCTATTCAGACTAAGTGGGATAAATAAAAATTATAAATAGCCTCACTTCTCTTTGTGTCAGATTTAGCTGCTCCATGAATTTTGGCATCAAACTAACAAAAAGAAAATTTTTTTAATCTAAAAAAAATTTTTTTAATGTTTTTAAACTAAAAGTCCTTTAGTTTTTAGAGCTCTGTGGATTTGGAACTGTGGATAAGTCATTGTGGATCTGATCTGCAATCATTTTAAAATAAATGTGCAATAATGTCTATTTCCAACTGCTGTTCTCCACTGTAGTAACAACAATTGCCTTCTAAAATAGTCATGGAGATTTCACATTGTCATTTGAACTACAGGACCCTTAAAATGTTTTAAGCAGCTTGAATTAGAGCACAGTAAATATAAATACAGGGTCTTTGTGAGGACATAGGATCTACTCTGAACCTCATAGTATAATACAGCCAATATATTAAAAAGGCCAATAAAGTAAGGCTGAAAGAATAAAATAACTTATAAAGTACCATGGAATATGCCCCTGGAAATTATACTCCTCTGAGTCCAACTTCAATTCCTAGTAAAACTATGGCATTAACATAAAATAGTATTGGGACTATTAAATAAGTTTAAAAATATCATGATAGTCTTTTATAGAGTTATAAACTGAAGCTGATAGAAAAAAAAACACTTTTATACTTACTCAGAAAGTCACTTGATGATGTCTCAGGGCAAATGCCCTGATCTCGTTTCAGGCCAAAGGAGGCATATGCCATCCTAAGCACCAATAATTAATAAACCTTCTGCTGGTTTTATTTTCATCTTACATGGTCAAATCCATGTGATACTGAAAACAATTTTTACTTTTATTTGCTGTACTGTATGTTTCCTGTATAAATTAAAAAGTTTCACAAATCAAATCGGCATTTAAGTAAAATACCAAATACTTGTATGTGTGGCTCACAAACTGTGTGGGTTGTTTTTCTTCTGGGAAGTGAGACGGTGTTGAAAATATCTGTGAAGAGCACTCTAAAATAGAACTTGTGTTTCCTATGGGAGGAGAATACTAGAAATCTAAGTTAAAGAAAGGATCATGAGAGCAAATGACATTTTGAGAAAGAGAGATGATATTGTGAAGTTTTACCTTCTGCCCTCTTTAATTCATGCGTGAGACCACCATTTTTGTAACAGGCATATTCTAATGGCAAAATCATAGCGTATGTTTATAGCAACAAATTTGTGGCTCAAATTTCAAAAGTTGAGCTCCAGATGTAATATAAAAAATGTTGGGGCTTCCCTGGTGGCGCAGTGGTTGAGAATCTGCCTGCTAATGCAGGGGACACGGGTTCGAGCCCTGGTCTGGGAGGATCCCACATGCCACGGAGCAGCTGGGCCCGTGAGCCACAATTGCTGAGCCTGCGCATCTGGAGCCTGTGCCCCGCGACGGGAGGGGCCGCGATAGAGAAAGGCCCGCGCACCGCGATGAAGAGCGGTCCCCGCACCGCGATGAAGAGTGGCCCCCGCTTGCCGCAACTGGAGAAAAGCCCTCGCACGAACCGAAGACCCAACACAGCCAAAAATAAATAAATAAATAAATAAATAAGAAAATCCTTAAAAAAAAAAAAAAATGTTGGAAGAATGCATGATTAGGCAGAATCAGACTGCATATTCCTCCCGTATCTTTCAGTTTGGAACAGGGAAAACTTGACAGGAGTTGCCCTCAGTACCATATTAGATTGCAAATGACTGAGACAGTTGTGAAGGCAAAGAACATTCTCCATCTTGCACTGGTGAGAGAGTAGACTACATATCTATAATTGATCTATTCTATTATGTCTACTATGTACTGTGCGTTGTGCTGAAAATTTACATAGAGTATCTTTAATTTATAAAGCATGGATGTTTAGAATAATTAAGCAACTTGCCCATGTTTCCCTAGCATGACATTGACAAATCTGGAATTTAAGCCTGGCTATTCTGTCTTTAAAACTCATGGTGAGAATATATAGGAGGAGAGGTGTATATTTAGAAATGAACAGCAGTTTATGGGAGTTTGGGAAAGATGGCTATGGAGTCAATTCTAACAAAGTGGGCAAGAAAGAAAATTCAAGTTGAGAAAATTAAATGTCAGGCACATTTTGCTCACTAACAGAAATGTTAGATCTAGAACAGGAAGTTGAATTGGAAACAAAGAGATAATTGAGGTATTCTTGAAGGTAAGGATTGGATCATGTTTTGCTCTACTTTTTCTGGTACTCTTTGGATATTTCATATTCTTGTGGAATGAATCAACAGGCTATGAGTATTTTATTGGAATATCAGGCATATATTTAAAAAGCTCTATTTGGAGCAGCTAGATATTGGAAAAAGAATTTTAATGTTTCCCTTCCTTGGGATAAAATATACTCTTATTATT